>NC_087549.1:118635310-118941901 GCF_036250125.1 Pseudopipra pipra
TATTCTAAGACTGAACTGAGTCTTACAAAAGGGCTGAAGACGGTCAACATAAATTTAAATATTACATAGTAGCAGCTCTATGTCTTGCACATTTTCTGGTTAAAGAATGAGTGGTCCGGTTTTGGTTAAAGTTGAGGTCTGCTGCAAAAGAACCATTATTTATTCTGTCTTCAGTGATCTATGGGGTCACCATCAGCCTTCATTTGGTAGTATCTATTTGGTATTTTCCAACCCTCATGACCTTTATTCATCTTCAATTTTCAAATAATGTAAAGGCTTAAATCTAACTGCTACATCTCGTGGTAAATCGAACTATTTTAAAAATGTGTTAAAAATGTGGGTTGCATTCTGTAAAGAAAGCCAGTCTTCAGTATTCACAGGAAAGCATATAATGGTGCTATCTGAATAACAGAAGTTATTCCAAAACTCAGTGAAACGTGCCATTTAAATGAAAGCTTGGGATATGCTTTTAATTCATGAGTTCAATATGTGCAGAAAAAAGCCTGGGATTTCCATCTTTATCAATATCTGCACATTCATCTATTTGTTTAGAAAGAAACAGCTCATTTGAGAATCTTGGTGGGGTATTTCCATCGAAGTACTGAGCTTATTAAAACAAAAATCTTTTTCCTTAAACAACTTTTTTACCACCTCTAAATTACAGGCTGCTCAAGGACTTTAGAAAATTATTTTAAAAACAATATTTGCTGAAAATTTTAAATGTTAAATATATCTTTTTTTTTTTGTCATGGCTCCATGTGTCTGATCACAAACGAATTCCAAATCATTGCTGAACAGAATGTTGAATAGAAGTGATTGTAACTCTAAGGAAACTGATGAAACAGTTAACTAACAAGAATGCATTGCTAAAATTATGAATCAGTCCTGAAGCTTAACTGAAAACACTAAAACTAATCCTATCCCTGAATCTTTATTAACACTGTTTATCTAGTGTATATATAGTGCAGTTCTATCCTGAACCTAGGGATAATTGCATAGATTGAAAATGGAGGCAAAGTTTGGTAGAAAAATGCGCAACACAACAAAAGGAATCTTAGTTTGCTGTCAATACTACTTGCTGTAAATAAAGTCAGATTGATCAAAAGCCATTTCTTTGTTCCTGTGTTCCCTCTTGTAACACAGTTCTTAGACACTGAACATACAAAATACAGTCCATAAAGCATATTTATGAGTTGAAATTTGACAAAACCCACAGAAATCCTCAGAAAACCATGATTTTTTTATTAAATTCCAAGACATTTAACACAATTTCTGTACATTCTGGCATCCTTCTTTTGCTTTGTGTAACTTTTCCGATGATGAAATGAACAACTGTATGAAAGCAGTTTTTATTTTCTGTTGGCAAACATCGTGAATTTAAGCATTTTTTAACACATATTTATTAAATTATTATTATTATTGCTCTGAAAAACTCTTGTTTACTTGGTAGGCAATAAAGGAAAAAGAGATGTGTCCCTCCATTTTCATTTGAACTTATACATCCTTGAAAACAGAAAAATGAGGTGCAATGACAAGAAAAGAAGAGTGGTGTCATCAGCTTAAGAACAGGTAGGACACTAGAGTGATAATTAGTACATAGTCATGCAAATGTTCCAGCAGTCTGATATCAGTAGTGATGAAAACACAGCCTACTTCTCTATTTAGAGATCCTGAGAAAAATCATCAGCCCTACTAATGCATATAATTCTCTGTACAGTTGTCACACTTCTTCCTGTATTTACCTTTCACTCAATGACAATATAGAGAAATTTTCTGTGTATTCTTGTTTTCTATAAAATCTATCAAGGCAATACACTTTGGTTTTCAGTTCACTTCCTTTAGTTATCTTGATATAATATGGTCTAACCTTCGGATGTGCCCACAGGACTCATGTATGCTTTCTACTATGCAGGAAAGCAAAGCAGAAACTGTTTAAGAAGCAGCCTGTCAATCTAATGAGATATTTCAAATCAGAATTCTTCCAAATCAAACAATGGGTTGACATTTCTGTTGAAACACGTAATTTGTGTTTGGTTTCCTCAACTGTGAACAACTGAGGCACAAATGCAATTAACCCTGAAAATCTACCCATTGAGTAGCATTCCTTTTAATAATAATTCCTATTAATTTAAATTCTTCTTCATAATAATAATATTAGCAGTCCTATTCCTCTAGCACTCAGTAGTGTCTTTTGATAGTAGAATTGCAGTGGTCACTTTTCAAAAGTCAGGATTTGACAAAAATTGCCAAGTAATTATCTACAATGAAGTGATGAAAGCAACAGGAATCAAAAGCTTTTCATTCCCGAAAATGTGGAGAAAACCATTTCAAATCTCAAAACAAATGGCTGTTCCTTGCTTTAAATACATGTAAAAGTGTGAGAGTCTCAAGCACTAAACAAATTGTCAGTGTAATCATGTTCAGCAGTGAAAATACTTGATTACTTATAGAACATTGTGCCTTTAAGTGTTATGCATGTGTGTTCTCTTCCAAGTTCCCCAAAAAAATTATACTAGGCAAGATTTTGAAATGAAATTTAGAAGTGGTAGCTGGAACTCAGCAATAGTTGACCCATGTGAAGTCAAATGAACTTGTTGTGTGTCTTGGATGTTATTTTAGCAGTAATCCAGAAAAACAATCTATAGTTTCTTCATCTGCATCTAAAACCTATGTCTCCTGATTGTCAGGCAATGGTTCTAGTCTTAAGACTACTGTACAAAATATGAGTAACTAATATTGCCATTTTTTGGAAAGACACAGAGCCATAGTGAAATCACAGAGGACATCATGGACATTTAAGTCCACAAGAGAGTACTGCAAACCCTGAACTTATGCAGTGACAGACTGCAGCAGAGCGGGGAGAGGTTTCTCCGAGTACGATGTTGTTTCAGGCACACTTGCTCCCTGAACATTCCTTCCACGTTGGCTTAGCTGACTGCACTTTGTTCTGCAGGGTATTGTAATACCACATCTGGGTCAACTAAAACTCTGTTTGCCGTAAAAAATTGTGTTGAATTCTGCTCCTGGACATCTGAACTATATTTTGTTTTCTAAATTTCTTTTGTATTAGGCTTTAGTATTTATGAATGTCCTAAAGTTCCATTGAATATAGGTTATTTGATGCTTACATATATGTCTGTCTCCCCACTGAACATAAGCAATGAACAGTATTAATCCAACTGGAGAATATGTCTCACAGGAAAAAGGATATTTTTTTCTTGTTTAGAAAGTAAAAAATAAATAAATAAATTCTATTAATAAATAATGCAAGGCCAAATAAATGCTCATGTGCCTGATCCAAAACACATTAATTTTCTGTTGAACATTTTACAGGAAAACAAAGAAAACAACTTCAGGTGTGAAAGGAAAAAAAAATAAAACTAAACAAAGTTTTCTTTAGAGACATTTAAACATTAAGATCAAAGAAAGTGCCTGGTACTCTTACTAAATTACAGGCAGCCAAGACTGTTTCACAAGTACAATATTCGCAATGGAATTTCCTCTATTTTTTTGCTCTGATTCAGTGCTCTAAGAAGCTCATTATTTCAAGTCCTAGCTAGCTGCAGAGAAGTTATCTGAGAGTTAGGCTGACATTGATAATACATTAAAAAGCTTAGAAGCACATTGCTACAGCACCTACTTACAGTAAGATATTTGTAACATGAAACAAATAAAACTATTAAAGTATTCCTGCCTTTGACATCTTTAGCCATCCAAAGCTGCGAGGAAAAGGAAAACAGAAAATCTTGTCATGAAAATAATATTTTAAAATGTCTCTTGAAGAAGAGGCTTTGCATTATACCTTTCCCTTTGCTGCTGCAGTCATGAAGGAGTAGAAGCAGTCAGTCCAGAAGTGGGGAAATGCAAGTTATGGCATATGATTTCTTTCCCAAATCTAAGGAAACATTGCAGCAATTGTAGGGAAAGTTAATATTCCTTCTCCTGCTCAGGTAACAAATGAAGAAATGTTTCTGTTCTTTAACAAAAATGTTAGCCAAAAGTCCCCAAGTGTCAAAGGGTTTTTAATGATTGCACGCTCTGCACAGTACAATCTTTCTTAAATTTGTATTGCTGATGTATCCAGACAAACTACTTCTGTGCTTCTGATAAGTATATACATCTTCTAACATATACTTTTGGGATTTTGACTGAGTAGCGATATTCAACAAGATGTTGCAAGTACACAGAAAAGAAGAAAGATCCAAGAATATTCCATAATTCATCTCAATGCATAAGTTTTTCAAAATGTTTAAATATCATCGTATAAAGATTTGCACAAGCCTCCTCCCCCAAAGTACTAACATTTGATCAGTGAAAAGAGGTGCAGTGGCAACATTTTCTTTTGTTTTTGTAAAATTTCAGTGGACAAACCCCCTAGGACTCTTCAAAAGTCAAGTATTTCCTAGTCTTATTTCTTTTATACTTTGATTAGGCAATTTTCAATGTATTTTACATGAGCCCATCAAGACATTAATTCTTTGCTTTCATAGTAAATAAAAATTAAAAGAGGACAAGAACCTATACAGTTGCTGTACTTTCATGTCTGCAGCGTTCTTGGCCTTACATGGGTGTAGATTCAGCTACCATTCAGAAGATTTTCTTTACAGCCATAAGGGCCAGATGCATTTATCTGAAGTTACTTTTTCGTTAGGAGTTAATAACAGGGTAGCAGTTGTTCTCAGTCCTCGGATGTGCTAATAAAATTTGTGTCACTAGTCACATCTAAACTTTAGTCTGGATAGGTAGTCAGTCAGAATTTCAAGAAGGCCAGGACCGCCATGTAGTGTGTTGCAAGGCACAAGTCTCCTGTATCTGACGTACAGCCACTGTGATGCAGCAAAGAAAAGGTAAATGTAAGCGGTCAGGGGAAATGTGCTACAGTCAAGGTACTTCCAGAGTAGACAGGGAAGTGACTATATATTGGTAGGATCTTATGTGGAATACCAAAAATATAAAATATATAAAATTATGCTCACTAAGACAAAGTAGAGGAAACTCAAACTACGAAAGATATAGATAACAGCTATGCAATAAGCAAAAAATATGGGAGAATGCTAGAAAGGGTTTCTTTGCTTATCCTAATGGAACAAAAGCTGAGATAGGGTATACACCATCATCAGTAAATACAGTAGTGATAAACATTAAGAATGAATGTTAAAATTGAGATTGTCAGAAGAATAAACTAGTATGACCAAGAGTAAAATTCTTTGGGCAATTAAAAGGCATTTCATGGGGTTACAGCAAGGAGCATCTGGAACCATCCTTTTAGTAAAGTAGTGATGGTAAAAATATATTTGATAGATCTTGATCCTTTTATTAAGCCAGTATATTATGCGTTCCCTCTGATAGCAGGAGAGTGGTCCTAATGCTCAACCTTTCTTCCTTTCTGCCACTACCTTTCCTTCTTAATTTCATTCAGCTGAAATATAAACCAAAAGCCCAAAATACAGTTGCACGGCTGTGTTTGCCACTGACATTGCCTCTTCAGCAGTGTCTTGTATATAAAGCAAAACAGAAATAATGCAGACAGTTATTAGAACACAAAAGTTAAAATAAATGCATTGTTGTTCTGCTATTAACAAGCCTGAGAAAACACTACAGCAAATGACAGCCAAGAGGTATAGGACCTTTATATAGCTGTATTTCTTAAACGTGATATCGAGATAGATAGATAGATAGATAGATAGATAGATAGATAGATATGCTAGATATGCACACAAGATTTCAGTAAGCATCAGCTGGCACATCTATTTAGACATTCAAATGTATTTTATCTGACAATGTTGATTTCTCACATTTATTTCTACTCACTGGGCATAGAACTGACTCTGTAATGCCAATGTTTGCCATGTTAACTACTTCTAAAGGTTACCAACTACATAATCATATATGACTTGAAAAAGTAGTTGAATTTCACTCTCTAACAAACGGAGTTCTGAGTCATTGGTACTTCTTTCTGCTGCAAGATGTAAGCAAACCACCCCCCACCCTACCCCTAATATACATGTTGGAGAAATAAAAAAAGTCAAGTAGATATGCCATTCTCATTCATTTGTATATGAAAGAGCTGTGAAGATGTTACTCCCTTTTGGTTGCAAGACAGTGCTCGTATGCCTTCCTGCAAAAACTTCACAGAAACATCCTGACCTCTTCAGATGCTTTTTGTTCAAATATTTTCAGTTGAAAAATAAAAGCCAAAGGCTTGTGATGCATCTCCTAATTAAGACAAACAGCATTCATTTCCATTTTTAAATGCTATGTATTATTTTGCCTCCATCTTTCTTCTTTTTCGCTTTTCACTGTATCTCAACCATCAAATATAAGACTTCTGATTCTCCTGCAAACAAAGGCCTGCACAGCTGTTACTTTGCAACAAGCACATTGTGGGCCCCATCCAAAGCTCATTGAAGTCGCAGTCTTTCAATTGACTTCAAAAGGCTTTGGATAGAGTCCTTTTTTAAGCTATATCTTAATCTGTGATGCATTTTTAAAGCTGGAAAATCTTAAATGCACTGATGTTTGTGCAGTTTATTATAATAGAAGATACAAGAAACATGTGCAAACAAAAAAAGTGAACTAAGTTAACTCTGCACAAAATGTTAATATGAAATGTACTCTTATGATACTGCTGCCAACTACTTTTAATATCCTAATAATGTATTGTTACTCTGAGACAATACAGAATAATTTTAAATCCCCATTCATAAGGACTCCAATTATAATCTAATTCAGCTCAGATTAACTATGCTTTGATGGCAATTTCCTTATACAAAAAAAAATTAGTCTAAGATAATGTGCTGCAAATATAGTTTCAATGCTAATAAGAGGCAGTTTAACAGCATAGAGAAGTTCATTCTGACTACCTTTTCATTGCAGTGATAAACAGTACATAAAGCACTTCAATTACATATTTAATATAAAAAATGAAGTTGTGACATACAATTTAGGTAAACTACTGTTAGCTTCACTTTAGGTTTCCAAATTCTTCAATAAGCAAAATTGTAATTTTGCTACTTCTACACAACTGTGACAGAGTTGAGATCAGTGTTAGCAATGTCACTTCGGATGCATCTGTTTCATACAATAATTTCATTGCTATGAAAAACTGCAGCAGCTGTAAGTGGGACATTTCAGTTCATTACTGCTTCAGCCAAGCTTTGCACTGAAAATTATTCAGTAAACTTTCATGACAGCTTTTGATTTTTCCTATATCTTACAACACTCTTTTACTGCCATGAGTTGCTTTCTTGCAATAAATGTAAAATGATGTGGAGCTACATTCCTTATGCCAGCTGAAGATTTGATCCAAAAGCTGATTCTGACATCAAGGCCCTGGCACAAGGGCAAAACATAAATCTAAAGGAAAAATCAGAATAAAGATATCTGCTGAAGGTTTTAATCTCGGTGAAATACTGAGTAATTCCTTTCACTAGAGCGCAAGGATTACAATGCCTATAATCTTTACTATTAACTTCTAATTAACATAATTTTCATTCATCTAAAACCCAGTAATTATACTCCAACCTTCCTCTGTGTTTTTTTAACTACTATTCAAGAGGAAACTTATAAATGTGTGAAATTTTTTGACTGATACATAGCAGAGACAACCAGAATTTCACTTCAAAAAAATTCTGTTACTTTATTCTGTATTTCAGAGCAAACAAGAAAAGGGTAAAAGGGAATTCTTCTGAAACTCTTTCATGCAAACAAGAGTGACCAGAGAGCAGCCTAGTTGAGACTGACAGCTTTGATTAAAGGGACCTGCACGGAATTTTGTAATGTTTTATGTCAAGCAGACTAGTGCACTCGTCTTCTTTGTCCCCAAGTAGTGCAGATAACTAATTACAGGGACAAAATCTCTTCTAAGATGTTCTGTTCATTTTCAGAAACAAATATTGCTTAAACCAGATTAATTCTATAATGGTTGTAAAGCAGGTCTGAAAATTGCCCGCAGAAGACCTAGAACTGAATTCCCATTTAGGAGCAGAGACATAGAACAGGATTTTCAAGTTGTATCTTCTCTGAAAAGCATCTTAACCACTCAAATTAAGATGAATGTGTTCTTTCTGACACCACAAATTCTGTCACTGACAGATATTTTAAACATATCTAAATATAATACTTTTTGCTTTTGAGGACTCTAACCAATCCAAACACAAACAGAACTTTTTAGCATAAAAGACTCTCAATTGTGACTCACTGTGAGCCTGTGATACGGTCAAGATATGTTTACACATCTTTTTTTGGTAATAGCTTAAACTAATCCCTTAATCTGCACAAATCACTTTACTGAAATTATGACATTTTGAATAAACATTGGTTTTGATTAATCTTTTTGAATTGTTGATTATCCCTCTTACTTTTTGAACACTTTCTTTTCTTAATGATTTTACTGAAATGAAATGTTGCATTTTTCTCCAAATTTGAATTGAATCAGTGACTTTCATTGTGGGTTTTTTTCCCAATGGAATAAATCTAATCCATTTTGAGAGGAAAATGGAGATGCTAAGGAACAAGATTTTAAAGGAAAAAAAATATTTATTTATGCTGTAAACTATGGAGTAAGTCCCTTTGGTTACTGTCATTTTCAAAGTCCTTTTAGTATCGGAAATGAGATTCTTCAAACTAATTACCCACTGACGACAAAAGAGAGAACAAAGGCCTCTTGGGCTTTGGTTACTACACCCCAGGTCCTGGAAGGCAGAGGGTTATACCGCTGACCAGCAGATGGAGACACAGTACTCTTCTTGGATGTTAAATTCCATATTAATGGAGTCATATTTCCTAGGCTTTCACTTGCTCATGGTTTTGAGTGTAAGCTTCATAAATTCAAATACCTGGAGGTTTGGGGTTTTTTGATTGGCTGAACACTACTAAATAGTTTTATCTGTAAATCCCAAATGAATATTTGGAACTGCATTCAGTGTGAGAAAATCCACATGTTCCAGTTCAAAATTCCACTTCTCTCAATATTCCTTAACCATAAAATATTTTCCCACAAATATTCCCATCCATAAATTCCATAACTTTAATTTTAATTGAAAACATGAGTTTAAAAATTGATTAATTGAAGGAATTTTTTTAAATGAGTAGTGAAAGAATAGATTTTCCATGAATTACAACCACAAAGAATCTTGAAATGATTTATCAACAAGCTCTGAACCCTGTACCTCCCACTGCTCAACAGAGTTGTGTCAAACAGCACCATCACCTCTCTGATTTTTCCCTTGACTCCAGAGAAACGCACAGGCTGGTCACTCTCTCAGAAGAGAAATACTAAGCAAAGACTGCCATATTTATTCTAAAGAAAAATTGGAAGTGGTACATCAATTATTCTAGCCACTTGTGCGTCTAATATCTAGAACATCAGAATATTTTGCCCCTTTTTGTTAAGAGTTGCAATATGAAAATTCTGAGTTTACTTATATGCTAAATTCTGGAGAATAGCAAGAATGTTTTCTCAAGCATGATGTTGAGCCAGAGTAAATAACCAAGACTGAAGAGAAGAGAAAAAAAAGCACAGTTTACTGTTATGTAATGAAGCTACCAATGACTGTTCCTTTTATGGTTGGAACAAAGTGGCTTAGCCAGGTGAAGGTTTGACAGAAGTCAGAAAACAGCTAAAAACCTGCAGGATCAATAACAAGAAGGGCTTTTCAAAGTAATCAGATTGAAATTCCAGATTTCTGTATTTACAGAGGCTTGATTCAGCTGTAGAGCACAAGAACTCAAACCATCCATCACTAAATAGATCATACTGGTAGGAACTAACAAGGGTGAGAGAGTAGGATTTGCAATTAGGGACACAAGGGGACAGAAGGCACACAGACCACATGCTTCGAAATATGTGGTAGAAACTTTAACTTTCTCTCTCTATAAAACATTGATTTATTTCATGACACAATAGAAAAAGGAGAAAGGTCAAATAGGAAAAGTAATATTTTTCCAAAAGTGGCATTATCAAGCTCTTATCAAGAAATGGTATGTGTAATCTGGTTGCAGATGATTTCCTAAAACAGTACATATTATCCATCATGTTTCCATGACTCAGTATAATATCAAATACAAAACTACATGTGATTGAATGTTGTTAGCTCCTACAGAGTCCTCCTGCAGCACGCTGCCTAGAAGCAGAAAGTGTAATCATAATGAGCTCATGAGTTAATGGTAACTTTGGGTAGCCTGAACTGGTTTTTTTTCAAAGGAAGGGCATGCGCATAGTACTTCCTTTATGTTGGAGAAATTAAGGTTTCAAAGTTGAAACTGTGCTAATAATAATATCAACTTTTTAGAAGTCCTTACTAAGTGCAAAAATCATGTTCATTAGTGGATACATTTGTTCCCAAAATGAACACAGGTAGAATTTTTTCTAACAAAATTGAAAACATTATTTTATTCAAATCATCATCAGTCACCGAATGAGTTCAGTTCATGTCCTGATAGGTCATAACAACAGACATTCCACTTTTAGACCCATCATATTCTGAGACATTATTATTATTATTACTATCCTCTTAATTGAAAAAGTTAGGACCACTGCCAACCAACACAGCATTTTAGCTCTTCAGCAGATACTGAGGAGTATTAAAGTGTAATAGGAACTATGCTGTTTTGTACTGTGTGCTTTCATTTTAGCTTCAGTCCTAATACTTCATCTGCTTTCTGATTTCAAGTATCTATACCAGTGATTGCTTTTCCAATAAATTCTCTACATATGTAAAGAGGAAGAAGGAAGTATAAGAGCTATGACAGTGTTGTGAGTGACAGTCATCCATGAGTTCTCTAATGGTAGGGAAACCTCAAAAAACTAGCTGTTGTTGGAGCGGAACAAATCAGACTTAAAGGGATGGTGAATCTGATTTTATATTTGCTGCATTTTGCCTTCAGCAAATAATACTGAACAAACCCTTTTTCCCCCCAAAGGGATGGCTAGAGCTGGTTTTGGTTTGAATCTATGTCAATATTTTTACTTCAGGCAAATAAAAGTGATTAAGCTATGGTTTGAATAAGTTTGTCAAATCAGTCTTAAATAACGAAATTAATTTGAGCTATTGAAGCAAACACATGAAAATAGAGATAGCAATAACTTTTCGCTTTCCTAACATTTCAAGTATCTTTTTAGCTTTTTAAAAATATAAGGAAAATGAGCTTTGCTGCTGCAGTATGTGGAGTACAGGCATACTTATATGTACATTTTAACTCTTTAGAAAGGGTTAAGGGTGAACATTATGAGCAGTAATGTTTAAGAATGGTACAAGTTAACCTTTACAACTGTCAACGCAGGGGCATTTCTTGTTCTGTGGTCACACTTCAGTTACAATAAAACATGCTTATGGAACACACAGTCAAAACTTGTTGTCAATTATTTAGTATTCCCATAAACCATTAGATGGTCAAAAATATCTTTAATTGATTCCATCTCTACCTACACTACTTATTATTTATTAGTATAACAAACTTCTCCATGGGAACAGCTAATTGTACCTCCCTAGTGGCCACTTCAAGTGGAATAAGCATTGCATAGTGCTGCCTAAGATACTGCTGAAAGGTCTTCAGCATTTGGGATTTGATTAAAACTGTATTAGATGTACACATCAGCAACCATTGCTAAAACAAAACACTAATTTAAAAAATCCTTCTGCTATACTGCTTAACACAATTGAAAAGCCTTGCATGTATGGAAAGAGGAGGGTTGGAGAGTTTGCTGTCTCTTTCCCCTCACCCCCAACAATCATTCTGTAATAGAAATAATGCAGCATTCTCTTGTACAAATGAGTGTAAGCCCTACCAGCTGCACTGTGGGAGAGACCTTTTCCTCTGACATACATGTAGCGCAGCTAGCGACTGCTGTCTAAGCTGTATGTTTTTGTTTCCCTTTTTTTTTTTTTCCTAAAGACATAATTGTTAATCTGTTCTATAGTAGAAAAGACAGATGTTATGGAAATAGTAAGCCACATTGTGTTTAGACTGTTCTGTGACAGAACATTCCATAGGCAACGTTTCACAAAGGAAGGTTTGGTCAATAAAGTACACATGAGACATGCAGGTGAGTTGCAAATACTACTGAATGATATTAACATAAGAGAATCTACAGTATATAGACCAATATAAACCAAGATTTTACAAACAGATATTACACTGATAATTGGATTAAAATGTAACAAAAAGTGAGCAGATATTCTTTTCAGTTAAATTAGTGTTCTTTCGTCACATTCCGAGACCCTTTGTTCAAATGAGCATTCTGTGAAAATCTTCAAAGATGCAATTCAAAATATACCTGGCTGATTAAGATTACTCTTACCCATTTTGTGGGGTTTTATTTGTTTGTTTGTTTGTTTTAAGCCAAATGGCATATCTCAAGGTGATCTTTCACACAACTGCTAAGAGACATAGTTCAAAAACTGGATTCTAACCCTGCAGAAAGGATTCCCAGACCACTTATCTGAAAGCGGTTCTACACTGTAAGTGCAGCACTGGGTTCAGGTCACAGGAAGAGCAAAACAAGGAAATCATCTTATCCAGAATAGTATCGTGATTTTTTTCATAATAGTCATGGATAACACGGTCGGTTCAAATGACCTCAAAGGCACTAAGTAGAGTGTCAGTAGCCTTAAAGGTAAAAATAAACTCCGGGAAAATACTAATGAACCTACAAACAAAACCTCCACCATGATTTGCAATTGGAGGTGCTATGCCCCAAGCTAGATGTTGACCAACAAGCAGGGTACTTTACTGTCTACACAGTCCTTTAAATCAAATTGTCTTCCATTTGAATTTTCCTACTTAAAAAGTAAGAATAACTTTTTGCTTTTCTTTCCCTACATTCTCTTTTTACAGTGCTTAGGAGGAAAATATAAAATACTGATACCTTTGAATAATCTCCAAATATAAAAACATTTATAAAAATGCAAATTTTTTATAAATATTCTTTCTTGTGAAATTAAGGATTCTGTGATTTTTTTTCTTTTCTTCAGCAGTAAACTAGAATTAAAACTTCCAGGATGCATCAAACATTAAAAGTAAGCAATGTGGAGCAACAAAGAGATTAAAAATGAACAAAAATTCAAGTTAGAGGCACTAGCAGACAAAACAGCTGAGTTACCAGATGTGGTGGACAAACATTACTGAAGTAGAAGTAAAAGCAAAACATTAAATTTTAGACAGAGAAGAGGGAAACAAAAGCTATTTAACAGTCATCGGTGTAAAGTGACAGGAATAATGAAACATTATTTTGAGAAAGAAATGTCTTACTTTCTGCACATGCATTTAAATGCAGTGTTTTGGTGCAAACATTTGTTCCATATGTTAGATCAATGGCCTGTATTTCAAATATATAGTCAAGACCTGTAAAACTGGAGAGTTAGGGTCTCAGCTGTTAGATGCTGACACCGCTTCACTGGATTCGCTGGTATTTGCCTGTTGGAGGGTGTGGCTCTCACTATTCACAGCACAACTGCTCACCGAGACTGCAGTAGGTATCTAATGTACAACACTTGCCACTCAATTGTGATTGTATTAACTATTTCCTAAGTGCAGGAAGGCTCATGGAGTGGCAAATGCTGAGACCATAATGGTTTGCACAGTAATGGAAGTAAAATCTGCTTTGTGTGGAATCCTTGCTAATACCAGTAGAATAAAACTGAAATGAAACAGGATGGTACCAACTGTTCTTGCAGTGGCCCTCTCTGACTGGGAAAGCTGGCATACCTGGATTGTGATGACTGATATTTTATACTACCTACACATCCAGGTAGAGTTTCTGCTTATGTGCAGGTCAGCCTCACTGGATGTATACTGCAGAGTTGCTCTGCACATGTGTAAGGCTACCACACAAAACACCTGCAATGAGTTGCCCATACACAGCATCAAACTTTCTGCATTGACTATGGAGTATCCTTCAAATTAGGCTCTCCAGCCACGAGATCACATTTTGAGGTGGCAGAGAGGCCAATGCCCACTGCAGCAAAGGGATCTCAGGGGATGTTACAAAGAGATAAGGTTCTTAGTATTGCTAACACAGCTTTAAATGTAATTTTATGACTAATATCACACTTTATGCCTTTAACCATTTTAGAAGAATATCAGGCATTTAGATCACTCCATTAGCTTATTTTCTGAAAAAACTTCCAGCCTAATATTGATCCAACTTATTTTTCTATGTATGAGAGGCACCAGATTATAACATTCTCCATGTCCTCGTGTCCACACTTGTTGCTGTTTTTCTGATTTCTCCTATAAGAACAGCAGCAGAAGTTATTAGGAAAGATGCATAAGACGAATCTTAATGTATTTTCACTCACTGTAATGGGTAGATAGCTTGCATCAATATAAATCTGAAATAACTTTCAAATACCTTGGTATTCACCAGGAATTAATAAACTAAGGTAAGCTTAGAAACTTCCCTGCTTCATAATTGCCTTCTCTTTGTGGGTTTTATCTACAGTAAACAACCTTTCTATTAGCTTCCAAAAATGTGTGAGATATATAAAAACCTTTTAACAGAATTGGTTTTGAATGACAGTCAGTGTTTTTTCAACATTTTTAGTAATCACTTTTACTCAGTATTTTATTTCAAAATCTGCTAAAATCTGCTGGTTTATTTCAATCATTTTTCTCTTGAGAGAAGGAGGAGCTATAACACCAGTTTGTAATTGATCTCACTATTATTGCTAGGAATATTGTTTTGACAACAGCAGACTGACTCCACCAATATACTTACTGGATGATCTTTGCCATGTCTTTCAGTTGCCATATGACTAAGGCAATAAAAGTAGTATATTAATATATGCCTCCACCAGAAATCTTTTATGAGGTATAATTTTATTAGCTTGTGGTAAAAGTAGAATTAATCAAAAAGATCAGAATATTCATCCTATGAAACTCCAGCATCTCAATGTATATTTTAACTCTGTAGATATGACAGTGAACTACAAATACACAAACAATTTATGAAAACAAGCAGTTTGACAAATTCAAGATACCCATAAACCAATGTGATTTCCACTGAGAATGGAAAAAAAACCTTTGAAAGAGATGATCTTTAGAGAATGTTATCTTCATTTTGACAAGAAATATAAAAATAGAAATTCCTCCAGATTATTACTTCACCAAACAAATTTGCTTGCTTGACCCATCACTTAAAAACTTTCCATCTAGCATGAAAAATGCAACTTTCTGTGTTCTAAATACCTAATAATAGGGGAAAGTCTCTGTAAAACCCAGGCAAACCACTTGATTGTGTACAGATTAACATAGCTGGCTCAGTCATAATGGTAGAAATAAGGAAACCCAGAGGGAATTATTCTGCTGTTATTAGGACTTGCAATAAATAAAATATGAAGCATATATTCCAAGAACAAATCTCTATTATGATTACAAAGAGGTATCTAAATGAAGATAGAATTCTCTTGCTTACAGAGCATACTGAAACATTGTAAACAAAAAAATTTACCAATATAACTTTTTTCTTAACATGTTAATGAATTTTACAATAGAACAGTGTTTTCATCTTGAAAGACTCACACCCAATCAATGCTCCAGACAGTATATATATTACTTTGCTCTAATATGTGTTTTAATAAGGATCATAATACCTAGAGCAAGTACAAATATATGCTGGGTGGAGAATGGATTGAGAGCAGCCCTGAGGAGAAGACCTTGGGGGTAGTGGTTGACAAGAAACTGGACATGACCCAGCAATGTGCGCTCACAGCTGAGAAAGCCAAATGTGTCCTGGGCTGCATCCAAAGGAGTAGTGGCAGCAGGTCAGGGGATGTGATTCTGCCCCTCTACTCTGCTCTGGTGAGACCCCACCTGGAGCACTGCACCCAGCTTTGGGGCTCCCAGTGTAAAAAGGATGTGGACCTGATGGAACAAGTCCAAAGGAGGGCCACGAAAATGACAAGAGGGCTGAAGCACCTCTCCTATGAAGAGAGGCTGAGTTGGAGTTGTTCAGCCTTAAGAAGACAAGGCTCCATGGGATAAATCTGAGCAGCCTTCCAGTGCCTGAAAGCAGCTACAGGAGAACTGGAGAGAGACTTTTTACAGAAGCAACTAGTGACAGGAGAAGATGGAATGGCTTCAGCAATTAGGGTAGGTTTAGATCAGATATTTGAAAGAAATTCTTTACTGCAAAGGTGGTGAGGCACTGGAACAGGTTGCTCAGAGAAGCTGTGGATGCCTCATCCCTGGAAAGTTTCAAGGATAGGCTGGATGAGGCTCTGAGCAACCTGGTCTAGTGAAAGATGTCCTTGCCCATTGCAGTGGGGTTGGACCTAGATGATGAACTGATTTTCTTAAAACTTTTTAAAAGCATGGGGGAGGTTGGGATACCCAGAAGGTAGCAAGACTAATGGGCACAAAATAAGAAAATGTGGTTTTTCAAAATACACAGAAAGTCTGCTTAAAAGCTGTAGTTGAAAGTCCTTCTTAGGCTTAAAAGACTAGCTACTAACACAACATAATGAAAAAGTTGCAAGAGGTAAGCAGTTCATGAATAACAAACAGCTAAAAATAGAGTTAATGTTATTTAAAAAAAAATAAGGATTTTTTTAAAACTAAAGGCTGATATTTTTATACATACGAATATTTATATTTATATTTACTATACTGTACTACTAGTAATGTAAAACAAATTGAAACCCATCTTTCTGGTACAATTTCTTAGCTATTCCTCAATAATAGTGGCAAAATCAAAAAGTCATTAGTAAAACTTAAAAAAAAAAAACACAAACAAAATAGATTTCCCACAGCATTCAGCTTTCTCTACCCAGTGACCTGGTATGTCTGAGCAATAAAATATTGTGCCTTATCAAATTAGAGACTCAGTTATGACCAGGACAAATCAGATATGCCTGTACAGAAAGCCCCTTGTAAATAGAGCAGTTGTTTCGACCTATTCTTTCTCTCAGTGGCAGCAAAGTCTCCAAGGATCTTCAACTCTCTATCAGTGTCCTTTCCCTTCTCTGGGCAACTTTAGAGCAGTTAACACTTTTTTCTCCATATTCTACAAAGCCTGAGAAAGTGCTAAGTTTACATTTTTTTTCCTAATCCCACATTTCTTATTTAATTAATTTTGTGCTCCTAGCCTAGCCTGCGGTCAGATTATTCATCCATTTAATCCCCAAACCACTATTTTTGTCTGCCAGTCATTTGTTTGTCACTTTTCCCTCATCATAACAGAGCATCTCTACAACTTCTTTTATCACCTGGAAATTGGATATAGCAGGGCTTAAAATATTCTCATTCACATGACAGGAGAAATCAACACAGTTTTTTTCACATAAATGCCCTTTCCTTAATAACACCTCAAAATCCCCTACAAAGAGAGAAAACAGAGATGAGGTGACCTTAGATGAAGAATACTACAAGTGAGACAGAAGCTGTCTATCTTTCCATTCTGTACATGGCACAGCATAGGGATACATTCATTCTAATGGGTTTGTTGAAAAATAATAATTGCTGATAGCAATTAAAGTAAGAAAGATAGCGCGTGGGCTAGGTTGAAAAGTGCTCATCATTAAGATCAGAAAAAATTAGTGCTAGTATGTTTCTTTTATATATATATATATAAAATATACATATAAATTATATATATAAAATGTACAAACAGGTCTATAAAGATGTAGTGATGACTGCAATATTAAGCTAGCTTTTTTATGATTTCAGAGTTCCATTATTATGTTTGAATGTATAATTAAGAGTTTACTGCTGCTCAATCCTTATTCACTTAAAATATTATCTATCCTTTCCTTTGGAGGAAAAAAAATGTGAGATCACCATTATTTTTGATTTTTTGTACATGTTCTCTAAAATATCTTGTGTTCAGTCTTTGATAGTATTATTTAAATGAAAAATCAATCAGTGAAGTTCTGCTTTCTTGTGTGTTTCAGCTGTTTTGGGAAGTTATTCTTGGATGGTAAGCTGTTATTATAAAATCCATCAAGTTTTTGATACAACAAAGTTACAAAACACTGGCCAACAGAAAAGACTTCTCATTTTTTAGCCTTTAATTCTGAAAGATAATGTCCAAAAGGATTTCACAGATATGTCTCATGTTTACCCTGAGGCATCAGTTCATATTTCAGAAATTATCTACTTTAGAAAATTCAGTTATCCCACTGTTCTGGTGCAGAATGTAAAAAGGAATATCAAAAATTTTCCATTTTGGGAAATTTTACCCTTTTAAAACAATGTTCATAAAAGAACATTAAAAATGTATAATATAAAAATATTTATACATACCTATATACATATATAGTTGTATATACACACATGTTGTGTATATACACACATGTACTCCTGTTGAATACTAAAGTTTACAGTCCAAGTGTTCTCCTTAATCATGATTTACAATGAAAATATTTTCATCCTGACTGTCTCATTTCATTGACTTAACAGGCACCTCAGCTGGCTAAATGGCTGCAGAGAAACAGTGTGCGGACATTTCAGTGCCCATTATTTTTCTGCAAATTCAGCTGCGGGGAGTAACAAGAACAAATTTGCTCCCATTGAAAACAAGCCACATATCTGTAGACAACTTGTCTCACTGATGGTTTCTAGAGGATATAAAAAAATTACAATAAACAAGATTGAATTAAACTACAGAGAGCACTAGGGAAACTGGGTACAGATCGACCCCTTGATGGTGCAAGTGTTATCTCAGATCCATCCATCCATGCTCACAGATGATACAGCTCACACATACTTTAGTTGATTCAGCAGATTTTGGTAGATGGTATCATTATCAGTCAGACTTGGAGCCAAAAGGTCTTCTCCATTTAAAGGAATGCTATACAAATAACGTCACAAAAAATATTAACCAAATAACACACAGCAGTAATAAGAGGTTAAAAACTACCCTTTCACCTACTTCTAGAAATACTACTGTTTTTAACGGCCTAAAATGTATCAAGGAATATGCCTGTGAAGACTTCCACACTGACCATGAAAAAGGTATCTCTGTTATAAAATAATATTGGTAACACTCTGTCTGTTCTATACATGTGTTGACCTCTATGCCTGCCGTGAGCAGAAGAAAGAATAAAACAAAAACTTAGAGGAGAAAAAACAGAAATGTATAACAGATGAGTAGAAACAACTTTCTACCTTCTCACCTCAGAATACTCGCTGACTGCTAGAGCTTCACGGTACTGGAAGAGGGAATAGTTATAATTCTTTTATAAATAATGACTGTATTTTCTTTTAAAGGTTCTGAGATCAGTGGTTATCCAGCTAAGCATGTTTATTAACTTATCTGATGACGTGATTTCCTGTCCAAGCAGTAGTGGGGTCCAACTAGAGAAAGGCTGACAGAGTCAATTTTTGACCACCTGACCAACAATATTCACCAGTTACAGTCACTTATAAGCAGGCACTCTGCTTATACTCTCTTCTACTTTATTTGAGTATATTTTCTAAAAATTGTGATTTTATTGCAGGTTTATTGTTTTTTACCCATCTATCACCTTGATTGCAATGTCAGGGACAGATCCAGCCATTCTGTAAGGGAGCAGTGACACAGAAATGCAGCTCTGATCAAGCCAGGTGACATGAACAATACCATTAGTGCTAATGGGAGGGGTTGTGACTGTCTTATCCACCCCAAGTAAATCTATCCCTGGGTAATCCTTTACTTTATGCCTGGCAGATAGGATCCTGTGCAATAACTTTTAAGAGAATCCCAAGAGTGTGAGGTAGGTCTAAGGAAGATATTTTGTTGGTTTTATTATCATCAAAAAATTGCTCTCCTGACCCTACTGCCTTCAGGAAGGACTTTGTAATTGTGTAATGTTTTACTCACTCTGAATATCAGTGGCAGAGGCTGATCCAAAGGGATTTAAGCAAACTTGTGGGTTTTCTTATTGTTTGAGTCATGTTTTTAACGCTTTCCCTTTTAACACTAGGTTCAAATTCAAGTGTCATTTCCAAAGAAACAGCTATGATAATGTGTGGTGAGCTGATTAATAGCACTTACGCAAATTTCAATGACCACAAAGTTGTGAATGTGTCTGTGTGAGCGATCTACTTCTTATAAAGTAAATGAGTCTTCTTTCACATATTTAATAATACTCAGAATTCTCTTCTCCTCCTCTTCCCCTCTGTATTCGCTCTGAAGTTCTCTTCTTCCCTCATTTGTTGTTGTTGTGGCAAAGTTATTTTTTTCTGCACTATTTCCACTCACCCACAGTTAATCATTTATGGTCTTTTCCACTGCAAACATGCAGAAAACACGTAAAAAGGAAGTCTGTTATCACACAATCAGCAACTCCGATTATAGCTTGATCAGAAGTGACATCATTGTGGTTTCATTAGTGATATTAGATAAGTGCAAACTATTTTCAATCTCTTTTTTTTTTTGCCTTTTGCAGTGTCAAAAGAGACAGTCACTCTGCCCCAACTGGTTCTGTTTGACAGTGACAGGACTGCATAAAAGATTCCTTTCACTTACCATCTCAAGACCATTTCACATGCCAAACAAATCAAATCTACATATCTCTCACCATCTTTATCAACTTGCCCAGGCAAATGGTCAGAAGCATTACAACCTTTGGCTTGCT
Source organism: Pseudopipra pipra (assembly GCF_036250125.1). NCBI lineage: Eukaryota > Metazoa > Chordata > Aves > Passeriformes > Pipridae > Pseudopipra > Pseudopipra pipra. The sequence continues at coordinate 118,655,869 of NC_087549.1, forward strand.
AACTTATTTTTCTCTCTTTACAGCCTTAAGCAACTCTTAAAATGTAGAGGATGTACGTGCAAAAAACTGAGTTTTGCAATATAAGTACTGGGGCAGAGAAATTCTCCCACTGACAAGATCTGCCAATGCAGATAATGTTCTCCCCTTGTGTTTCATGTTGCACATTCTATTCTGTGTTCAGCAGACATACCTAAGGCAATCTTTGAGGTAAAAGTAAAATAAGTAGATATCCCAGGATATTTTTATTTTATTCTTAATTTTTTTTTTGTTATCTTTATAGTACCAATAAGTGAATGAGAAAAAGTGCTCTCAAGTGGCGAATCCAGAATTCCTTAGAAAAATAGCTTTTTGCCTAGTAAAACCAGCATTATTTATTTTATGTTATCCTTTTTTCATGATATAATGCTTCTACGGCACTCTTAAAAAGAAATGGGCCAGGTCCTTGGCCACAAATAGGATTCTTCAAATTTGTCCTGTAAAAATTTTTTTTCTGCTGTTGACATTTGTGAAAACCAACACCATCCTGAGTTTCTGTTTTTAAATCAGATGTTTCCGGCTAGACTGAATCAGGAACATACTTTCACAGAATCACAAGAAGCAAGGCATTCTTTTTGAGAGGAACCTGAGAAAATCCAGAAATCCTAGTAAAGGAAGATGAAACTTCATGATCTTCTTAGAGCAGGACCTGGGGGAAGTTTTTTAAAGCTGTATGGGTATTTAAGAGTGTACCTACGGGAATGTTTGGATAGTGAATGTAACAATTCAATATTTGATGGCTAAATTAAGCTATTGTTTGCTGTGAGCTGGGAAGATCAATCAGGAGATTAAACATTCTGTACCTTGACTGGCTTCTCATCTCTATCCTTGGGTACATCTAACTGTCCCTGTCAGAGACAGCATATGGGATTAGATGGAGCAGGTATAAGATAGTGTGGTAGCTATTCTGGGCTTAGTCCACTTGGACTCCAAAGTACAACATCACAAGGAAGGATATTTGTAGCGTTGCAACATTGTACCCTGAAGTTGTACCTTAGAGACTCAGAAGAGTAATGGATGTTCTTGTACTGAACTGGCTGGGAAGTGAGTGGGATCCCAAGACAGGTCCAATTTAAATATGGAAGTGGTCATGCACTAGGCAGTCAGCCTCATCTATGCTACTTATATCAGTAATAATTACACTTTTAAGTGAAGAGGCTTTGGAAAAGAAGACAGACTGGATGTAAGGTAACATTAAGTTTTCATATGTATTATTTGGTGTAATATTCACAATGAAATGCATATGTTAAATCTTTCATAGAAGCTGCATTCATTCTACAAAGAAGAGAGGGATGGAAAGTACTTTCTTTTCATAAAAGGAAGGAAAAGAATTTAAAGAAGATGAAACACTGATTCTGGATAAATATAGAATTCAGTCACATATGGAAATTATTTAGAGATAGACAAATATGCAGTCTGGATAGGTAGCAGCATGCAGAAAAGCAGCCCTCCTTCACAACAGCTCTAAAGCAAAATAACAAAACACGGTCCAGCTCATCCTGCCTTGCCAAGGAGGAAGGCCATCTGGAGATTTCCCATGGGAATATCCTTTTCTTCAAAATGAGGGACTTGAAATACCAGGGGAGACAAAGAAAGGAAGTAGAGAATCCAAAAGGCAGAGTAATGGCAAACACCGCAGCCCCAAACAAGCACTGGTCAAAGTCAAGACAGCACTACCAAGACCTCTGAATAGAGGCAAAATGAGCACTCTCCCATTAACTTTAAAGTCTCAGCCGGATATACCACCTGTGCAGACACTCCATCTCTTCCTTATATCTTTTCATAATCACCTCCTTTCATTTACCTATAACCTTCTATTCTCATACAGACACACCTATTCTTTGATCTTTATTCAGGTCTTTCCCCCACTCACATACACATTAGCACAGAGAAGATGCATCTGACAAGGAGAAGGGTTTCTGTCTGAAATGAGAGCTCAGCTATGTTAAGGAAGAGGCTGGGTCTTTGGAAGACGAGGAGATTAAAATTTTTTTAACAGTACAGTAGCTTTGGGAAACAGATAGATGTCTGAGTGGGGGAGGAGGTGGGAACAGTTAAATGGGCAGAGCTACAAAGATATTTTCATACAGGTGAAGATAAACACAGTAAAACCATTAAAGTCTAATTTTGGAAAAACTTCTTAGAAGCCATTCCTGGCTAATTATTCTCCAGTAATAAATGAATAGAATAGTAAATGTTATTAGAATAATTTACTATTCATCAAGAATAATAAATTAATAGAATAATTCATTATTCCCACATTCTTCTCCTTTGCAAGCTCTGGCAAACTAACTAGGGCACTAGAGGAGTGTCTCAGGAAGAACAGGGAAATGATGCACTCAAAACCCGGAAAAGAGGCTTTACTTTTAGGTGAAAAGTTCACATACCTATCAGCATTTTGTAACTGCACTACTGACATGAACAATCACATTTGAACTATTTGAACCATGCATCTTGCCATACTGTGTAAAAACTACTAGGCTAGTTATTGGATAGAGAGCCAGAATGACGGAATGTGATCTTTTTATATTGGTAGCATTTTTTTTCAAAGTGATTCATTATTTCCTGGTCATACTTTTGTTGCATGAACAGGTTAAGCAAATTGATATGGCATTTGCACAAGTAAAAGAAATTATAATTAATATAGCCTACATTTGATTATCTTGCCCAGTTTCTGGCACGCCATATTTTATACATATATATAAAGTATATTTTTTATTTTCATATACATAATAAACCAAAATCCTTTCTTCCACCAAATAACATACAAAGCCTTTTTTCTCTCTCATGCTTCCTACACAGCTTTGTCTGCATCACAGGCCCAGTTATCTCCAAAGACTTTCCAGGTGCTGTTTCCGAGAGCTCCATCTACTTCATGCTCCATTTGCTAAGCATGCTACTCTCCACAAGCAGCCAAAGGTCACAGTATACTCACTTCAACTCAATTTGTCTGAAATACCTATGTATGTAATACAGATTCACAACAGTAAGTATGTTTCTATTCTTTCCATTCAGAAATAGTTTAATGGTAAGAGTCATGAAAGTGCTCCTATTAAGGCCTATATTCTGCTTTTTACAGGTTCTGAGGTTTTTGTATCACTAGGCACTTTTCCTGTCAGACTCCGTTTATTTGGCAAGATCTACATTTCTAAGTTTCTCAAGGGGTGAAACTAAATTCATTCAGAAACAATTTAGGCCAGAAACATGCAGTGAAAGATTTTTTCTGATAGGGGAAAAAAGACTGTCATACTGGGTTAATATTGTGTATTACAGAAGAGTAAAACAATAAACTGAGTGTTGATCAGCTTAGGGTAGGGCACTAAGCATCCTTATAACCTTGGGCAAGTTAATTAATCTTTCTATGACTCAGCTTCTAAGATGTAAAATGGAAAAAATCTTAATCTTACTACCTATCTTCCTTTTTTGCCCTTCGTTTAAACTCTAAGTTCAGTGAGTTCAAGACTATCTCTTGACATGCATCTTGTAAATGGACAGTCTTGCCAGGCTCCTGCGTGGAGCACAGCTCACCTCTGTCCCAGGATGTGTCTGTGTTTTGCAGTCTGTTTTACATACCAGGTAAGCATCAGCCTTGTTCCATTCTCAGATCTCACTAGACTATGGGAAGAGATAATAAGCAGGCCTAAGATAATCCATATACATTGACTCATATTTATAATATACATTGATCATTTAAAAAAAAAAGAGAGAGAGAAAGAGGTTGGGACTCAGAGAGTAAGTGTCCACCATAATTCTTCTGTACCATATATGCTGGGTGACATTGCAGTGTTCTGTCTCACTTTTTGCTGTGTGTATGTTTTTGTAACTCTACTGAACTTCTGAACTCATGGAAAAATCTCCTGTCCTCCCTTCAAATTTTATATATAATAGTGATCCAAAGAAAATCTTGCTGATGTTGTGGCATAAACCAATAATTTTGGACTGTCCTGGCCAAGCCAGGCATCTGGTTACTGCAATTGAAAAAGGACTTTCCAAACCAATAGCCTTCATTTATTTTTTTCTTAATTGGATTTTGCAAAGAAACTGGCACACCTAATTTGCAGAATATTTTCAATTTTGAGAAACGTTCCTATTCCAAACCAGGACAAAAAAAATTGTTCATTAACATTTTCATGACCTAAGACACCAAAACCATTTCATATTAGTCCAAATACTGTTGCTTAACCTTCTCTTAGAAAAAGAAAGAAAGAAAGAAAGAAAGAAAGAAAAGAAAAGAAAAGAAAAGAAAGAGAAAGAAAGAAAGAAAGAAAGAAAGAAAGAAAGAAAGAAAGAAAGAAAGAAAGAAAGAAAGAAAGAAAGAAGAGAAAGAAAGAAAGAAAGAGAAAGAAAGAAAGAAAGAAAGAAAGAAAGAAAGAAAGAAAGAAAGAAAGAAAGAAAGAAAGAAAGAAAGAAAGAAAGAAAGAAAAGAAAGAAAAGAAAGAAAAGAAAGAAAAGAAAGAAAGAAAGAAAGAAAGAAAGAAAGAAAGAAAGAAAGAAAGAAAGAAAGAAAGAAAGAAAGAAAGAAAGAAAGAAAGAAAGAAAGAAAGAAAGAAAGAAAGAAAGAAAGAAAGAAAGAAAGAAAGAAAGAAAGAAAGAAAGAAAGAAAGAAAGAAAGAAAGAAAGAAAGAAAGAAAAGAAAGAAAGAAAGAAAGAAAGAAAGAAAGAAAGAAAGAAAGAAAGAAGAAAGAAGGAAAGAAGAGAAGAAAGAGAAGAAAGAAAAATAAACATAAAAGTTAACATTTTAGTTAAAAATGTAATTTTATTTCTATCTCTTTAATAACATTGTGTTTTTCAAATGTAAATATGGGATGCTTCAGTATTTTATTATTTAAAATTTTGAATTGGGAAAAGTATCTATGCAGACTGTTTTGTAGTTTGTTTTCATAAATCATCACCTTTTAGGAAAATCAAAGTTGGCCAAAAAATTTCCCATTAATGGAACTGTTTAGCTAACTTTTCTTATCTTTCTGCACTATCTGACCTATATTTTTATTCTGTGCTTCACCAAACTCCCTGCCTAAGTGTAGACCAATAATCTACTTGATGCTGTCCTTGATTTTCTGACTACAGGGATATCAAATTTCATGATACTTCCTCTTAGAGGGCAGGGAGGCTGAGACAAAGCTTCTTGTAGAATCACTGCTAGTCTTGGCATATTCCATAATAGTTCTTATTACTCTCCTAAATACGTGAAAATATTAGGGGATATACAATAAGACCAAAAACTAAGGAACATCTCAAGGATTTAAGCTGATCTCATCTAAATCAAGATTCTCTTAGTTAAAAAAAGAACTCCTGATATGAACTTAATAATTAACTAGCACCAGAAAGTATGAGAAAATAAAAGTCTCTCACATCGTCCCTGGAGAGAGATGATAGACAAAAAGAGGCAAGGTATGAAGTGTGCCATAGATGTGGTATGCTTGCAGGTACACTTCATAAAGTCATTACACCTGGGAGGGCAATTCTCATAACTTTCTTCTTGGAATGATTCTCAAACAAATTTGTGGTTAAAAGTACCTACAAAATGGGTGGGAGAGAGAGTGGGAAATTCCGTCTTTGGCATCTGATGGTCAGTCGCTACAAAATCAGTACGTTGCACATTGCTTAATGAGTATCTGAAGTTTGAATTCAAAATCAAGGCTTGGTGCTGACTCTGGTTTTTGTTAATTCAAGTGCCAGTACCCAAAAAAATGACACTTCTTTCTGTATTATGGGTTTGGCTCTGATCATGCACGGATGAAGTGCGCTTTTTTTTTGTTATCATTTGAGTAAAAACATGCCATTTCTACTTTTCTTTCTTCTCTTTTTTTTTTTTTCATTTTAATAGAGATATATTTTGCAGTCGTCAAATCTACAAGAAGTAAAAAAATAAGCACTACACCAACTTGTTTATCACAGTTATCAGTGCACTTGTTTGTGTGAGATTTCCTGTGTTAACAGAAATGAAACATACTAATAATAGATGGCAAATACATGTTTTTTAAATTTTTGCAACTGAGATTACTACTTATATTTCGTACAATTTAAGTTACTGTGCATTTGGAAAGAAAAAGCTGAGAAATCCAAATCTAAAGTAAACAATGTGCCTGTCAATACAGCCAACTTTTCATCACAACTACATTTTAATCAGGACAAAGAGAACACATTTAGACTCTTGCAACCACAAGATAAAAATCCATTAGCTTTGAGAAAAGGTCAAAGATGCTCTTCAATAACTTCAGAGGAAAATGTCTTAAAACAAACTTGCAGTTTAGCAGCAACAACAACAAAACACGTACACTAACTGCAGGAATTATTTCAAGCTGCTGTTTGGGAATAAGTCATCAAGCAGTCTTTTTTTTTCTCTGATATCTCTGCATATTTAGCAACAAAACAAGCTTATTTACTGAACACATATAGCATTCCCTTACTAAATGGTTCCAATAAATATTTTGTTTCTTAAGTGCCACAGGTTTATTTAAGTGATTATAAACACTTTCCAAGTAAGTGTTTTCTAAAAGTGCTCACGTCTAACAGTTTTTATGAGGAAAGGTTTATCATCACACCTACATTGCTTTCAGTACATAGCAGGACACTTTCCTCTTGAAAGTCACCCTGATCTGAATGTTAGCAGCCTTCTGCCCCATACCTCAGATATTGTTTAACAATGTCTCCACAATCCTTTGCCACTTATCTATTCGCTGCTGTTACCAAATTCCCTTACAATTACCTCCCTTTAGTTTTACATGGACATGTTTGATCTTACACACACAGAACAGATTATCCTAATACAGGCTGAAAAACTGCTGTTATTCACCTGCAGTTAGCCATCCAAGGATTTTATTACCTTCAAGGGGGAATTTGGGAGTAAAGTATCCTTCATAACTGCTCACTTCTAAACAAACACTTCCAAAGCTAAATCAATGACAGCAAAGTCAAAAGTCATTGAAGGTTTCTACACTAATTATCTGAGAAATAAATAAATAAAATTTTCTCAGACTGAAAAAATACCTTAAGCCAGATTTTCTATTTTAGACATGAATGCCTCATACATTCTTGCAAATGTATGATATATGCATGCAAATCAGATCTTTACATCTGCCTACTTCAGGGTGTAGATATTTCTCTATATACGTGCAAATAAGCGTCTTTTACTAAAATTGAAAAACAAGCAAATCAGAAAGATATCCATGCTCTTAAATCTGAAATTATTTTATATGTGCTATCTCCTGTACTTTGGCCAACATTAGAAAGCTGATTTGCAGATTTTAACCCGGAACTGAGGATAGATTGTGGGAAATCCTGAGCCTGGCTTTGCTGTTTGGACTCTAGACCATATTAGTAAGGTGAGTCTTGACTGCCTTTTCCAAGGGAGAATTGAAATCTGTGGTACCAGATTGAAAACCAAAGGTATTAACCAACAAAAAAATAAAAGTAAATTCCCTCTGCTCTGTGAACTGTATCAAATTCTTTTCTGATTAGAATAATTACCTGAAAAGCCTGAGGAAATATATGTAGCGATCATAAAAGTGGCCAGTCAGGGTACTCAGAAAATACAGATTATTATTTTAGAAATATTTGAGTTTTCAGAATTTTTTGAGAGAAGACAAGCCTTTTCACAAAATCCTAATGAAAATTATGATAAAAACTATGCCCTAAAACAGGAATAGAAAAAGAATCTGTACCTGACAGGTTAGTGGACAAGTCTGCTGTCAAGGCTATGGAATCAGTCTTTCATTTTCCCCAATAATTATTTATACTAAGTATTTCACCTGCTAATAGCAATTAAATTGCTGCTCAGCAGAAACCTCTTTGTAAGGTATTTTCAAGAGACAATTTCTGCTTTCTTTAAGGTTTTCACTGCCAGTTAAAACATCATCAGCATGACTAAATTCTGCCATCAAATTTCTGAGAAAAAGGGAAGACAACTCTCTTTTCCCTTTAAAAATTGAAATCTGGACAGTGGAAATAACAAAGTTTATTTCTGGACTACTCAGTAGCCTTTCATGCCAAAATAGCCTTGTCCTATTGCTGTCTGCTTCTTCTCTCCTGTTAGTAGTCCCTTAGCCCAGAAGAAATGACAGTGAAAAGGTAATAAAAATTAAAATCAATTCTCAAAACATTTGAATAGTAAAAATGGCATTTGAACAGCAATACAGACAGAAAAATGCTTCTGAGATCTATCTAACTGTGGTAAAGGCTTTTTAATGAGAAATGGTGTATGTCTGTGCTGTTTCATAATTCACTGTGCCATTCTAGATGCCTCTATAGTTCAAATACAATAAAATTTTAGTAGGATTTTGAACACTCCCTAAGTTAACAGGTAAGTCAATTTAATGCCATAAAAATAGATGTAACTCTAGAGACTTTAAATAGTTTAATCAGGTGTAGCCACTTCTTCTAAAGTGCTGTGATATTTTCTATCATGCTAAAAAGCACTACAGCAGAGCTAAATGAGTGGCTACAGGCAGCTGCAGTGACTGACTTTATTTCATGTGCCTGTTGCTGAGCAGTGAAGTCATTCTGCACGAGCCGATACAGGTTTGGGAAAATCCACAGAAAGCTCTGCACTGAAGAAAAACTGCTCAGATTTGGCTTTTGTGACTCTACTGTAGCAAAACCATGTTCTTTTTTAGGTAAGCTTTCAGACTTCTTCCAGGTAAAAATAATATTTTGTCTATACTTTCACGCCTACAGTTGAAAGTTTGCCATTAACAACATGAATACCCACAAAAAAACATACCTGTTAACCCTTTGATTTGGAGAGAAACTTGATCAGATTCAACCTGCTCACCTATGATGGGACTACCATAAGCCCCTTTATCAGCTGCCTGCCTTTGGTGATGGACAATAGATAAAAAAGATTCTGAGACTATTCTTCCATTTGCCCTGCAATATGTTTTACAGTATGCAAGAGTTATTATCAGTGCTGCTCTAGTCCTTAGGCCATACTCATTGTTCAAGGCTCACTAAATATAGATCAGTTTAGGGCTTTTTTTCTCCCTCAAATAAAATGAGACTGTATTTATTTTGTACTCTGTTTTGTACCCTCCTACATCCCCACCCACTATCTACCCCATGTGGTAAAACAGCAGAAAAACAAGGTTTGCTCTTGTCCTGGGAATTTATTTTATGCTATCACTAGTTTGCATTTTATTAACTGGGGCCTGGGGGAGATATGGCATTGACAATATTAGTGATTTTACTGTAAGTTTCACAATATTTAGCCCTCTTTTTTTGTGAAAGAAAATAAAAAAAAGGGGTAAAAATAAAAAAAAAAGAGCTTGGGAATTATAAAATCTCAAATAGTGGAAGGTTAATCTCAAAGAATACACAGGCATTCATACAAAAGCAGATATATTACTTTTTAAAATAATGCAAAGATGATCCCATATTTAAAAGCCTGATTTGTGATTTTTAACACTTGTGGTTGTTAACAGGGGGTAGCTTAGCAGACATTGCCCAGGTTATATTTCCTTCCAGTGGTGGTAAAATACAGTAGAATGATACATGTAGTAAAGTTAATCTGGTTCCTTTTATAAACCCACTTTTTCCCTTATTTTCCATATTATTCATTGTTTATCCCTGTTCTAATAGATTCTTGTCTTTTATTTGCAGCCTTAATGAAGGCAAGATATTAAAGTAATCTTCCCAGAAACCCAATCAATGAAAATAATTTTACTGCTTGCTTTGCGTTGCTCCAACTTTCCTATTCTTATTCAAGCTTGGAAAACTCTAAAGTCTCCTAGGTTTACTGGGCCCTAAAAACTCATTATCTATACTGAATCAAAGTTAACCTGCTTTTAAAAGGTTACTATACAAAATGGTGGATAGCCATATTTTACTCATACTGATACCCCTTCAGTTTCACAGTTAGAGTTTTTTGCCTTTACATGTTACCTTAATTACCTTTGATGAAACAATTTTCCAGCTGCAGATGCTTTGCTTCTTTAAAGAAAGGGGGTTTGATTGGCATTTGTAAAGGAAGGTAGATTTCAAACAATATTTAAAGAGAGAAAATGTCTGTTATGTAACTAAAAAATCTAAAAATGGAAACAGTTTTTAGTTATTAATATGGAATTTTTAGAGCATGAAACAAATGGATCCTATCATGCATGAATCAGTACGAACTACTGAACATACCTTTTTATTCACTGCTGCATAAATATTCTGTGACTGATTATGATTTATAGTGAATTAAAGAAAAAATATTAAATGGCTATAGAAATAGAAAATGATACCTTGACCTACTGGTAAGTCTTATTTGCAATGAGATGAGAGGAAGCAGCACTGATACTGATTTTGTAGTGCTGTGGCTTGATGAAAAACTACAAATTTGACAAAACACCCAGAAAGTACTACTTAACCATTCTAAAAGACTTTCCCGTGACTGTTTGGATGCTGTTTACTCATACCCATATTTGTAAGTTTTGTCCTGAAAGCTGAAGTAATGAGAAAGCAAATGAGAAAGTAAATCTATAGCGATAAGGCAAATGCACTCAATACCAGCTGCACAGAGCATAGGTGTAACACATCCACTGAGTATATCTATGGGACGTGTCTACACTCTTCTGTCAACTTTCTCTTGAGAGCCAAGATTATCTTTAGTCATAAGCAAAGTGAAAGTGCCCCAAGGCAAAAGGACCCTGTCTGTGTCTATGCTGCTTGACCCAGGCACGAGTTGCTTCAGACATGCTGATTATTCTACAAGCCTCTCTAGCAGCCCTGAGAAATCTCAGGTAGCCCTTGAGTTGTGCCCCACTTGTGAATCCCTCAGGCTGTTTGCCGTAAGTAATTGTCTGCCTCTCACCATTATCTACCAGCTCTTCTGATTATCAGGAAAATGTGGGAAGGAAGGAGAGAACGTGAATCCAGACCCCTAGGCTATTAGCCTTCTCCAGTTTCCAAAGAGCTGTCTATACCTGTATCTGGCAGCGTGCAATAAAACAGGATAACAAGTACCTGTCACACAGGCTTAGCCTGCCTGAATCCTTGATGGAACACGATGGCCTTTCCCACTGGAGATGGGACAACCAACATATCCCACAGTCACCCTCCATCGCTCCTGACCTGAACATACTCTGGAAGAAAGCTTTGCAGCTTGGCCTTAGAATAGCAGAGTCCACAAGAGTCTTCAGGGGAGAGATGGAAAACCCTCATGGAGCTTTCCTGTGGAGATAAAAAGCATGAATTTGGAAGCAAGGTACCTGCAAGAGCATCAAGTTAGTAGATAAGCCACTGGTTGTGGGAAATTGTGCCAGAATGGCCACTCAGAGCTGTACAAGAGGGAGGAATAGGGAAGTGGCTTGGATAGTAGGGGACAAGGTGACAAGGAGGGGCCACGTGGCCTTCTATCCCAACTGCTGTTCTCTCTCAGCACATCCCTGCTACAGGCAGGCCTCTCACCAGTTGGGAAGAGAGATGTGTGAGCGTGCCTCTGCTGGGTTTTGAGAAAGGCTGGGTGCCAGGCCCAGGCTGATCCCCCACACCACAGTCCCGTGGTCAGCCATCACCAAGTGAGGAAACGCCAGCCCGGTTGCTGAGCAGAGATCTGTCATCAGCTGGTGCAGACACCTGTCAGGGGAGGTGTCACCAGGCAGAAGAAGGTCATCTGGCAATGCAGGGCAGGGAGGCAGGCAAGTTTGAGGAGAGCCCACCACCTCGAGACCAAAGGACAGAGTTTGTCTGTATAGATGCCCCTTCCTGGCTCTGGCTGTGGTCAGTCACTCTCGTAGACTGTCCCCATGGACCATCAGGAGAGATTCCCAACAGTGGGGATGCAGGCTATCCTGCTCAGCACATAGGGTGGCAATACCAACAGGTGGATAAATTTCCAATGTAAGCATTTTTATGAGGCACTATATGCTTTCAGGGCCATGGAGTAACCCACATTGCTCTGTGAGGCAGGTGGCAGCATCCTCAGGCAGGGATTTGGCCAGGGAAAGAGAGGAGGGTGCTTCTCCAAAGCACCTCATCCACACAGCTCTGAAAATGACCCTCAAGACCACATAAGACTGAGGTGAAGGACACCAAAGACCAAGGGGAGCTGGGCAGTCAGGCAGCTTGGCATCAATGGGCTGGCTGTGGGTTGATCTACACAACACAGAGGTAACCACAGAAATGAAGGTATTAAGACTAGAAATCTGGGGGTGTTCATATTTTGTGAGTATGCACAGACATTGTGAGAAAATATCTTCTCTTTCAATGGTGTATAAAAAGCAACACAGCAGGTACCACAGAACAGTATACAAAGTTTCCTTATTCCTTTACCCACTGACAATTTTACATATGTAACGTAATATGGTGTATGCGCTTGCAAAACATATATTTACATCATTAGTCATTCACAGAATAATGAATTAATTAACATCAGAATATTTCTGATTTCAAGATGAAGCAGTCCTGTTTGCGTTTTTTTGTTTAAAGGGAAATGCATAGGTCAGACATTATATCTGGGATTACCATTAGTCTCTTAGTTTCACACATAGATTAAAATTTTAATACTTTGCAGCTAAATCTCACTACCTCAAAAGAAAGCGATAGAAATGCACTTTATCCAGGCTTATTTGTCCCTCACTGCTTTTTGATGAGTATCCTGCTGTTACCTGCAGAGCACCTAGCACCATAAACAAAATTCAGGCTAGGACTGTCTGTTGTGATTCCTCTGTTCAAAAATTTGAAAGTGGAAGTGGAAGAGGAAAAGATGATGAAGAGCAGCAAAGAGGAGCTTTCCACTGGTAGTTACATGAAACACTCCTATGAAAAGTTATGTCAGGCTTCAAAATAGATGTCAACACTTTTCTACCACTATGAGTGAGAAGAAGCATCCATCATCTACATATTTCTATAGGGAGAAAAGTGTGGCACATACACAACTCCACATTGCTCCAATGAAATATTCCTATACTGTCAACCACTCTAGCTGTGACACCATGCCACCGTCTGGGTTTTTTTCAAACATTTTGTAGAGAAAGTTCATTCTCTTTAGTGCAGCATATTAACATGGATACAGTAGCAACTCATGAAAAATAAAACCCTGCCAAACAAAGAAATTCGGAAGTATACTTTAAAAAAATGCAGTAGAACTTTCATGCAAATCAAAGAAATGCAATTGCTAATAAAAGCCTAAAAGGAAGGCTTTTAGAGCAGTAGGTATATCAAGCCTTGAAAAGGAAACAAGTAGACAGGAAATGAGCAGAAGAGTTGATTTCTCTTGGCTTATGATCAGGGTATTTAAAGAAAGATTTTCTTTCCTGAAAGTCAAGATCGAGAAAAAATATGGAGACAAGATATAGCCATTTCAGACAAGGCTTTTAGAGCATCTTTTGCTCTGTAAGCATATGAGATATTAGGCTGTTGCTGTCTTGAGATACCTACATGAACCCAACACTTTTGCCCCTTATATAGTGGTTATCTCAGCTCGATACTTTTTTTTGTAAAGACAACATGGCCCAATATTCTATGTGTCAATGGTGTGAGCCTTCATATCTGTGCCTATCTGGATTTAGAGCATTAACAGTAAGTTGAGTAAAAGGTTAGGAAAAAAAAGCTGAGTTTTGCTTCCAAACTGTATGCTGAATCACCTGTTTCTGAAACAAAAAACTTTTATTAACTGATTTAAATAAAATCAAGGGTCTAAAATCCCATTGGAAGCTAAGTGTTAAAGACTTTCCAAATTTGAATTATTTTATTTGTTCATACGTGGCAGTAGTTGGAAAACTTCAGGAGAGATACACTTTGCTACTTCTTCTTGTTAGAATTCCATTATACAATAAAACCCAGATATTCTTATCCAGCACAAAAAATGATACTGCAATTTTCCTTTAGATTCCATGAATTTATCTTCTTCTTCAAGTTCTAACCTGAATTCACTAATACTATTGAGGAAAAACAGATTTATTAATTTCCATGAATCAGCTTTTTCACCATTCCCAAGTATATGCATTGTATCTGTCATCACTTCAAATTATTACTGCTAGCTTGGTAATGTTTAGTAAGGGTCTTTGTTTTCACATCTAGAATTATACATTTGGGGTTTTTTCAGAATCAAGGGATAGGTGCTATGTGCTACTCTCAACTGGGAGTTCAGTAATCTCCTGAAGTTCCCCGTTCTGATTTCCCTATCTTTATTCAAACCATTAATCTTGCTTGTAGTCCTGATGGTTAAGGTAATCTCCTAACTTAAAACAAAGCACTCCTTGCACTATTGGAGCCAAATCTAGATGATGGGCTGTCTTTAACCCCAATTCCTGACCGTGCAGTCCACCTTTCCTTTCCCTGTTCACATCTGCTTTGTATAACCTGAAGAACTTTTTTTGCCTGAAGATTCTGCCTTTGAGGCAGATAAAGATCCAAACCACCGCAGAAAGCTTTGTAATGTATGCCAACACCTTGAACTACACTCAGGAACTAATTAGCAGTTGATGTAGTAACAAGTCAAGAAGCTGTTAATTCACACTAAAAAAAAAGTCAAGTTTACTTGAGTAATTCATTGTCAACACACTCATTTAGACAGATGTTTAGAACTGGCACCCATACATAGTACATATGTACACACACATTTGTCATGGACTGTATATATACACATGCTTAAGTTTACAGGTGATACTATCTCACTAAAGTGCAACGAAGTACAATTGCTTGAGTAGGACTTTTCTTGGTTTAAGAAAGCAGCACTTATTTTACTGGGAAAGATGTACAGACAATGGACCCATTCATTGCTAGGATTCTGCAGGGATGACTGCTTGCATGTTGTTGAGGTACACCTAGACTTACTGTAGATCACAGATCCAGTTTATGTCTTTATTCCCAGCAACCAAAGGGAGTCAGTATTCCCTCACATCTCTTTAAGAAGAGATCCTCTCCTTGAGCAATGTATGCCAAATGATATAATAGATAACAGGATTTGCTGCGTTAGTATAAAAAATTGAGTTTGGTCATGTCTTCTCATGACACTCCCAGTAGGTTATGCAGGTTCACTGTGCTGCAGTGCTTCACACATAGCACCGTTCCTGCTTATAATTTCAGCAGAGCTTTTGATAGGTCCTGGGCACTGCAGCTGGTCCCACAAGTGTCCTGCTCTGCTCCCATGCTCTCTGCTACTCCATAGACCCTGGGGGTTTCAGTGTATAGTATTCCAATTTCCATCCAGAAAGTAATGCAGTTGCATGGCTTGGGATCAAGATGGATATTTCCCATGGTTCTTTTTACTTCAGCTATGCTAGGACCATTTTCAAAGAGTAGCTAAGTAGAGTGGAGAGAACACCAGTGAATGTCGCGGTCTCCATGAAATAATATAAACAGATTGCCACCAGCAAATCTATAGTCATATAGATAGTGGCCCTGTACAACAGGGCACTGAAGGTTTACAAGATCACTAAAAACACATTCTTCTTCCTCCATTTTTTCTTCAAGTAAATGTGTTGGTATATTGCTTTCAGACTCAAGTGGCAAAATCTGACTAGTGCTGCAGGTAATCGGTCTCAGATATTTAGAATGTCAAAAGCCAATTTGTTCTGGGTTTCTCTTGGAGTGGTAGCAACAGAAATCTGTGTATGAGTTCCCCTCAGCATGAAGAATCACATGGAAAGCTCTCAGGAAATATTTTGCTACTTATTGGTAGGTAGTCAGATGCTAAGTTTGGTGAGGGCAGATAAACTTTCACATTTTTTTTCAGTGACAATGAGCACAGTTAGACACTTGAGGACTTAGACACCTATTAGCGATTCAATGACAAATATACAGCCCTTTACACTTTGCACCAGGTCGGTCTAGCCCACATCTCAGTAAACCTATTTTCAAACTTTAGTATTTTGCATTAAACTGTAATAGAATTTGCAACAAATAAGCATTCAATGTGAGGCGAAAGTGTTTTAACATGTGAGGACTGAAGCTAACTTGCCACAAATATGAATTGTACAGTGCTTACCACAAATCCAAAGTATACAGTGGATCTCGCAACCCAAAACTTAATTTTTCTGTTTTGTTCCCATTGAGAACCTGCCACACAGATGTTTTGTAAAAACAGGTAGGTAGGTGTGTGGTTTTCATCCCTGCTAGAGAGTAATTCCTCTTTCACCCCCAAAAAATTAAAAAATCAAAAGTAGTACAAGTAGAAGGGCATATTTGTCTGTATGGCTACCTGTATACTGGGTCAATACAATATTCCCTTTGTACACGTTAGCATCATTTGTTTCCTTTGTTGATACAATGATTTTGTTATTGTTGCTGTCAGTAGCAAGGGTGATAATGGATTTGTTATTCATGGAATTATCTATCTATGACTGGGAAGCAGACCTGACTGTAGCACTCGTATTTCTATAATATATCTGTAATTATGCATTCAAGAAATTTGACAGCAAAATGTCAAAACAAAAGCAGATTTGCTCTGTTGAAGGTGCTTGAAGACAAACAGCATTACATCAGAAGCTTCTATCTGGTTCAGACAGGCTATTTACTGCAACAAAAAAAATAGCCTTTTGAATTACTTTCAGCCTTCCATACCTCATGTTAAAAGGCTACTGCGATGTCCTGTCACTTACTTATCAGCAGTGCAGGGGGGCAAAGATGAACAGGAGTCACAAAAAGAGTAAAAGGAAATGATCACTTCAGAAGAATGATTTCCTTTAGCTTTGAAAAGTGATGGTTTCCTTCAGTAGCATTTAATAGTTAGAGTTGAGTACCTCTCTTACTTTACAGGCATTGCTAACACCCATGTGAGGCATTATTGATTTTCACACAAGAGAATGTCTGCTTGCTTGTTGGAGCTACAGTAGTGCTCACAGGAGGTTGTACCAACCTCTCAAAAGAAGCAGTAATAAATTCTCTCGTTCTATGTGAAGGACAATATATTCCTTTCCCTTACCCTCCAGTATCTACAGTCTGACAGTTTCATACGGCGGTGTTTATGAATCACCGAACAGGCAGTGGGAGTTAATTCTATGAAAAAATTAGAAGGTGAAACATTTCAGGTTATGGTTGAAAGTGGAGTTTAATTGTCTACCTAAGAGGAAGTTAGCATCAAAAGAATTTTTCTCACCAAAAGGCTTTAGGTTTAATGCATTCAATTTTTCAAAAATATACAATTTCATTACTGTTATCTCCAATAAGTATAACAAAATTGCCACTAGCACTAACATCAGGCTGAATCTTTTTCTCCAGTCTTTTACATAAGTGGTCAGAAAAGACTGACAAGGAAATTAGGGTTTCTTGCTACAGACGCAGGTGTGATTTCTGTACCTGCATTGAAGGTTTCCAGCAGACCCATATGTAGACCCATCTGAGCATTCAGTCTGGAAAATCTATGGTGGCTGTCACGCAGCACTCTCTCTCTTCACCTTCTTAATTCTTATTTTGCTTTTGACAGTTGGTAAGTCATCTTTTTAATGGCTCACCACAGTTTTAATGCACAACTTCAGACCAAATTGTTTGAAACCATGACTTAATTCATGGAATCTATTAAAAAATGTGTTGACAGCCTTCATTCCAGGAAGAAAATGTTAATTACTTGTATCACAGTAGCACTCAAGATTCAGGCCATATTGCCCTAGATTATAGATATGCATAGTTTTTGAATCTGCTTTTTGCTCAAAATGGAATTGACTGATGTGAAATACTGCCACACTTATTTTGCACAATATAGACCTACCTGTTATTATTGTGTAGGTGAGGAATGGTGACAAAGGTGTGTAAAGAAAACTGTCTAAGGTTGCAAAGAGGTCTGTGGTAGAGCAAACAATCACTTATTCACTTTCACTGACACAATAATAAAGAATAACCTTTCCAGAAGACAAAATGTCCATATGATACTAAAGAAAGTATATGAAGGAGAAACATGACTTAAAAACTGGCATTTCCTACATGATGGTTTTTATTCTGAAGCTCAATTTTGAGATATCTCTGCATTTGGGTCTCAGAAAAAAAATATTCTACAAGTCCACAAAACCCAAAGTGCTTCCCACTGGGCATTTAAAATCTGGGCCACCCAGATCACTGGCCGTTTGTGAACATTTGCTCTTACAACTGTGATTTGACCTATATAAGACAGTAATTCAAAAAATGTCTGGAGTCTTATTTTGTTCAACAGATCTGTAACTGATATGGGCTAATGAAATATCATTCACCATAGTTCCTAGCCAGATTCACAACAACTTCTTGGTCCATCTGTTCACTGAAGACACAGCATTTTACATATCTCTTTGTATCCATATTTGTAAAGTCTGTATTTAACTTCCTTCAATATATTTACGATCCTTTCTCAGTCAGAAATACAGAAGCAAGTGGTTTCAAGAACCAGAAAATAATATAGGTTGGATACAATAAGAACCTAAACCCTCCAACTGGAAAAAAAAAACCTCAGCAACATGCTTGAATCTTTGCTGAATAATCTTTTGCTATTCAAAAATACGTATTTATGTGAATTCACTTCAGAGTTCTTGCTCTTCTACCAATAACAAACCACAAATAGCTAAAGTGAACAGCACATGAATAACGAATAGGCTAAATATTAATCATTCAAAATATTCACTAAGTACTTAGAAATTTTAACTACTTTAAAAGAATGACAACTTTTTCTGTTAATGACATCTTCAGCAAAAAGGATATGAAATTAACAAGAATTTTGTTTTATGCAACTTCTGTGGATGGTTATTACCAAGCTTTTACACACATATTTTTCTTAGAGATATTGGTTACATGGTGGAAAAAAATCCTATTTTTAAAATAAGCTGTTCACTCATTCATTAGAATTTCTGATGAATAAGTTGTGTTTCTTTGTTTATAAGATATAAAGGCAAGGGCTCTTTAAACTATTCTTATTTTGCCAACAATGCCATTTAGTGTATATGTAAATGAAGCCAGAACATTTAATAAAATGTGCCAAGTCATAAACATTAAAGATTTTTATTGGTTGAAAGGATCTTCATGAAAGAGTTAAGTTTGTCTTCAGCACTGTGGCTGTTTTCTTTTATTGTCTTAACTGCCAGGAAATGAAGCCTGATTATAGACTGATGGAAAAAAATAAGTTACAGGAGCCCACATTTCATTTATGAATTTTTAAAGAGAGATATGCGCAGGTAACTCTCTGTAAAGGCTGGCTAGGCATAAACAAGAAAGTGTGTAAATATATTTACTTGCAATAAACAAAAATTTGAATCCCCAAAGAGGTAGTGTCCCACTGATATGCTTTTCTTTCTTTTTTGAGTAAAAGGCTTTTGGTGAAAAGGGGTTAAATACAGTTTCTAAATGAAAAAGGGTTTTATTGTGTCAAGTGTCAGGAAGTGAGTAGAGGTGCAAAGGAAAGGGAGAGCGAGAGAATAAGATCGTTAGAGCTGATACCATGAAGTGTAACATAAATTTGGAGATGACAGAGCAGGTGAGGTCTTTGAAATGCAGCCATCACAATAATGTCACCTACAGCTGAGAATCCACAGAATAAGAAGAAAGGAGAAGAAAAAACAAAAAAAGGCAGGGGAGGGGGAAAGAGAAGAAAAAGCATAACCGCAATCCAAGTATGATCTAAATACAGAGCAACAGACTTTATTACAGAGCAACAGACTTTACTACATGGAGCCTACTGAAAAAAAATTTTTAAAATCCATTCTAGTAAGCATTGAGTAAAATAGTAATAATATCATGCAGACCTTCCATAGGAAGTATGTCATCTCTCCTTAGCAAGTAAGTTGCTTGCAGTGCCAGATTCTGTCTTATAGAATCAAATTAGAAACATAAATTGCATGAACATTTGGCCCTACACATATTGTTACTTTGACTGTTCCTTTTATCTTGTCAGATACCACAAACTTTGACAACTTTATTTGTACTCACTGTGATAAATTCTCTAGTAGTGTGCATAAGCGTACATATTTGCCCCAACATGCTTTTGTTTTCATGTGAGGCTTCTTCATGGCTATCCAAGGAAATTATCTCAGGAAATTTTCCCTCTATTGTTTTCTCCTACTGCAACAGTATTTCACCTACTAGGCAACAGTTGCTTTGCTCTTCTTCTTAACTGTCTGAGCTACATGTATCCCATTGGTTTTGCTGCCTCAGGGCAAAATCCTGCAGTCAGGATTGCTCAAAGATCACAGTGAAGCGGACTGTTACTCACATAAGGCTAGAAGCCCCTTATCTAGTTATGTAAAGAACTGATATACAAGGTGGGCTAAGTTTTCAGTCGGTATAAATCACAATGTAGCTCCACTGCAGTAGAACGTGTGTTTCAGCCAAGGAAGTGGTGCTACATGTGGCACACTTTCATACTGTAGAGGAGATATATATTACACCAGGAAACAGGGTTGATTCTACAGTAGTCTTGTCAATTAAGGGGGGCGGGGAGGGGAAGCTTAAAGAAAAAAACATACTCTACACTGTTACTTAGGACTCCTTCAGTCCAAATGTTGCATCTAGTTATGATAAGAGAACATGTAACAAACCATATTTCATCAAAGACCAAAATTTGCAGGGCTCATACAAGATTCATTCGTGTTTACATTACATGTCAGATTCCTAGCAATTTCTTTTGCTGTGAGTGTACTCGGAGCTGCATTGCATCTCATGAAATCTATTTAAGTTTCAGAATTGGGAAGAGGACTATGAACTTTTCAAGAAAAGGATTAGAAAGAAAGGCACTAGAAGTCAGTGTGAAAAATGTGCACTATCTAGAATAACAGAGAGCATGTCAGACTAGTAAAAAAGAGAAGCAAGGCAAGCTGACAAACTCAAAAAAGAAAAAAAAAGACTTTTCAAATTCAAACATCTGTGTGCTACCAAGCATTCTGAAACTAAAACAGTTTTAAAAGTTTGTCAAAGTAGGAAGTTAATTGTCAAGCTTCAGTGATTTATTTGACATTTGCTTAGATGAGAAAGTCAATATGGGACAATGCTCTAATATTTAATATATAACTTGTCATGTGTAAGCAATTATTTCAGTATCACCTTTTTCTATGCCACAAACATATGTCTTATTCTTACCTGTAATGGAAAAGAAGTACAAATGAGTAAAAAAAAGTTCAAAATATAGACATTTTCTAAAGTGGAGAATTTCTACACAACTGACTGTTTTTTAAAAAGATATGATGAACACAAGAGTCTGTTTAATTGTTTTATAAGACTAAATTGAAGCTGACTACTGCAGAAGATATTGATATGAGACTTCAAGTAGGTCAGTGCAGTAAGTTCTGGTTTGGTTTCATTGATGGCAACTCATGACAATCATCCCCTGATTCGGGGAAGTTACTTTGCAGAACAAGCTCCTTTATCCTGAAATCTAGTGCCCTCATGAACCAGTTGGCCATGTAATGTTTTCAAAGAGCTTGTTAAAGCAGATATACTAACTGATGATATTTTGGACCTTCTCTCTACCCACTACTCACCCAATATTTATGATACCGTTCTTTTCACAGCTATTAACAGATAAATTTGACTGCTTTGAGCAGAAGAGGCTGGACTAAATGACCTGTAGAAGTCTTTTCCAGCTTCAACCATTCTGTAGTTCTGTGATCTTTTCAAAGGAATAACTCTGTTCTTTCTAGTATGCTCTGTTTCAAGCAGAAGTTCAGCTCAGATTTAAATGGTCTAAACTCCACCTTTGCTCTTACATGCACTGTCTTTTTGATAGTGAGATGTCTTTAACAACATGGAGTTACCTTGTGAGCTTTTTATTTCTGTAGTACTTGCGCTACTGCATTTGGCTTGGCAGGGGAAAATACCAGAATAACTGGCAGTGATTGTTGGTCTTGAAATCCATGCCCTGATTATTTCTGTTGTTCTAAACTGTATTTCTCTTGTATTCAATTTCTCCCTGCATTCTTATTTGTATCCTGCTATTTTTAGTCTCTGTGGCTTCTGTAGTAAATAACACTATTTCCATGCTGTATTTCCTTCCCCTTGGCCAAGAGTACATTCAGTGAATTTACAGATAACTCCTCAAATTCTGGTAGAACAATAGCAAAAAAGGTTCTCAGTCTTTCTTAATTACCCAGCTAAATCTGTGTGTAGCATGTTACCAGAGCACACCTTTTCCATTGATCTTTCCAGAGCTTTTAGATCTGACGTATGGCAGAAGTGACCATAGTGGTTCTTTAGTGGCAAGGGACTACTTAGTGATAATAGAGTGCATTAGATAAATACACAGAGGAAGCAAAGGCTTGATCCCAGATTAAAAGGATAACAAGACAGTTTAGTTTAAGAAGTTTTATTTCATAGAGAGAGTGCTGGACTTTATTCAGAATATAAAGCATGCCTCACAGCAAGGAGGCACTACCCTATATGACAGATTTGCCCTCAGTACCCAGGTCCCTGATTACAAATACCTTCTGTGGACCCCTCTGAAAAGAAGCTCAGCAGGTCTTGCAGTTTCATGATTTCTCACCGGAATTGAGCAACAATTCCTATTTCCCAGTCTCCACTGAGGTCATCACCTGCCTGCCTGCCCCTCTCCATGACTTCATTTGTAGCAAATCTTAGCTAAATCAGAGAGCACTCTCGTGCAGCCCAAGAAGCCTCACAGAACAGGATGTTGCTTAGGCAGTAGCCATTCCTGGCTATCTGCAAGCACATCTTCCTCTTTACAAAGGTGCTGGATGCTGCAGTGCTGGTACCAATGACAGGCTTCAGCTTGAATCACAGAGATAAAGCAAGGGATATTCACAGAATTAGTTAAATATTTTCAGTAATTACAGAAATGGATAACATAGTGAACAAGAAGGAAATAGTCCTCGACGAGTGTTTTATAACTAGACTAAAGGTATCATGTATAGCAGGGACTTTACAGGCTGTCAGCATTAACATTAGCAGTTTTTAACCATGACCTGAGCTCTGACAAGCTGTTTCCACACTGTCAGTCTCTCTGCTTGAGCTGGCAAGTCATATATACTAAAACAGTCCAGACTTTATCTGTGCAGTTGCTTAAAAAGCCTATCTGGTACATTTGCCTGTCCCGCCAGTATGAAGAGAGCCTGGAAAAGTCTGAGTGACCTGTTAATCTGAGCAATCTTATTGGATAGTTAGAAACAAAACATCAACATGCATCATCAGGTTGGCTTCAGAATCCTCACTGCCTTTCTGTTTCAGCAGATTTTTTTTAGAAAATACCTCACTGCTGGTTAGTGTTGGCATTGAGTAAAATACTATTTATTAGAGTTAGATAAGAGGAATTTTCCCACCTAAACACTAAAATATTCATTCAAAAAAAATTGTTGAGTAGAGTGACTAATTATTTAGAGGTCTGTATGCTCTTGATTTTCAATATCATCTGGCCTTTTTGCTGTGTCTGTGAATTCAGTAGCACTTTTCAAATCCTAGCTCTGGGCACGCACTGTATGCTTGGAACTGAACAGGAAGGAGATCTGAGTGTGTATGATAGTGAGCTGCAGCATGGCAATCTTGCCAGATTCCCAATCAGGACAGCAGACTAGACAACAGAGAAATCAACTGCTTTTCAATCTAGACACAGCACATAACACTTAAATACTTTTAAAAACCCTGAAATCACTCTATTGTGACAGTTTCTATCTGAGTAAATTAATTCCTTCCTTCTTCCTTATTTTCATAAGAATAAAATTATATTTACAATTTCTAACAGCACAAACCCCCTGTCTGGCCAGTGTGAACAAAGTTTATAATTTCATATGGAAAACCTGAAAGGGTCAAACTATTAGATGAAGATTGTAGGATATAAATAAAACAAAATGCCTGCTTAAGATAATGCCAAAATAATCAACACTAAGTATTTCTGTTTCCTTCTCACTAGTTGGACCTTAGCAAACTTAAGACAGAAACCTGACATTTTCCATCTAAGTATGTATAAGATCATTATTCTCAAGCAGAGCTCTTACTATTTTGTATACAACCATTTCCCTAGGTATAAAAGTATGTTCCCCTTTATCTTGCCACTCCATAACTCCTTGGCATGCAGTCTCCTCTCTCCACCTCAACAACTGATGCATTAAGGCATTATCCTCTCAGACAGGCTAGTGGTAAAAAAGACCCATAAGGTACCAAGACAGGCATGGTTTCTCACCTTCTCCATTTAAAGAAACCATCCAATATATACAACTAAATAGATAGACTGTGCCTACCTGTAGAACACCGAAGGCAAGCCTGAAGCTCTTAGATCTGTAGGCAACAATAATGAGAACCTTACTTTCTTGAAATCTGCTATTTAAATAAATGTGTGAGTGTAAACCTGATGCTAAGAACAAATGTATATGAACTTCTACATGTGAGGCACTGGAACAGCTTGCTCTGAGAAGTTGTGGATGCCCCATCCCTGGAAGTGTTCAAGGTCAGGCTGGATGGGGCTTCGAACAACATGGTCTAGTGGAAGATGCCCCTGCCCAAGGTAGGGGGATAAGAACTAGATGCTCTTTAAGGTCCCTTCCAATCCAAAACATTCTAAGATTCTGTGATTACTACATACATACATTGATTAGTAGAGAGAAAACTTTGAAGCACAGAATTTTATAAGCAGAAATAATAACATGTAGTAAAGTAACAATGTACTTTGGTATTAAATGCTTTAAACAGAACTTGCTTTCTAGGAGACCTTATAAACAGAAAAACTGTTGCTTGCTCATGCAGTGTCCACTACAGGAAAAAAACAACCAAACAAAGGAAAAAAAAAAAAACAAAACACAATAAGAAATAAGAAGCAGAAGATTATAGCAGGGAAAAGTCATGTATTTTGAGGAGAGTGTGCATCTGTAAGATTCTATTGCCTCTAATAATGGTTAGAGACCTTTGTGTGGAGTTCTGGAGACCTTTATCTGCCCAAATACCCACATGAGAAGGAAATGTCAGATAATCCTCACTATTGGTAAAATTTTGAATATTAGGTCAACTGCACAGTGAGTTCCTTCCTCTGTGATCTTGGTGTGGCAATGTGAGGTCATAGTTTCTGTGGTAGTATATATTTTCATGTTTTTTTGAGAAACAAAATATATTTTGCTTTGTATACTTCCCCAGTACAAGTCCTAGTCCATCTCATGATGGAAGAGTCGGCAACTTTCTTTTCTTTGAGCCTTGATAAAAAACCAGTCTTGGAATTGATGTTTTCTAAGTTCTAAGGCTCTTTTGCTACAATTCCAAATCAGTCCAAAGGAATCCAAAAAGAAGCCAAATAAGCTGCTAGTTACATTTCAATTGCATATAAAAAGAGACAGAATCTCATCCTCCACCTATACAAACCTGAACAGTCCTTACTGAACTTAATCAAAGTGATGGATTAAACGCAATATTTGAAACTAAAAAAGGTTTCTCTCATTCTTGTTTCAGCAAGGTTATTGAGTTGTAAATCTGAAAATTATTTACTTTCTCTCATATCTAGTGGACTCGTGGTATTATTTGGTAAGTTTTTTATTTTGTCCAAATGATCAATGAGCACCATCAAATCATAAGCCCCCATCTTCCAATGGACCTCATACACTGAGACACAATTGTCAGCTGTTCTTACATCTGAATTTCCTGTGTAAGACAGGTAAACTCTGGTTATTATAAATTGACAATATTATCTGAAATGTAATGCTTTGAAAACTATTTTGAAAGTATAAATGGAAAATATAATAGAATTGCCAAATCAAAACCCTCTAATTATTACCTAATAGTAAATTGGTACCAGATCTAAAAGCACTAGCCCAAAATATTGTATCTTGATTTTCAGTTCCAAAAATCTAAGTAGAAGTTAAATGTTAGGAACTATATTTGTCTGTGGACTGGAAGGCTACATCAAATAATCCATGAAGGAAAGATTCTGAAATGCAATTGTGCAGACTTCAGGGTTCCCTTTGGATTTGAAAATCTGATGTTGAACTCTGCATGTTTGTACAGTGGAATGCAAAAAAAGAAACAACTCATTTAAAGCAACAATGCAGAAACAGCCTGGAGCACATATTCAGACTTGTCTTGAAGAACATTCTTAGGCATGTGTGGTATTACCTCTGAAAGGTAACCTACTAATAATTGTAAAGGTCTTTCTGTCCTCAGCTATCCAAACAGCAGAGCAAGCAATTGGTAAATAACTAAGCCGGCACCTCTTCCCATGCAGAATTATTAGCAGCGGAAGGTAAGACATGCCAGGTTTGTTTTTGTTTTTTCTTTCTATGTTTTGCATAGTTTAAGTGTAAATCTAGATCAAGAAGCAACTTTTTATTAGTTTTACTCTGCTTTTAATTAGTCTCTTTTCTTTTCTTAGGATTACTCTTGTATGTGTAATTTTTTACTCTGCACCCTCAAGGAAAACAAAAGTCAGTGACCTTGAAAAGAAAGCACCAGAGGGGAAGATTTTGGATCCTAGGGTTCCTTCTAAGTGTCATTCCAGAGACAGTAAAAATGTTCCTTTTTGGAGTAGGTTGTTCAGCCATCAGACTGCTGTGAGGCAGGAAAGCCAAAAGATCACAGATAAAACAGCTGATATTGGAACTAGTCACAGCAAAATCAGTGCAGGGAAGGTCATTGTTCTGAAAATTGTCACCTGGCAAACACTTTGAAATCTGTATTTGTGGCTTTGTAAGAAATTTCTTTATAGAATGTCCTTTGCCAGAGAGAAGAGGACAAACAAAATTCTTTTAACAGGCCAGCTTCATCAACTTGTAAATAAAATGGCAGCAACAGGCCAGCAAACTGCTGTACCCTGAATACTGCTTTTCAAGTGATGGACAGTAATTAGCTGAAAAATGCAAGGTTGCTGAGCTGTTCTTTAACATTTCTGAATTTATTTATAGGGAAGAAGAGTGTTCTAAATCTCAGTAGTGGCTTATATTAATGAGAGTTCCTCTAATCTTTTCCATGCTGGAAATAAGGTGTTAATAGTTCTAAAATGAAATAGTACCTAAAACACAATTCAGTCATTTTCTTCATAGTTCAAAGTTATTTGCATAAGATATATCACCCTTTGCAAATATTTACTTTGCTATAGCCAAAGACACTGCAAATTATATGTGATGGGTTTGAACTCCTGTCTTTCACACTTGTCTTTGAGTCTGTGTCTTTCACTCTTACTGGGTTTGAGAAAGATGAAGAGAAAAAATAATTTCTTTCTCAAATAAGATCCAACGTGGACTTCAAAGTGAAAGACCTGAATTCTACCTATAAAATTTGATTACAGCCTGATTAAAAAGATGGGGGGGAAAAAAGGAGCTGTATTCATGGGCTCATTACAGGCACAAAAAGGGGATGCTCATACAGACCATAGAGAATTTAAAAGATTTATTTATGATGTATTACTGTAATTTTTAATTTAGACATGCAAATTTTTTAATTTGCACTGACTGCTTTGCCTTAATGGTTTTGATTAATACTTGGAGGTAGTGTTTGTGAAAGAGATTTATACTGTGATTCATCTGCAAAATAATCAAATCATTACCAGCTAATGACAAAGCTGTGAAAAATGATATAGATATTGTGTAACTCCCAGCTACTGCAGAGCATGTGAAGGTGCCCAGTTCTTTCAGTAAATGTGGACTTGTGTTAATAACTGCTCAGAAGTTTGCTCTAGGTCCCTTCTAATTTGGTAACAAAAAACATTGATCTTAATAAAACTGTCTTATAAAAGTAGCAGTGATTAACATTCCTGAACCCTACATTCTATGAACATGCCAAGGTTGGAGACACGCTTTCTCTTAACCTAGAAAGGAAACCCCATAGAAATTTCTACCTGTCTGTGCATCTTCGATACTCACAGACTATAAGGTCTTGTCATAGACAGTAAAGTCCTCAACAACAAGAGCAGGTAGTGTCTGTGGCTTTCATTATTAACAAATGAAAACAAAACCTAAAATTATTTCTTGTACCTTTCCAAGTATTTCACAATAAGTTTCTTGCTTCATATCATGGAACTCTCACTTCATCTTCTTTTCTGGGAAATATGTTACTCTATGACTAATGAAATAATCACTCAGCTGCTAATATGGTATTTTTTGTAACACGTGTGCATGTACACAGACATACATGCATGAACACTCATGCGTGAAAAGTCCAAAGCCCTAGAACTGTCTCTGGATGGAGACAATTGCAAAGTAACCCCATAAAAATAGCTAGCAAGATATTCTATTACTTGACTTCAAGCTTTTTAGGTAATTACAGAAGAATTTTCTTATTCCTTTTTTTTTCTTTAAAGGATTTTCCTAAAGAGCAGATAAATCAGAACTTTCTGTTGAACAACATGAAGAAAACAGGAAGATAATCTATTGCTTACCAGCTTGTGAATTTACACCTCTAAACCAATCTAGATCAACAGATCTAAACTAGAGTCAATCTATTAAAAACAGTAAAGCTGTATGGCTTTAAACCAGCTGCCGATCTGGTCCCATTGGATGTGGTTTCACTGCAGGACTTAAATCCAATTTAACTGCACATTGCTGCCTCTCTCCTTCCCCTGCCAAAGCATACCTTACTGATATTTCACATGTATTCTGAGCTGATTCAGTTCAGTTCAGTTCACTGCTCTGATAGAAAGCTAACAAAAAACTACAGTTAATTTATTGATGTGACTCACTCTTCAGCTGTGCAATTGCTATAGTTGAGTCAAGGGAAGTACAGGGAGGTGGGGGGCAGGAGGGTGTGTGTTGCGGGGGACAGTCTGCCCTTTGGACAACAACCTTGTTGTTAAGTCAGGTCAAGCAATAAAATCCCCTTTGTTACTCTGTGGTGCATTGTGGGATCTCAAGCCAAATGCAAGTCCCCCAGAACACATCAACTTTCTCTAAACTCTCATTTTCTAAGCAGGGCCTCTGTCAGATCTCTTCATGATCATAAATCTATTTTTTGATTTTTCTTGCTGCGTGATTCATACTTTGTATCTGCCTTTCCACAACACCCTCTAAAACTTCAACAGCCTGTTTATGGATTAACAATAACATCTTCTCTTCTGCCAGAGTATCCTGTAAAAGTGCTTGGTTGTCTGATCTAGTGACTCAGCTATTATCACTTGATTATCAAAACCTAGCCAACTCCCTACCTTGGAGGAATACTAGTCTGGTGTAAACACTCAGTTTTTGGATTCCATAAGTCTGTGCAATCTATGCACCCTTTTCTGATCCCAAGCGTCAAGTGTATGAGTTCACATACCAACCTAGACAACTCATGGGTGATCAAACTGAAGGCTGATCTACTGCCTGTCAAACAAATTCTTCCTTCATGGGCACAGTTCAAACCAAAGCCAGTCCTGCACCACAGCTACCTGTGGAAAAGGTAGCTGGAAAAGCAGTCTGGAGGGTGAGTCCAATTCTAACTATGAGTAGCTAGGAAAGTTGAGCTTAGATGTAAGCTAAAGTTAATTTAAGTTAATGTGATAGAATATCTACTGAGTACCTAAATCCTGTCTGTTGACCTAGAACTATGCCACACTCAGAGTACTTCTCTCTAAAGCACAGTCTCAATTGCGATCAGCAAGTCTGTTCACTTTACCATTGAACATAAGACTCCACAGCAAACTCTTCTTTCCTCGATGCCCTTTGCAGTCCCCTGGTTGCTTATTCATTCTGCCTCAGCTTTTGCAATACTGTGGCTGCTCCTACTCTCTCACTGTTCTGGGTAAGAAGAATTCTACAGAAACAGGCACTTGCATGTAAAATGGGGCAAATGAAAGCAGGAGGCAACCTGAGGTTTAAAAAATACCTACACAAACATGTAAAGGAAAAATACTTTTATTCTACATAAACACACAGTGACACAATGTGAACTACCCTCAGAACTGCCTAGACAGTGCTGTGTGGTGGCTAGCTGGCTGTGTGTTCCTGTATCCGCTCAACTCCTGTTCCTGAGAACGTCTTGGAGTGGAAAGCTGTAAGTAGCATAGTGTCACCTCTCATTCTGCATTATTTCTCTGTGCTACCAAATGATTAATTAGGTCTAATTTTCAGTATCCATCACACTGCTGATTAACACTTCCATTGAGGCCAGTGTAATGTCCTGCAATCACTGTAAAAGAGTTCATTTTCTCTCCGGAAAAAAAGGGCTGTGAGTTCATCAGACCCACTGATTTCAATACCTAGCAGAGATTTGGTCCAGAGGAGTGCAGCCACCAGTATTTTTAGCCCATCCAACCTGAAATAGCAAGGAATATTGCCATGCAAATTCATACAAAACTGGGGCTAGAACTGCAAAATGATTTGACAAATGCTAAATGTTGCAAATATTCCAATACCTAACTTTTAGACACTGTGTTAGAAAGTTACACAGCCTGGCTCATCTTGTTTGCATAGAGAGAATTTGGCACCTCTGAATAGGATTCACAGAAGACAACAAGCTAAGCACAGAACAGCTGAAATAAATGCTGACAGAAAGAAGGATTTGGGCTACACCACTAAAAACATCACGATATTCCACCTGGTCTGGTTCCCTGACTCTTCTGGAGATAAAGAGCTAAGTAAGGTGCAATTACACACTTACTCAGCCCATAAAAATTAGGTACAATTATAAATTCAGTAGCTCAAAGTTAGTTGGCTAGTAAATCCAGGCACCTTCAGGACTGAGAAGCACCTGTGTTCTAAGTTTTAAGAATCTCAGTCTATGTCTCTTTTGAAGTTATTCTCAGTTACATCCACAAACAAGCTCCTGCAGTCTGACCTAATTCAAAGCCCAGAGAAAAAAGTTGGTTCTCAAATCCAGCCACTACTTTATTATTCAATCAAAACTAGGACTTAAAATATATATCATAATATATATATTTTAATAATTTTAATAATTAATAATGTGCACTTGTGGTTTCTTTAGCCAAACTTTTTACAGCATTTGGGTATGTAACCATTTCTTGGAAGATTTTTCTACTGGTAAATATTTCATATATCAGGAAATCTTGAAACTAATTCAATTTTCATCTTTACCACAGTGGTCCCTATCATGTATTCACCATTAAAAATAAAGAGAAGAGAATTCAGTAATATATTAGTAAGATTTAGCCCCAGGTTAAGACACCTGTAAAGTTTTGAAGAGAGCATAGCATTATTGATTTAAGGTGTTCAAATTTAGTGAATCTTAAAAACTTTTTTTTTTTTCCAGAAAAAACTTCTACTTCCAAACACAGCCAATTTCATTAACCTCTTCCTGCGTGACAGTTTGACTTGTCATTTTCACTGATTTCTTATTTACAAGATTTATGTTTTGGTTTCTTATCACAAAGCTGGATACACATATATATAGATATCTATATATGTAAAACAGTGTTATCCTTGATACAGATTAATTTGACATAGTAAATGGAGTTTCCACACTAGTGTAACTTCAGAGTAGAGCTTCATTCCATCTAAAACCTCCATTTTTGTTAGCGTGATGTCACTTCACAATTTTAATAAGTGGTTTCAAACATTTCTACTAAATATGACCAGGCAAATCATAATGAGTTTATACCATTGCTGTGCAAAATCCACTGATTTCAGTCTACATGAGTGAACCTGTGCGGCAGATTTATTTCTCATAATTCAACAATCTCTTTTTGAGTCTGTGAGAAGACAAAATTCAGCTTGAAACTTAGATTTTTCTCAGATCCACTGTAAAACCACGAATTTACAAATGATTCACACAGAAAATGGGCAGTCCTGAGTTGTGAAATTCTAACTGTCTTTGGGTAAAAATTATGTTGAAAATCAGAGACAGAAAAAAAATATAATGAAAAGTTTGCATATACCTTTAGTGGTTTTTCCAGCATGTGTGAAAACCCAATCACTTCAGTTTTGGTTTTCACTACCAAAAAAAAAAAAAAAAGAGCTAATGACATCGTACAATTTCCCTTTAAAGTTGAAGGAAAAGTTTATAATAAATTAACAAACGCTTTTGAAGCTTCCTTCTTTTCTTTCCAGAAGTACATGTCCTATATTATTGTAGCTGGTTTGAATCTGTCCAGAGAAACAACTGCATATTGTTGGTATATTCATACAAGTGTTCTGAAGAAAACTTCAACACAGTAAGTTGCTACCAGCACCAGCTCAACTGCAGCATCACAGTACTAAGATGGTTGTAGGCACGTGAAACCTGAAATACCACCCGATTGTAGAAATTCAGTAGTTACTCACAACCTCACAGTCCAGTTTCATTTGGAAGATTTCACATAACCTCTGTGCCACTTGTCCTCAGGCTCCCTAAGCCACCAAAACTTCCTTGCTTGCTCTAATGGGCTGGTAACCAAATGACAGTTTAGAGATGTGCAGTCCTGCAAGAAGAGGACAGGAGAAGCTCTCTCCAATAACAGATTGCTGAGGTTTAATAAATTAGCCCAATGATCTTAGCAAGCAAATCACAGTCAAACTTCAGAAAAAGGCAACATACTCCTGCCAACCTGACAACGCTGGTGGGGAAAGGAGAGGGAACAAGTTCTTCCTAGGAAGAGAGAAAGCAAGGAATTTGCTTCCTGGTCATTTTGACAAACCAATAGGAACTCTGAAATACAGTCTGCAATATGAGGAGGATGCACATAAACTGCTGTTCAGACTTATGTCAGTTGGTTACACCACCTTACTGGATATACAAAATCTTGTGTCACAGTTTCCCTGTTCCACAAATTCACCTGTTTAAGTACACAGACTCTTCTGTAAATTATCATATTCAAGCAATTTCAGTTCTTTATATTGCTATTATATTGGAAAAAGTAACTGCAAGAGTAGTGAGAAACCTTCTGCTAATATCCACTCTATATTTATTCATGATAATTTTAGAACCATAGCTCTTATGCCACTAAGACCTTTTCATTTAAATAGCTGTTCTCTCTTTAACACTTACTCCTGAATATATTTCTGAAGAATAACCCTATTCTCTCAACCTTTGTTTGTCTAAGCTTAACAACCCATATCATTTAATCACTCTTCGTGAGATTAATTCTCCATTCCTATAAACACACCAGTAATCTTTCTCTGCTTGCGTTTTAGGGTCAGCTTTCATGAACACAACTGACCAAAACTCTACATAAACCGAGAACCTTGTCAGTGCTATGCACAACAAAAGAACATGAAAATGCCTTAGATGATAGTGCATCTTAAAATTGTAATGGACTATACAATTACAACGGACTTTAAAAGTTGCTCTGTATGGCAGAAAAAATAGTATGTTCATATTTCATTTCCTCTATCTTCAACTAAAAAATGCATATTATATTCAAGAACAAAAAAAAATTCTAGTTATTGGTCTCTAAATTCACAGCTTTGCAATCTGTACTATTAAATTTCATCTCATTTCATCACTCACATCAACAAAATAATTCGGTTCTCCTTGCCTGATGGTCTAATCGTTTATTAAGATGATCCTTCCCCATTTTATGTTATACACATGGAGTTTTTACTCCTTTACCTTGTATATCATTAAACAATATAATGGGATCATTATATATTGTTTATATATATATATATAATTATATATTAAACAATATATGGGATCATTCCCAACATGAAAACACTTGTAATAGTCAGTTCATTATTGTTCTGGCAGTTGTCCTGTAAAAAACAGCTACTTTTATCAAGAATCAAGTTCAACCCATTGTCGTTGACTATGAAATCTAATCTAATCTTTGCATAGGACTTGTAAGTATGCATACTAAAAAACTCTTGGTCCAAGGCTTGTAGACTGTCAGCATAAACACTGGCTGTTGTCCAAATTCTGCAAATCTGAAGTACAGAAAACTAATTTTTGCTCTTGTTAGGATATAATTTTTATTGCTCTATCCTCATTTCCTTTCCATATCTTTTGTTCTTGTAGATTGAAATTGTTCAAAACAATCATGCAGCTCTGGAAACTCTTCAGTTTCATAAGGCTTTTGAAATGTATCATTGAATTTTTTACATGTATTATAGAGTAATGAAAAAACTTCATGCCACTGAACTTAATGCTACTCATGGAGAAAGAGATTGGGAAACTTGAAAATCTTAAAACTATCACTTAAGAAGGCAGTACAAAATTTAAGCTCTACTGTACTACAGAGATTTATTTAAAAAAAAAAATCAAATTACAGAATACCTCCTGATCTGCATGGCCTCAGAAGAACCACCAAATGACAAGTATCTAGGAAGGGCAACAGCCTGAACCTGTGACTGAATTTGGAAAGAAAGGCATGGAGAAGAGAAGCAATCTGTTATTATCCTCTTTAGTCATCACCTTTACTGAAAATTGATCAATACTTGATCCAGTCCTTGGTTAGCCTCACCTCCTTCCTTGACACACCACCATCAGTATATGGAAGAACCAGCTCCTCCTGGTTTTTGTTTATATGATTAAAAAACTTCTGCCATTTATTTTTTGCGCTAATTCAGTAAGACTTGAAAATAATTTTATTTGATTTCTATAAAGACTGTTATTTTAAAAATGAACAAACATCGTAAACAGTTTACAAACAGTAAACTATTGGTTCATCCCAATAATTCCACTCTTCCTTCCAGTTTTTCCACTTATCTTTAACAACATCATTGCCCCTTTGAATTAAAATAATTCCATGTCTGATGATGATTTCCAGTATTTAAATTCTCAAGCCCTGAATCCACCTTCTCAACCTATTAACTAGCTTTCCCATGTATCCCAAGCTTGCCTTTCTACAACTCCAAACTTTGGCTTCAGCCTTTATTATTGTAGTAGTTAAGCATCTCATAACCACTGGTAAAATTACTTTTTAAATTTCCCTGTGTCCTCTCTGTAAGAGGAAAATAGTTTCACTCTTTTACAGAAAGACAATAAGGTAAAATTAGTGGTTTGCCTACAGGACCCATGGTTGCAGCAAGACCTAAACCCCATTCCTAAAAGCATCATACATGTGATAATTCTCATTCAAATTTAATGTGAATATGGGACAAAACTGTGCACTGGGCACAACAGCAGTCACCCAAATATGAAATATAAATGCTAACTTATTAAGTTCTTCTTAATTGTACTCCACCCATTAGTTCAAGGTACCTATTTTTTCTTAATTCTCTATGCCTTTTTAACAAATATAATTTTTACCTACTTACATAATCTCAAGCAACTGGAGACTTCAGGGTGTATGCCAAGTGCTTCAAAAAGCACGTATGTTCAAATCAGAACGTGGTGCAAATGAAAGCATGCTGATACAGTTGCTGATGTATTTCTGTTTCTTGCATAATATCAGTGCTTGGGCTCCCCTCAGTTCTTTGGAAGGTATAGTCCCTTGGGGCCATGGAGATAACAACAGCAAACCCAAACCACCTGGAGACAATATTTAGTAGATGATTAACCCAATGGTGAATCAGAATATTTGAAACAGAAACAAGAAAACAGCAGGAAATAACTTGCACTGGGTAATAGGAGTGAAATCCCAGCCCTATCCAAGTTAATGCTTAATGCAGAATTCATTCTTGATATTTATGACCTTTCCTGAATAGTTCTAATGTCATTTTTTTCATTTATGACAAAGTTTGAGATGAGAAAATGATACGGGACAATGCATCAGTTAACAGTCATGTACATACCTGTTTGCTTCTGTGTACTTGGGTTTGTTGGAAATTTATAAAGATTCTTCTTTGTGATAACAGGAATAAGAAACCTGTAGAAACTTACCTCTTCTTCCTTTAATGCTGACTTGAGAGGGTTTTTTTGGTTTTGGGGGTTTTTTTTGTTTTTTTTTTTTCTTGGAATAGTTATGCAAACTGAACAACTGTGGTGGGAGAACAATAAAATTATTCATTGTGGCTTTATTTATTGCAAAAGCACCAAACAAGAGACCAATGTCAATCAAGTCTTAATATCTGTTGATAGGAGAATAAATCAGGAGAAGCTTGCAGCAGTCAAACTCCGAGGCTGTTCCCCTGGTGTGGACAGAGAGCATGCTCAGTGGAATTCACTTGGCTTCATCAGAGCTGGCAATCTTCCATAGCAGCGTCAGGGAGTCATTTGAATCCAGGTTTCTGCTACTTGAGCTGAGATGGGATGGAAGGTCAGTCTGAGTGGGCTTACGAATCATGGCTAAATAGTCTCAATGAGTCCCAGCTTTTAAGAGCCTTCATGAACAACTCCCACGGAGCTGCAGACTCCACTGAGAAGGGCCCCAGATAATTTTTGATTTGTGGGTTTGCAATATTTCCTTATCTGTATTTGATCTTATTCACACTAGCAAAGTTATGTGTTTCAAGGAGACAGGAGATGTGGGGGGGAGGGGGTCACGTCTTTGAAATTTTTTGGAAAAGACAAAAATAGAACATCCATAGGAAGAGTTCTATAAGGGGGAGGAGAGCAAGAGGAAGCAACATGGGAACTTTTAGTATTTTCTGTTATCATCTTGATGATATGGGCTTTGTCAAGCCTGAAGTCAAGAATCCACTAGGCTCCCTCTGAGCACAGTCTTAAATTGAAGCACAATTGTGCTTCACTGTAAAGTCACTGGGACTACTCATGATGATCCACATAAATTAGGCATACGTCTAAATGCAATGCAGGACTATGAAAATTCCATTTAGAAAATACCAGGAGGTTTTGGAGGATGTTAATAAGTGAAATCTTTGCGCTTTTAAAAACAATTTTTATTTTATTTTTTTAATGAAGTCACTGTGCTACTTTTGTAACATTATAAAGCCTTCTGGACTGGTGGTCTCAGGCAAAACACTGGGGGAAAAAAGTCCTTCAAGGCAGCAGCATACCAGATAATGTCAAATTAAAAATAAACAAACAAAAACCTCTAGTAACAAAAAAAACCCAAACAAACCAAAACAAAAAAAAAAAAGAAAAAAAAAGAAAACCCCATAGCAAACAAAACCACATTTCTCCCCATTTCAAGGAAGAATTTATTTCTTTTTTTTTTCACTGAAACTATTAAATAAATATGTTGTATTTTACAAGTGTGCTTGCTGCAAAAAGTGCAATCTATTTGTACAGCAGAGAGAATGAAGGACTTACTGCTTAAAGGCACAAAAAGGGTGTGTAATAGGATTCTGGCATCTTCCCAGACAGCTTGCAGACAAATTCAGAGACGAACAGAGAAGTATCCTTTTTGAAGTATATTTGGCCAAGGTCTCATTCACAAACAGATAAAACCAACACATTTCTGCATGATAAGGGTCAACAGAATAGCGTATTAGTTTGAGAAGAGAACCCATCTGCAATTTTCTTATATAAAAATATACGAGGACACAACAGGAAAGCTGTCAGCATGACAGTTGGAGGATTCTGCCAAGGAGCCAGATGCTAGTGTCAGAAGAACATGTTCCACAGCTTGGCATCTGGGTTCTCTCATTGCCCTCCAAGAAGGAAGAAAAGGAGGAGTGATAAGATATGCCTAAATGAATAAAACTACAAGCAATTCCACCACCACCCCCAACATGCTCAAATCACTACTTCTTTTAGAAAATCCTCAGCTACATGTTCTCCTACATCTTTTAAATTAAAATGGAAGGTGATAAATTTAACCCACTTGTGTTTTAAAATGTTGAAAAAGCACTTGCAATTCTGAATACATAAGTCTCACATGATTTTAACTGCTCATGTGTGTAGCTGTGCAATTTATTTTATTCTTTTTTGTTAGTTTTCCACAATTTTGCTACAGAATATATTTCAAGCTCAATTTTTATGCCATGTCCTTCTCAGGGCAGAGAGGATATAACATTACACTTATGATTTACAGCTAAGAATAATTAGAGTTTTATTCTTTCTCTGAATAGTTACTTACTGAGAAAAGCTCAGAAATATCTAGCGCAAAATGCTAAGGGTCAGTTTAAAACCCAAAAAGTTGATGAAGCACCGTAGGGAATCACTTCATTATGTGTGTAGGGAAGAAAAGACTCTTAAGATAGCTTTGAGAAAGCCCTAGTTGCTGCACAGCCCCTTGGAGTAGCAAGGCTAAGGCTGTTTTCATAGTCCAGATCCTTTAGTCACATCCCCTTGCTACGGGCAATTAAGTAAGCCTTAGCTTTGTATCCATGTTCCTTCCCTGAGTCTATCCCCATGATGCCTGAAAGTGCCAGCTTTGACTTGACAGGTGCTGCTGGATATCTACCTTTATCTTCTGTTGACCAACTCTGACTGGGGAGGATGGAGTGGTCTCCTCCATTAAGTTGGTTGGATTACATATGTAAAGATTCAAAAATTAAGACCAAACTCCTGATGTTTCTGGGATCTCTGTGCAAAGAGACCAGAAAACAGGGATCATGTACTTTCACCTGTCTTGCAAAATAAACTGGCTGCTCTCCTCTGAGCTGACAGGAGCTTTCGAGGTTAGATATTTCAGAACTGCAAGCGACATTTGCCTCCATACCTTACTCTGGATAGACATGTAGTAGCCACATAGTACTAATATTCTAGAAGGCATGGGACTGTTTCCACCTAGAAGTATTCCTAATTGAGACAAAAAAGCAGATGATTGATCTCCCTCTGCACTTATTTAAATGCACTTTAAGACACCTTCAACAGCAGTCCATCCCCAGAATCTTGAGGCAGAGGGAATGAGGCAGAAGTACTATAATTTACAAGTTTATTCCCTCTCCATGTAATAATGTCTTGCTTAGTTGCTGGTATTTGTTCACAAAAGCAATGATTGAGCCCTTTCAGGTATTCTTCCTTCTTCTATTTCAACACAACACCTGCAAAAATGATGAGGGGAAATACTTTTTCAAGTAACAGAGGAGAACTCAGAAAATTGTATTGCAAGCTCCATACCAAGTTGTCTTGTTATTAACAAACTGCCAGAAGAATCTGTTACAATTCACTGTAGGAACAGAAGGAGAAGGAAAGGAAACTATCACAGTTACTGTAATACCTACTCTTTGGATCCATGATAAAATATGCACTTAGGATAAAAACTTATGTTGTTTGACCCCCAAATTAAAAAAGTGCTATCCATACAAACATAGAAAAAGAAGTCTTTAAAATCAAAACCTATCTCTGAAAAGTGAATCTCTGTATTTATTCAGGAACAAATTTGCTCAGTTCAGAAATTGAAAGATGATTTTAGTCACTATCTTTAACCGTCTTTACTTTTAGTCGCTATCTATACTTTAAAATCCATTTTGTATCTGAAAATCAAACTGTTCTTGCTGCCTCTTCCATCAGCACTGGCAATCAATCGTTCTTAGAACCACTCCAGCAATGGAATGTGGGACATGTGGAGAAAGACAGCTCAGCTCATTCTTCTATGACTGTCACTGCTTCCACAGAGCTCACAGCGCTTGATTTTAACAATAATGTTAAAATGGTGCAAAGGTATATACAGGAAAAAGATGAGGAACAAGTCCATTTCTGTAATAAAACTTTCCTATTTTAATTTAATTTTCTGTTCCAAATTTTGGATAAATTATGCTCTTAGTCTTACTGATGGGATATAGAGCTGAGTTAAACTCATCCCTAGAGAAATTATGTTTCCTAATCTCCTAAGTCACTCTAAAGAAAAAAATATGGAAAATTCAGATCAGCCACTGCTGACCCCAAAATTAACCTTTTCCTGCTGAAAGCAGAAATAAATCTGATCAAAAAAGGAGGCAAATCTTGGTCACTCATTGCTTCCATTGTCATGTTTGACAGAACAGGATATATTAAAAAATGTTATCAAGTCCATTTTTTATTTTAATATCCTTTTTCATTTTATGAAATGAAAAAAAATCTGACCTTGTCAAGCCAAGGCTGTTTAATTCTATTTTAGTTTACTGCTAAGACAGGAAAAATGCTGATCTTGACACCTCTTGGAAAGACATCAATAAGAAGTCAAGATCCCTCCACTTTTATTATTCCATGACCACTAGAACAACCTTGTGAAAGAAAACATTTTCACTCAGAATATGCAGTAGAAAGATGTGTGTAAGTGACAAAACAGCAAGAGGCTGAAAATGCACAAGAAGTGGTGTTAGGCTGATGAGTTTGAGGACATTTGCCATTATAAGATTCATCTGACATGGAGAACTCCATGTGACCTGAAACATTAACAAAAGCAGAACAAAGCAGGAATAGGATGACTTAGAGGAAGTTAATAATCAGATATAGTTTTGTTTTCAACAAGGTATTAGGTCAACATTTCTTGATTTCCAGTTATATCATTCTAAAAACTTCTCCCCAAAATCCCTAGGAAAAAAATCTTACCTGTGGCCTGAGCAGAACTCCAAAGGACTGTGTAAGTATCGTGGTGGCGCTGGTGGACATAAAACACTGCTCTGGGGAGCCAGGGGAGCTGGACTATGGACTCCGAGTACACTCTAGGGCCCAGGCAAGAGGTCTGATTGCAGGGTAAAGTAACATTTGCAGACTATGAATATGCTCTACCCAGTCCAAACCCCGTGAAGGAAAAGGTCCTGAGATAACAAGTGCTGTCCATAAAGGGCTACAGTATCCCTAAGCTGGGATACTTTGCATTCTGAGGTCTGATCCAGGAATGACAGCATTCTGAAGCAGCCTAAAATGATGGGGTTTTTTAAAGACCTGTAGTGCTAAAACAAAAGTCGGAAGTACTGAAAATCTTATAGGGCTCCCAAACCAGTAGTGCCAAAGAGTTCTGTTGACACACATCAAAGTTGGTAGCAGCACACCACCCAGGCTTTTTTATTGGGCTTCACTCAAATTTCAAAATCTTCCCAAGGTTTGTCCATGACATCCATGATTTATTTGTTTCTACCTGCAGCAGCATTGTATATTTTATGTTATACGTTATGGGGAAATCCATTCAAAAGGAAAACTTTTAAATTCCAGTGCTGAGTTTCTTTGTTTCAGATTGCCAAGAAATAAGCAAGTAGGAAAGGGAGTTATGAGTGCTGTGCCTGCTTCATGCTTTTTATGCCACTTTGATTCATGAGAGGCAAACTTCATTGTATGTTTAAAGTCTGTAAAGATATATATTATTAACAAAACCAGGATTTTTACAATCAGTGAACATTTGTTTGGTTTCCCCCTCGCCTCCTCCCTCCCCACCCGACCCCCCAGCCATCACACACAATTTTAGGAGAATATTTTGTTGGCTATAATTAAACTATGTGTGTTAATTAGGATTAGATTTTAAATTCACTGCTTGGGAAGTAGAAAAAATACAGGATCTGAATGAGCCCAAATTGAGATGACACTTGAATTTTCACAGATGTTTCCATAATCCTAATTTCAAATTGATTGTACTTCCTGAACAGTGAGAAGCCATTTTCAGTTATTTATTCAGATATGAACTACTTTTTTTCAGTGGGTAGAAAATATCCAGTCCCATAGTTAACTCCTGAAAATAAATGGATACCAAAGAAGATTTTGACTTGCAATAACTAAGTGGTTCCACAAAACCAAAATACCAATGTCAGAAGGAAGACATCTCTAAAGATATCCAAAATCTCTGGTTCATAAAGATTACTACTGTTGCTGTTGGAGGACACAGGAGGTTGGTCCACCATGACACTATGTGCCACCATATATTTACACTCCTGTGCTTACAATGGAGATCTGTAGAATCTATCATACAAAGCCAAAGCAACCTGCCTCTGCACCAGGAAAGCCTAAATTATTCATCATGAAATCAAGTAGAGCCTGAGGGCTACTTTGATGTAATGGCAGCTGGCAACGGCCCCAAGGGACTAAAATAGCAGCCATTAACCCATGTGCTCAGTTGATATTTTCCCTTCTCTTTTATCACAGTCTCTAAACCAGTGTCAAAGAGAGTTGGCATCTCATTCTCTACAGGCATGATCTCCTCTTGCCTAGCAGCTGATGGAGTCTACTGGAGGAATGATATGGCACAAGAACAGCATGAACAAATTCAGCACAATAACTTCATTCATAACAGTTCTATTAGCTGGGTAACATTGGACCCAGATTTACAAACTGGCTGCAGAAAGGGGCTTATCACTATTATTAATGTATGTCCTTCTGGTCTGGCCAAGCCTTAGAATTCTTGCTGAAGGAATTCCTGCAATTTAGAGCCCAATCCAACCTGGTTTGGGAATAGTCCTAAATGATGTAACCCATACTTTGTTCCTAGCCACATCTGTGGTACAGAATGTTCCAAAAACATCAGAAAGGATATGTCTGAGCAAGTTATTCATTTTCTTTCTAAAAATTTCTAAAAGAATTAATAACTTTTAGCAGTGAGTTGGGCTGGGCTTGTGCAGACAGTTTTTGTACAAGCTTTGCTGGGCTAGTGATCTGTAATATAAAACCAAGTAAGTGAAAATTAATCTCTCTTTTCACTAAAAAAAAAAATCTATTCCTTTTTTCATGTTGAAATCTTTATTCCAATCTTTTTCTCCCACTTCATCATCAATTATCCAGCAATGCTAGATCAAATGTGAGTGAATTCCATCAACTTGTGAATAAGGAACATGATATGAGAATAGCATGACTTTGACTGTCACAACTACTTATTCTTACATGTGGCATATTTGTTTTCATACTACAACATGAGCTTCTTTTTTTTTGAAATTTAGGTCATGCTCCATCATTGGCTCTTGTCAGAGATTCCCTAGTCTATGTTTATGTACCCTCAGTGTAAAATCAGAATGGCATTACTTAAATTTGTAAAAAAATCTATGGTACCTTTGTGCAGCATGGAGCCTTGGAACCACATTCTACAAATAACATGCTGCACAAAAGTATCAACTATTGTCAAGAAGAAAGGACAGAAGGAAAATCTTGTTTGGATCAGTTGGCCCTTGAGGCAACTATTTACTTCAGAAGCAAAATCAAGGAGACCTAGTATGAGTCACAGATCAATACTGTCTTTGGATTTGCATTTGTAGAGCCAAGCATATTAAGTCAGTTGCATCCATACTGCCTTCAAGGCAAACCAGCCCTAAATCTGTACCTGAATTGCTTGGGGAGCTTCTGCCTCTCTCCTGTCTCAGACTGGGAGGCAAAAGTAGATGCTGGGAACAGACAGAGAATTCAGCATCAAGTATGAATCTGAACTTCAGCCCAACTGCATCCCTACCTGTAGTAGGGCTCCAAATCAGGGCCCTGTAAAGTAGGCATACACTTAGTACTAACAAGTAGCTGCCATAAAAAATAACATGGATTTGTTTTTCACAATCTCATAGCTTCTTCTTATCATTAAGAACATGAACAGCTCTTCCCAGTTTGCCTAGGAGCAATTATTCAATCTAGAATAATGAAGACAAGAAACTCTTTAGCAAATGCCATCATGCACTGTTCACCACCATCAGCAAAAATGGCACCTTTGACTCCCATACAATTGATTGAAGTTTAAGTCCATAAAAGCTGCCCTCACATCATGTTTAGTGTTACTTATTTCATTAAATGTCAGATTAACTGGTAATTAGTTCAATAGAATTACT
The DNA here is from genome assembly GCF_036250125.1 of Pseudopipra pipra. NCBI lineage: Eukaryota > Metazoa > Chordata > Aves > Passeriformes > Pipridae > Pseudopipra > Pseudopipra pipra. The sequence goes on from NC_087549.1 coordinate 118,699,044, forward strand.
AAATATTATTACTTCATATAAAATGGTCCATAACCTTTCTGCACATCAAAGTATGTGATTTACACCAAAATCATTACATGTCAGTGCTTCTGTGCATCAGTATAAAATCAAGATGCCATACAGTGTATTCAGTTAAAATGAAGTCCCTTCCTTGATTCCTCCTCTTCAGTTTTTCTGTGTATGCACTTCAATATTTCTGAGAATTTTAGGCTAACCGTATCTGTGGTCTGAACATTGCCTAAAATAGACATCTTCAGATGCAGTTCTAGCAGTGCAAACAGTAATAACAACAAACTACCTTTCAGTGATCTTATGATTGTAAATCTAAAGGCTCTATCCTGCCTTACACAGCCAATCTCTATTGACTACAGTGAGAGTCACATGAAACCAAGGTCAGAATCTGGCCTACAGTTAAGGAAGTAGTGACAGCAAACTGTTTCCACTGAAAAGTCAAAACAAGTTTATCAACTAAACAAAGTGGATTTCCTGAAAATGACAACAGGTATAGGTGTAATTTCAAGACTAACTTGAGGGTTTCATCAGTCCTCTTTTTTTTCTCTGTCTTTTGAGAAACAACTCATTTTATCAGAAACTGCATGTATGTGCTTGTACGTGTGAACACAGAGTCACTACAAAAATGAAGTGGTTACCAATCTGAGGTTTTTCTCTTTTGCTTCCTGGCTGTGTAAGCCTTTTTTTTTTCTTTTATTACTGTAATTATAAAATTATGGGAGGGAGTGGTATGTTGACCATCACATGCAGGATTTTTACCACAAAACTTTACCAGTAGCTTTTCATGTACGTGAGTGGATATAGTTATAAATACTCAGTAAACACAGGGATGCACAGATTATAGTGCTGTGGTGTATCTGTATGTCTTTGTATGCACACACACACAGATACTGGTACAGCTGTGGTAACTGCAAATAGTCCAATGTAGTTGTACAGCTATTTGTGGTAGGTTGTATTCAGCAGTATTCCATAAACACCTGGCAAAAGCAAAGAAAAATACAAATTTTTACATACATGGGTCTGTTAGTGGCTTTATCAGAAAATGCAATCTAGTGTTTGACAGGTAAAGGCTGTAAATACTGTAAAACTGCAAAACTTTATAAAGCATTTTTAAATCTTTCAGTAAAAGATGGTCTATACTGTGAAGCATTGGTACGACTTCTAACCTCTTCATTTACTGAACCACCTCTGAGGTTCAAAAATACTCAATCCATGTCTTAAATGACAAGTTCATATCTGTTATTACTTAACAGCAGAGTAAAATGTATACTTACACTGTAGATTAATCTAATAGATTGATACTTCAAAGGAAGGTTTTTGGTTGGTCTGTCATGTCTATGTCTGCCTGACAAACAGTTCCAGGAAGGTTATTTGTATTTCAGACATCTTACTGAGAAGTTTTTCTTGGTGTCATAACTTTCTTCTTTTAGTAAAAGTAGATTTTTTTCCTAAAATTAACAAATCAGAAAGTTACCAACTTTCTGGAAACTGCAGTTGAAAATAATAAATCCACAAAAAGAAAAACAGTAGTTTAATTCGAAAAAAAAAAAAGTCTGGTTTCACAGAAAAGGGAGATTTGGCAGATACTGCCCTTTTGAAGCCAAGGTAAAGTCACAGTCTAACACCTGACCTAAATACCTTGTTTACATATTAAACAAGTGTCTTGGAGGAACAAGTCTCATGACACCTTGCATAATTTCACAGACAGTGACATAATGGAAGAAACTCAACTCGAATTCTTATCATTGGCTTCCTGGAGCACAAGCAAAACCACTTTTCAATTGCCAGCTCTGCTCCCTCTCCTATCCAGCCTCTGCCCCCAGCCCTTCCTTCCTCATCCACCTCCCTGTCTAAGAAAGCTGAAAAGCTTCTGCTCTCTAAGGTTGCTGGATAAACAAAGATAACTTAAGTTTTATCCCTCCGACTACGTGGCAGAACTACTCTGTCAAATCTGCTCTTTGGTTTTATCATGGAAAATCAGAGAGTGCTGAAATTTTGTATCTCCTTTTCTCTAAAGTCAGACTACGCACAAGCGTTGTAGGGTATGTGTTCATGTTTGTCAGGTGGCATCCTCTCATATTCAGAGTCCTCTTCACTTGTTGGTCACAGCATTGTGGGGTAATAGTTAATAAGTATGCCCCATGCACTTCTGGTTGCCTGTCTTCGGAAAGCTGAAGTCAGATTCCTTAAGTTAATCATGGCTTCCTGGAAAAACGTAGCATTAATTTTAAATTCAAATTATTGAAATGTACAACTAGTAATACATATTTCCTAATTAATAAATACTCTGTGCATGATGCATTAGTAATGCTATTAAATATTTATCTATAGATGGAGATACTGTGAATTATAATAAACTGTAAAGGGGTTCTATTAGCTCTTTTTAAAGATAAATAAAACTGAAATTGTGATCAATATAATGAATACATGATGTTAAAATTCCTCTTGCCTCACAAAACCATATCTGTTTATGTGTTTTATGAAAAAAAATCTCATAAAAATGTTAGCAATATTTAAAAACAAAATACGTTAAATAAAAATAAAATCTACTATGGAAAGTAAATTTAAATATTTAATGATATAATTAAGTCTTATTAATGTAACGTTCTTTATTTTTCTAGATTAAAAATTCACAAGAATTGTCATCCTCTTTCATCTTAATCAGATGGTATGTTTGTCATAATTATTTGTTATGTATTTTCATTAAGATTTGATGAATATTAACTTTGCAAAATAGAACAATCTTGTTCTTGAACAAATCAGCTGGAGCAATGTAAGGCCAAGTACCCGTACCCTATGCCTCTGCTGCAGAACCACTGAGAAGGCAGCAGAGCGACAGCAGGATTTTCATCGGCTTCGAGGACTTTTCCATCCAGTCCAAGGCCAGGTGGTCCTTCATGCATGAAGACGGGTATGCTAAGTTTGGGCTCTCATGTCTGATTTGCATTTCTGGTCATCTGGGTCAGACTTTCAGCTATGGAAAACCGATGCAACTTCATAATTATCTCAGTTCAGAGAGGGTGAAACTCCACAAAGTGTCTCCTCTGTCATCCTCTCCTGTTGCTGCCTCTCCCTTTGAGCCTCTTCAGAGCCCAGCTCACCATCAAGCCTCTAGTTACAGCTCCAACAAGCGCAGAGCAGGTTTGGAGGAAGCTACGTGAGAACTTCAAAAATGCTTAAGGCCTAACTTGCCCCTGCTTTCCAAGTCTGCTAAGCATTACTCCTCTGGAAAATGATTACATACAGGTAGCACCCAGCCCTTAGCTGGGCACACCGCCCGTACAGTAGTCGGGATGCCCACAGTCAGTAGAGGCAGTGAAAAATGAGATCCTCCCTCCTGAGGCCTCTATTTATCTTCTGGGTCTCCTGTCTTACACCATTCACATCATTGGGACCACATGTCCAGTAACACACAACTCAACATAGGAAGTGAATTGGTGGCCTTTTATGTTATTTCAATATGTTATTTTAAGATAGTTCTGGAATATTTACAGATCTGCACACGAGCTTGTTACTTACTTTAGCAAAGCCACGGTAATATCACCCCATGACTGTTAACATGCATCTCTAACACAACATAAAAACACTTTGAGATGAATAAAGAGAAAGATAAAATATTATTAAAGACTGGGAATATAGACAGCAAGTCCTACATTCCACCAATACTGTATACACAAAACTGTGGCATCAGATAATTTTTAAAGACTTGATTTTGTCTCCTTTTTAATTATGAAGAATAAAATAAAATTGAGTGACTGAAAGGAATAAATAGATAACGAAGTATCAGGAATTTTTTATGTAGAAGCTCCTTATTAAAATTACTGTTTCCTTCAACAGCTTAATTTAATTTCTCTTCAGCAGGTTTTTACTTGTTCTGCTCCTACTAATGTACAGGTATCAGATGTGTTAATATGACACCTCATGGTCACACCCTGAGGTTGAAGAACCACTTTAACCTCTTCATTGCCCTGTGGACACAGCTTGCATCTCCTCCCATGGGGCCGCTCGCCCTGACCTACGGAGGTGTGACTTGCTGTAAAAGGATGCATCAGCTGTAAGGAGGCATCAGGGTTTATCTGTCCTCTTTACCCTCTGCACCACTCCTTCAGATACTTCTTCACTGCTCTGACTGCCGCTCAAGCAAGGGAGGTGATCACAGGCCAAAACTAAAGCATGACTTTATTATCTGCTGCCATTAATTTATGTGTTGTCCATTGAAGTTAATGGAGATTAGATATTGCACAAGAACCTGTTTAAGACAGAGAAAATGCTCATTTCCCCTGCAACAAATCTCTCTCCAATAGGCACATTAACTATGAAAGTATTCATAATATTTTCTTGAACTCACTAAGTACAGAAATTATCTATATCCTAGAGAAAGAGCCAATTAGCTGAGGTCTTGTTTTATAGTATGATTAGGGCTGGAAACAAGTTTTATCTGACAAGTTGAAAAACACAGAGGCAGAGGCAATAAGGAGTCAGAGGTATGACGGGAGTCACAGAGGGAACAGCTACTAGAAAGCACAGGCAAGGGGTGAACAGCAGTCAGGAAGCAGGTCGGGGACAGGATCAGAGGCAGGGGAGCTAGGGAGGAGAGGGATGCTTGTGTAAATTTTTCAAATTATCCACACAAACTCACACTGTAGCTGAGTCACAGGACAAAGGGAAGCTATGATTTCCAGGTAAACTTTCGAAGAAAACAGTAATACTCTTGTTATCTGAATAGTCACTTTATGATAAAAATATCTTCACTAGCCACACTCCAGTGGCCAGTTATAAAATTTGCATACTATATAGGCATCTGTGAGCAGAGACAATAAACTGCCTGGCTTTGTTTCCCTTTACATTCATTTGGAGACATCTTTCCACTGTCTACTGTTTAGAGCAAGCAGGTAAGGGTCGAGGGACTAGAAATCAACTTCCAGTTTGAGCTACTGGCTCACTATGTGACCTGGAGCAATAAAAGAGGGTGGCAAAATCCCCTCACTTCCCCAGCATTACCTTTTCGTGCCTCTGTGCCTCTTGTTGTTTAATGGGAACAGAAAGCATTTGGTGGGATGCTCTCAGATCAAGAAGCAAAATATGCTTGAACTATGCAAGGTTAATTGTCTTTCTGTCTATTATATGTAGGTGCAACAACTCCATGGGCAGCTTTGAGCATTTTCTGCAATTAGATTCAGAAACAGTCTTTTGACTCAGTAGACCTCTGAAGGTAAAAGCTGGTAATTTCATGTGGACAGAGCATGCATCTGCCAAGGGTGGGACCACAGATCTCTCTGTAGTTGTTGAATTTCAGCAGTATTTGCCTTTTCCATTTCACTTTCCCTTTGAAAATTTGGAGGTTTTATTAACATAAAAAAGCCTGAGGAAATTTTGTGGGCTGTATTTTAGGGAGAATTCTGACACAAGATATGGATCTTTTCCAGCAGTTAACGCCTTCTCAGAGTCTGTTGAGACAGCTGAACAAAAGAGGCAAACCTCACAATGGCTAAATCCCTTACAATCACTTTAACCCAAAACTAAAATAGTAAAACAGATCTATAGGCAACTAAATGCTTGTGATCCTGTGGACTTCAGTTAAGGAGTCCTTGCATTTTAATCAAACCTTTACTCTCAGGCAAACATGTCAAATCCCCAATGTATTGCTTTAAGTCTTCAGTAGAATTGGTGGAAGGGACTTTTTTATGCTCCAATCAGCTACAAAGACAGTGGAAGAATGAGCTGTGGAGCACAATCACACTGAGCATCCATTCCTTGACTTTCCTGCTCTGAAGACATAAGGGATAGAGGGAGAGAAGAAGACAGCCTATTTTTTTCAGGGATATAAGCTTTTTCTTATACTTACTTTGTTGATTTAACCTTCCCGTTCTGAAACAAACATAGCCTGGAACTGTAAGTCATCCCGTATTTAGAGCAAATCTGGTGCTGCCTCTGAAGATTTACCATGAAATTTTGTTTATAAGGAAGAGATTTTAAGGGTTTGTAAGGGGAGATTAGGAAGAGACCTCTCCGTTTTTTCTTCCTCCTAGTGCACCAATTGTGTAAAGAGCATTTACATTTTCCTTTGGCTTTCATCCTTAAAAGAAAACTAAAAAATAAGGCAGAAATTAGGCTGGCTATTCCTACGGGCTGTTTAGCAATACTGTCCAGTAGCAGAAGAGGAATACACCACACCTTCCATTTTCACAGTGTAAGTGGGAACACCGAGGAAATGTCTCCTGGAGGTTTTTTAGTATTGCAGCTCCAGTGTACCTCCAACAAGGCAACAAGATACAATCTAATCTACAGTGAACGATCAGTGAGGTAATTAAAGAAAAAGACTAAAAGAGAGTAACACAAGTATATTCCCAGGCTTTTGATGTTGTCTTTGGTGGGTATTATTCTCCCTTTGACACCTCTTAGATTCCCCATTAACAATAAAAGAAGCCATGCCCATCCACTAGTTACTAATAAAGTCCATTACATGATTATATTTCAGAGATAAATGTTATTGATTAAAGGTACGGAAGAAACAATAATCACATTTTAGCTGAATCGTTTTCCACTTCATCTGTAATTTTATTATCACTTCACCAAAAGGCAACAAAGATGCTTAAGTTAATGAAAAGCTTAAGGTGTATCAAGCAAATTAATAAGAAAGAGAATTCCAAGGAGAACAATGCCTTTATTGAGGTGCAAAATGGCAGAGTCACAAAATTACTTAATTGCTACAGCCAGCTCAGTTTCCAGTGTCAGTAGCAGTGAAGGAGTTAATACTTGGGTGTTAATCAGACAGAGAATTTCTTTGTGACATAAAGTGCTTGTAGATAAGCAGTAATATGCCTTGTTTTACAGGTTTTCTGTAGCTGGGTCAGGGTCCCTTGCTGCACAGCATATATTGAGAAAGACAGATACACAGAACAGAGGTAATAGCTTTCCATGTCACAGCAATATAAACTAGACAGTTTTTATAAACTGGAAACATGGCTTTAATAGTAGTTCTATACAAGAAATATCTCTGTGAAAATAGTAATATAGATGGGAATTTTTTTTCCTCGTCCTAACCAGAGGTAAAAAGGAAAGCCAAGTAACCCACATAAATCTATTCTCAAGCCTCACGGGAAACCCCATAGGTGAATTATGAGTCATAATAAGAATTATTTGTTGTACTACTGTATGCAATCAATCAGCAATTCAGACGTAGAAGATTTTTACCCTCTGTCTCTATCAGATAAACCCTATAACCCTTTCAGAGGACTTTAAACCAGATGTAAATTGATGTGAAGCATGAGCAACTCCCAATACAGTCACATTCAGAGTGACACTTCCCCTCCTTCGGGGGTTCTCAAACTTCTTTCATTCAGAATATCAAAGCTACCAAAACAGAATATATGAAAAAAAAAAAAGGCTTATCTTCAGATGCTCCCTCCCAGCTGCACAGTCTGATGGTTCCTGGACAGGTGGAAAATCCTGACAGAGGAATGAGAAGAATCTGGGGGCTTATGAGAGATGTGATGTCCTAGAAAACAGTGGATGGCAAAGTTTTTCAAGGAAGTGCTGCTGAGAAGAGAAGATGCTGGCAACATATGCGTGTACTTATCTCTCCTGAAGCCACACAGGCTTTCAAATGAAACATGAAGTGGAGGAAATATTGTACAGAGTGAATAGTGGAGTAAGAGTGAAAATGCAGAAATCATAAGGAAATTCTCACTTTTTCCTCTTTCTCTTGCTTGTTACAGAGTGTCACAGATACTAACAGTCAAATATTATAGATGTTTTTATGCAATGCTCCAGAACACCAAAGTTGAGACTCTGTAACTCCTCATCAAGGACAGCATATTAGACAACAGCATCTCTGCTACTACACATCAATTTATATTTTCCCTCTGAAAACCCCAGCCCAACATTTGTCATGATCTTCTACAGCACAGAGGAAGACACGGAATACACTGAAAAAGCAAGAGATTCCATGAACGACAAAAGCCATTAGGTTAGGTTCTTTATGGGTTTGGTTTTGAGATTATCTAAACAAAAAGTGTCCTAAACAGAGGGAGTAATAAGACTGGTATCCAGGCTCTGATTCATACTATTGAGATCTCTGCATTTTGGGTAAATGTGTGTGAAAAGTGTAAAAGGACTCTGGACCACAGACACAATATCCTCCACATATCACCCAGAGAAGCCCAGCTAACCACAGCAGCAATCTCATGAAGAACCCTCCCCAGTTCATCCCCAAGGGCAACTTCATAGCCCACAAATTCCACAACCGTCTGATCACATTTACATTTTTCCAGCTTGGCAAACAGGTTATTATGGTGGAGGCATTTGAGGACAAGTTGAACATGCCAACTGTGTTGTTTCTGGGTTCCCAAAATAAATGTGGGTGTCATCCAGACATGCTGCTACATCCTAGTCTAACATCTTCCTCTCAAAGTTGTAAATAAAATGCTGGAATGTTGCTAGAGCATTAGAATGGCAAGGAACAGGACAGGATTTACCAGTACCAACTGCAGAAAGTGTTGTGCTCTCAGCGCCCTGTCAGATGAGTTTATGCTCCCTGAAAAGGCATGTTTGTTCAAGAGCTTTAAATAGCTAATTAATAATATGCAGAGGCTATTAACTCTCAACTGTAGTTAAAGCAGGGCTCAGTCACCTACAATAAGTTTCAAGAGGCCAGAACTTTATTTGACAAAGTCATGGTCATCCACTTAAGGCATCAAAATGGGAATTCCTTGGCAATCCTTTAAATGAGGTAGTCCCATGTACCCCCACCTTCTGGTTCAGATAGTAAATATCTTCTAGAGCCAAATAAATCACTGCTTCAGATCAGAGGTTAACAGGTGGAGCATGGTATCTGCACTCTCCTATTATACGTATCAGAAAGACTTTAGTATTTCACAGACAGTTAGTCTCGTCAGCTTGTGGCTCCAGTGTCAGGCACCAGCAATTACATAAAACTTCCAGTTTGTTGTGTCCTATTATGAGGGAATCCAAGTCTCTCAAATACAATAATCAAAAGAAATGCAACAGCAATATTCTGAACTGAATCAGATTCTGTGGAAAGAGCTGTGGATGAACCCAGAATTGCTGGGCATGATGGGGCAATATGCAGAATGTATCAATTCAAACAGAAGTGATTTACTATGGCTTTGAATAGTGAATCATGAAACACAGGTCTTAACACTAATAGGCATTAGCAGAATAGACAGCTATCAGTTGACTCTAGTATCACACTTTAACTGAGAACAAAACGGTTTATGCTGTCTTAGAAATCCAGAATTCAATCTATATTCAAAAAATTCCTGGATATCCTTTATTGGATGCCGAGGAAAAAAGAAGGGCAAAGGATAAGGAAAAGACTGAAGTACTTAATGCCTTCTTTGTCTCAGTTTTTAACCGTAAGACCAGTTGTTCTCTGGGTTCCTCACCCCCACTGAACTGGAAGATAGGAACAGGGAGAAGAATGAAGCTCCCATAATCCCAGGGAAAATGGTCAGTGACCTGCTACACCATTTAGACACCGACAAATCTGTGGGCATGGATGGGCTTCACCCAAGGGTACTGAGGCAGCTGGCAGAATTGCTCACCAAGCCACTTTCCATCATTGCTCGGCAGCCCTGGATCACCAGGGAGGTCCCAGTTGACTGGAGGTTAACAAATCTACACCCATCTACAAGAAGTGCAGGAAGGAGGATCCAGGGAGCCACACACCTGTCAGTCTGATCTCAGTGCCAGGGAAGGTTATGGAGCAGATCATCTTGAGCGCCATCACACACCACATACAGGGCAACCAGGGCATCAGGCCCAGTCAGCAGAGGTTTGTGAGAGGCAGGTCTTGCTTGACTAACCTGATCTCCTTCTACTACAAGGTGACTCACTTAGTAGATGAGGGAAAACCTGTGGATATTTACCTGAACTAGTAAAGCCTTTGATACCATTTCCCAAACCATTCTCCTGGAGAAAATGGCTGTTAATGGCTTGGACAGGTGTAGATTTTGCTGGGTAAAAAACTGCCTGGGTGGCCAGGTCCAGAGAATGGTGGTGAATGGAGTTACATCCAGCTAGCAGTGGTGTTCTCCAGGGTTTAATGTTGGGGCCAGCCCTGTTTAATATCTTTATCAATGATCTGAACAAGGGAATTGAGTGAAGCCTCAGTCAGTTCACAGATGACACCAAGTTGGGCAAGAGTGTTGATCTGCTGGAGGGTATGCAGAGTGACCTGGACAGGCTGGATCAATGGACCAGTGGTACGAGGTTTAACATGATCAAGTGCCATGTCCTGCACTTCAGCCACAGCCCCATGCAGTGCTACAGACTGGGGGAAGAGTAGCTGGAAAGTGGCCTGACAGAAAAGGACCTAGGGGTGTTGGTTGACAGCCAGCTGAACACGAGCCAGCCTTGTGCCCAGTTGGACCAGAAGGCCAACGGCATCCTGCTTTGTACCAGCAATAATATGGCCAGCAGGGCTAGGTCAGTGATTGTCCCACTGTAGTCCGCACTGATGAGGTGGCACCTCGAATCCTGTTTGGTTCTGTGCCTGTCACTACAAGAAGGACATTGAAGTGCTGGAGCATGTCTGTGGTAGGACGATGAGTCTGGTGAAGGGTCTGGAGTGCAAGTCTTATGAGGAGCAGCTGAGGGAGTTGGGGGGTTTAGCCTGGAGAAAATGAGGAATGACGGAACCATATTGCTTTCTACAACTACTCAAAAGGAGGTTGTAGTGAGGTGGGAGTCAGCCTTTTCTCCGGGTAACAAGCAATAATAGAAAAGGAAATGGCCTTAAATTGGGCCAGGGGAGGTTTCCTTCACTGAAAGGGTGGTGGCATTGGAACAATCTGCCCAGGAAAGCAGTTGAGCCACAATCCCTGGAGATATTTAAAAGACATGAAGATGTGGAACTTAAGGACATGGTTTGGTGGTAGACTTGGCAGTACTGGGTTAATGATTAAAGGTCTTTTCCAACCTTAATGATTCTAAGATTCTACATTTAGTTTTGCCATCATCCAAGTCTAGGTGCTTGATCCGAGTAAGGTTTGTAAAACAAAGAATCATCACCAAATTGTACCTTGATTGAAAATCAACCTCTTATAGCAGCATTAGTTGCCATCGGTCGATCACACATTTTTTGCAATAGGATCTACAAGGGTTCACTGTTTACCCAGTGGGTGGCACTCCATTAGTAGTCAGGTAAGTTAGGGAGTCAATGCACCAGTCAAAAATTACAGTAGTCCTCTTTCAGACAACTGACTGCAACTACCAATGCAATTACACCAGCTTGCATCATATTTGCAGATCAAGATAAATTTTAACAGAAGAAAGAGATTTATTTAAACAAAATATAAAACAAAGCAAGACAAACAAAAAAAAGCATACTGAAGATGAGCAAATTCACTATCATTCGTGCATTTTATGCCCTTCTCCTGCTTTCCCATTCCTAGATGTCCTGGTCTCAGAATATGGCCCTTAATCTCAAAAAGCTACAAAAATTTCACTTTATTTCAGAACTCCCAGCATCTGAAGACTAGCAAAAATGAAGACACAAAGTCATAATGATACCCTGAGATAAACCAGTAGACAAGTCAGTATGGAAAATGAACAGTGAGATGAGGTTACAGTTCCCACAGATGGACCCTCTGTGGATTATAGACAACAGTCTTCCCCCAAGCTTGCACATATTGAACCCCAAGCAAAAATTTCCCTTCACCAGTTTTCCGCACCACCACCTTCTTAATCACCTCTGCAAACACAGGTTCAAATGAAGGTCATTTGAGGCACTGGCAACCACTTACAAAACAGAGGCTACCACTAGCTTCCTTTGATATATGCAAGCCCTGCTGGAAAAGAAGCCCAAAGTTGTGGTGCCTGTTGGTCCCTCAGTGCAGCATCATTTTTTTGACTCACTGCATTTTCATTTCCTCTGCCTCACAATCACAGAAACAAGCCATGTCCCTTCTCTCCATGTCTGCTCTCCAAGTTACCCTTGGGAAGGCCACATTTGCTGGGGAGTATTGCAGGCTCCATCACAGTACCAGTTTTGGCCAGGGCCTACCACTGTACAGCTCCACTTCCTAAACAGCTTGATGTCTCTGCTTTCACTTACATTTTGCTCTTTTCTCTCCTACACCTTTAGCAATGCCCTATTTGGGGCCCAAAGTGAGAAATTGTTCTGAAGAAAAATGCCCATTCTTGCATGCAGAGCTGTCCCTGCATGTGAATGGTCAGGCCAAACAGTGAGCACATGGCTATTTAGCTTTTCATGGAACACAGAGACTGGCAATTATTATATCCAATCCATTGTTTCAGCAATACCTAAATTAGTAGTTAGATTAGGTGGGAAATACACCCTAAATCCTGAGCCAAACAGTGATTCTGACTCCCAGCTAACACAACTCCATGTTTCTAACAAAAAATGCCAAGAAGAGGACAACGCTGAAGCTCATTCCCTGTAAATTTTGTCATACAGTAGCAGCCATAAAGTATGGCATTCTTCTTACCAACCTTGGCTGAATTTAGGGATGTAAATTAAAGATGAAATGTTTCACTTTTCAGTCAAAAGCCCAATCTACTCTGAAGCAATGTATTTTTATTAATAAGCTGAAAATCAGCTCCCCCCTTTTTTGAGGGCATTCTGACTAGGCTGACCTGTGGTGCCGTATTACTCCGTAAACATACTTATAAATATTCTGTTTCCTCTCCATTACCACCTCTTCCTTACTCTTGGGACTAAAAGATCTTTCCCTGACATTTTAAAGCATTAAAACAGCTCGAGGGGTAAAGAAAACATTTTTCATGTAATCTTTGAAAAGTTTAGTTGTCAAGGAGACCAAGACCTTAGCAACCAGGTATGGAGGCCTACTCAGCACACCAACATGCTTGTGAAAGAAGGTGCAAGGATGCCAGTATACCTGGAGGCAAACATGCTTAGTGTTTCAAGAGTGTCTTGCTTCCTGACATACCTTTTATTACACAACTAAACAGTGACTCAGATTTTGTTCTCTTTGCATAGTATCATCCAGTAAGCAAAAACATGGTTAAAGGACCTTACTTGGATGATATATTGCCTTAATAAATCACTGAATTGAGGTATGCTCCAGAAATATCATTCACAGATTGACACTTTCCAAGGAAGAACAGGTCTAAGAGCATATTTGATATAATTGCAGAATAAATGACAGTCAATAAGTAACAGTCAGTTAGGAAAGGTTCTTTCCTAACTCTAGGCAGAAGGGACACTATGAAATGAATCTCTGTCTGATACTACTTCTGTTGCCAGGAAAGGGACATGTCACACAATGCCCAGGCTGAGACAGAGAGAGACAGATGCTTGGCATTTTCAATTTGTACAAAAGTAAAGTTTTAAGTCTGACCATAGTCTGTTTGCTAGCACTGGGACCTAGAGAAGTGGATAGCCATTCATAGGCGACAGTGCTTTCATAAGATTAACTACTAAACCAAAATTTTTGTAAATTACAAAAGTATATGGAAATAGAAGCATTTGAAGTGTGAAAGAGCCATGGATTCACCTCAAATACGCTTAAAATTGAATAAAACACAATAAATAGCAAATATAATTAAAAAGTATTTTGTCATAAAATGCATTGCTAAACATGTGCAAGGCACATTGGTATAAATCTCAGGAATCCCTAGACATCAGTGTCAGAACCAGAGTTAGGGAACATCTTTGTCAATGATCTGGAGAATGCAGTGTTTGGATAGCACCAAGGCCTTTTTCAGATAGTCAAATTCCACACTGTGACTATAAGGAACTTCAAAAGCCAACCGAGTGAGTGTGCACAACACTCAGGGGCATGTGATCTTCCATGTGGATCACAGCGAAGTCCACCATAAGGAGAAGAATAACCTAAACTTTGCTCACCTGATGCTGTATTAAGAACAGTTTCCATTCATGGAAACACTAATGGAGTCATCAATAACAGCTCTTTGCAATTCTGAGTTAAGTTTGCAACACCGATGTAGTGGGTTTCTCTGGCTGGGTTTTGGTAGCGGGTGGGGCTACAGGGGTGGTTTCTGTTAGAAGCTTCCCCTGTCCAATGGAGCCAATGACAGCTGGCTCCAGGATGGACTTCCTGCTGCTGGCCAAGGCCAAGCCAATCAGAAGCAATAGTAATGCCTCTGTGATAATATATTTAAGAACAGAAGATTGTGGCACAAAAGGAATTCCAGCCACACGCTGCAGCAGGTTTTTCCCAGCTAGGACTTATGGCCCCTGTGGGGGACCCACACCAGTACAGCTCATTCATGAAGGACTGCACCCCATAGAGGAGTGATCCACAGGACAGCAGTTTAGGAAGAATTGCTGCCTGAGGGATGGACTCATGCCAGAGAGGTCCATCAAGGACTGTCTCCCATGGGAGGGACCCCACGGGAGCAGGGGAAGGACTCCTCTCTCTGAGCAGCAGCAGCAGAAACAACAACTGACCATAACTCCCATTCCCTGTCCCCCTGCAGTGCTGGGGGGGGAGGAGAGAAAACATGGAAGCAAGGAGGGGTGGGGGGAAGGTGTTTTTAAGACTGTTTTATTTCTCACTCTTTGGCTCTTATTCTGTTAGTAATAAATTTAAGTACTATCCCCACTTTGAGTCTGTTTTGCCTGTGAAGGTAATCAGTCATTGACCTCTCCCAGCTGTTATCTCTACTCATGGATCCTTAGCTGTTTTTTTTCTCTCCTCTGTCCAGTTGCAGAGGGAGAGTGAGAGAGTGGCTTTAGTGGGTACCTGGCATCCGGCCAGGGTCAACCCACTACAACCAGTCATGAAATGTTGGGTGTCATTAGGAAAGACAGTCAGAACAAAACAAAGAAAATAGTTTTGCCACTAGGGACACCTTGCTCCACCCATATTTTAAGTATGTCTGCAGTTTTGGTCTGTGCATCTCAAGACAGAACAGAGCAGTAGACAGACTAGAATTAGAAACAAAACACAGAGAGCAACTAAGGTGATAGAGGGGGTGTACCAATATATTTACAAAGAACAAAGAGAATAAGGAATCTATATATGGTAGAAAAATTACAAACTCTTAAACACCATAGTGCCATGGGCTACTTGAAATACTGTTGTTTTTTTTTCTTGCTTACTTAATGCATTTCTTCTTACGAAGTCCAAATGTCTTTTCCAACATCTTGGTCCATTGTTCAGGGATCTAGCTTTAAGTGTATTTTAAAGATAAAAAAATTGCAGACTGCAGGAATTTGCTACTCTGCACGAGTGCTAATAAAATGCCTACCTAGCAACAAATTCTTGTTTGAATAAAATCTCTTTCCTACATATGCCATAGTCTTGTAACCAGCATGCTTGTCACATCATGCCCAGCAGCAGTGGCCTGGAATAAATATAAGGAAAACTTTGATATAGCAAAGAACACAACCACCAACACTGGTGTATGTGTCATTAAAACAGACATTACCAGGAAGAGGAAAGGCATATGGTGAGTAAGTTTAACTCATGGTACAATAAAGAGAGAATAGCTGCTTCTAATGTGAGGAAAGAGCATTTCTAAGCTGAAAAGATTTTTAGGGTTACTTGGATCCACCGAAGTACGTTGAAAAACCACAGTCTGAATTATCAGTCTTCTTATCAGCTCCACTCCTCTAATACCTCCTAGTTATTTAATATTTGTACACCAATACCTACATCTCAGCTTTCCAAGAGGCAGTTCTCATGTTACAGATTTGAAATAATGGCAGATAACAGACTTGTCCACATTCTGTTTCAGAATCCCATTTTCAAAAGCATTGAGTTAGCTTGCAATTGTTTTGATTTTCCTTTTATTTCAAGTACTTTTAACTAGTGCCTTTCATTCACAGCTTTAGGGGATCAGCTAAAACAGGTCTAGCTCCATGAATTGTTTTGTGGGACAACTTTTCC
Source organism: Pseudopipra pipra (assembly GCF_036250125.1). NCBI lineage: Eukaryota > Metazoa > Chordata > Aves > Passeriformes > Pipridae > Pseudopipra > Pseudopipra pipra. The sequence continues at coordinate 118,714,919 of NC_087549.1, forward strand.
CAAGGAAGAGGTGGTTGAATCTTGATTTTTTTGTTTGTTTGTTTGTTTTCTTGTTGTTTTTTACTCATTTGTGAACTGGTTTTCATATCAGCAGTGAGAGGGGAAGGGCAAAACAAGGTTAACTGATGATAGAGAACTATTTTTCACAATAAATGCATTACATCTTTGTTAAATAACATAGAAGTTGATCAAGCCAAGCTCAGTAGCACTGTGTTGTCAGTCAAAGAATTTCCCAGTGGAAATCCCAGGTTTATATTTTTTAAAAACTCTTACGAACTCATGCTTCTTGCACCTCCAAGTGCATTTTACTCAAAAAATGAGCACACTCACAAGGTTCAACAATTTCCTCTAAAAATTAAAAATCTCACACACACTACCTATTTTTATGAATAGTCGATGCTTTCATGCAATTCCCTCTCTCTCTCACCTCCTGTCCAGTGAGCAGTCCAGCAGAGATCACTTTGACTAATACCCTCATTTTCCACTGAAACCAGTATGCTTTAAAAAAAAAAAAAAAAGATTACATTTATAGCTTTTATACTAGTTCATCATTATTTTACCATAACAGCAAACTGAGAAAAAAGCCAGCTAACATTTAAAGTTCTGGGTTAAGGAGTAAGCCTACAAAATGCACACAAACAGAGCCACTTTTTTCCTCACTGAGTTGACATGACTTCGAGTAGCACATGAGTAGCAGTGAAGAAGGACAGGGCATATACAGGTTTTTCACAATAAAGAATAGGACCCTACTATAATTGACAGTCCCAATCTTCTTGTAAGGATAAAAAATGACATTTCAATCCCATCTCTGTTTAATTTTCCTCTCCATTTGGAGGACTAAATGTGATATTGTTTTTTGATCTTTACTAATTATTCTCCTTTTTTTTCCTAACCCCAAATCAATTGAAGCATCATAGCAGTTTTCAAATTAATTATTAGATTTTTTTTCCCCTGACTCATTTCAGACACTTTTATTAGAAAAGTGATTGATATATTAACACCATTAATTACTTATTTGACCCATTAATTTTGTCTATCTACACAGACCTAATTGAAACAGCCTACACTGATTCTAGGATCTCATTTTACCAATCAAAAATTAATTTTTGGATACTCTTGACTGCTGAGTCTGTGTGATGGTGAAAAACACTGTTCCCACCTCACACATCTGTTTAATATTCCCACTCCTCTTTCTCAGTCCCAAAAAGACCTTCAGACTCTGCCCCTGAAAGATTCCTATGAGCTTCGTTCTCTTCTCTCAATAAACAAGACTATCTCAATAGGCCTCCATAAACGACAGTTCCTGTTCATTTGACATAATTTGCCTTTCCACTATCAAGCTAAATTTCTTCAATAGACTCTTAATTATTCTAAACCCATTATCTAATGCTATTATAAATGTTTAAATAATACTTGATATAGTTCTGGTCCCACTGAAGTTAATGGGAATATTGCTGTTGCCTTAATTAAGATCAAGATAAAATTTATATTGTTTAATTTGTCACATATTACTGTTGGGTAAAAACAACCTAGTTAGTATTCAGAGGTACTAAACAGACCCAGCTCCCAGACTAGAACTGGCAGGGCCTCAACACTTTTCAGGAGAAGTCTGGGAGCCTGTGCTGCACAGTGGGCGAGTAGAGAAGGGAGCAGTCACAGGGTCGTGCACTCTGCTGCGTATCAGCAGCCCCAGAAGGCTTCCCACGCTCTGGGATGCTCACAGCCTTTAAATGGAGCACTTGAGTCAGGATTCGTCAAAAGGACAGGAAAAGCAGAGAAGTGAGAAAACGGAGAAAAGCCTTCCCCAATGTGAGAACAAACCAGAGACATTTTTCCAAATTATTTGATTAAAAATCTGGACAATTTTAAGTAAAGCATTTTAAAAAATCTTTGGCAAAAGATATTGTGTGCATTGATCAGATCTAGTTCAAAAAGAAATACATCTTTTAAAACAGAAACTAAATATTACTAATACGAAGATTTTTTTTTTTGCTGGTGATCATTTAGTTTCATTAAAATTTAGAAAATAAATTGCAAGCTTTTTTCAGACTGCCAGCAAAAGCCATGGTTATTCTTAGAGACTAGTTTTTTAGAAAAAAATGGACAGATAAACTAGAATTTTGATTTACTTACACTTTTTAATGTTTCCTAGAGTCTAATGTAATATTCTGTTCTCTCATACAATGCTAACTTCAGAAGAAAAAAACTAAGAAGCAGGTTAATTTGTGACATCTTTGTTATGTTCACGGCCAACATGCGATCACGCTTACATTATAAAATCTCACAGTGCATTACTTCCAGACTTCCGTGAAGGTGCCTCCCCAGAGGGTCTGGCTTACCAGAGTGACATGTTCCACAGAGACATCCAAAATTCCTGCCGAGACCTCAGTTCTGTTCCTCTCACTGGGAAAGTCCCCCAGACACTTCCACATTTCTTTACAGATGTATTCATCCCAGTAGGCTGCTGCCTTCTAGGACTATAATCAATAAAGGCTGCCCAGGGGCAGCCTCCCTCCTGTTTTGGGGAGAGAAAGAGAAAAGCAACATGTAACACACAGCTGCTGCTTCAGAAGGCAGAGGGGCAGAGCAGGCTATTGAAAGGAATGACAGCCCCAACAGCCCAAAGAGATGGGCATTTATGTCCAGCTCCTCTCCGTTTCACCCTGTCCTCTTCTCATTGTTTGTAACCTATTTCTAACCCTTTCATCTGCTACCAACCTGAAAGAAAGATGAGCCCCAGCTTCTTCCCGGGAGCCAAGCAGAGAGGGTATCGAAACACTGAACGCAAGGTCCCTTATCACTGCAGCATGTCTGGATATGAGGAGCACAGCAGCAAATTCTGAAATGCAGGAAGAAAGGTCATAGGTGATTTAATTTTAAACTATATATGCAATCAGAAAGAACAGAGTTCCCCAGTGGGCTCATTTGCTGGGATTTCAACATGTATCTAGAACTACTAGGTTGGAGCCCCGAAAATGACTTTCTGGCTATCAGAGCTGAGAATCCTAACAAAATCCTTAAGCACTCTTGATTTTATTTTTTTTTAATTTTTTTTTAATTAAGATCCTGATTTATCCAGTCCTTCACCTCCTCATGAGTCTTCACACCTTGTCTTGCTGTCTCTTTCTAGATTGCTAGAAAGCATCTGGCCAGTGAACAGTATCTGTTCAGTGAATTCAGAAGTAAGGTTGCTTTGTCACAGAGCTGAGACATATGACATCCTATAACTGGAGGCATTAAGAGGCTGCTTTCTGTCTCCTTTTCATCGATTCACAGTATCCCATAATGCAAAGAAAACCATCTAGAATCCTACCCTGAATCACTGAGGAACTTGCTTTGAAGATGTCCCAGAGCTCCCAAATGATAAGGTTGGCTTTTTTTCCTGCCCCTTGTTCAAGACAAATGCTAAATGTCTTCAAATGGATCCCTAGAAATAGATTTCAGTATTTCAGACCAGTAACAGATTTCTGAATTATTAGTAGGATCTTGTAGTCTTAACTTCCTGTACAACTCCAGAGATAGAAGCTCATTCTGCAGTTCAGGCCTTCACTTCAAATTGGAGTTCCCATTTGTGGTTTTTGTGGTTGTTTTTTTTTTTAAGTGGGGTTAAAAAAAACCTGGTTTTAACTGGAGTTCTGCTACACTGAGTTGGCCCATGACCTTCTATTCTGCTATAAGGTATACTCAGTAATTAACACTTCCTGCCCAAATCAATCTACTACTACAGTTGCTTACATTCATCCTAAACATAAGTGTAGAAAACAAATCAATGAGTCTGTGTCCCTTTGCTAGACGACTGTGGTCTTTGACAGTAACCAGTGACAATGCTATGTTTTCAACATCTTCCTAATCTTATGGTTCTATAACTCTTCTCTAGCCTGGTATTTATTTGTATCAGAAGAGAATAGCAAATACATACTGCAAAGTGCCTACTACAAAGCAGTACTTATATATAAAAGCAATTTCAGGCATTTATAATACTTACTGTAGGTCATCAAATATATTCCCTGCTGAGAAAGATCATCTTTGCTGTTCTTATGCTCTTCTTCTGCTTGTTTCATCTTCCACAAAGAGAAACATCCTTATCTGTTCATACCCACTCTAACACAAACTGTAATCTTCAGCTTTTATCTGTATTGTTCTTGGGGAAAAATACATCATTCCACATGAGTAGAGACAAATCTGAGTAAAATACATTGCAAATTCATTAATTTACAACAGTACAGCTCTTAAACATGTTTTGGGCACGTTTCAAATCTCTACATTGTTTGTCAGAGCCATAAACAGTGTATAGTGTTACAAAAAGCTTGATATGGAACAGGGTTTTAATTTACTTCTTTAAAAAGAAGCACATAAACAGGTATGTTCTTATTGTTGTCAATTTTCTGTCATGACACTTTAAGGAAAGCTCTGAGTAAAGCAAGACCAGACTAAAAGATAGCACTGCTTAGGCTCTTCAACTGCAAATGAGCATCCACAAAGCTCACATGCCTTGAAGCTACAAAAGATTATCCTTTATTCTTCATCTCTCTTTGCCCTTTGGAAATGCTAACCTACTGTATATAAAAACTGTGCATATCCTGCCTGGTGAAAACCATCACCAAACACCTCCAAACAGTTTTCCTATGTGCTAATTTGCTTCTTGGTGGTAGCTATTTTTAAATGCTATTGTATTACACTTCCACAGTTTTGTTCATATGTAGGATTAGATTTTGCATTCAAATATTCAGCTCAAGAAAAAAAAGAGATCAAAAAATGCATCTGTTCTACGCATATTGATCTCAACCGCCACTTCCTGACTCTCAAACTGAGAGCTAAACCCATCTATCCATGATGTTAACTCAGGTTGCTATAAGCTCAGTTGCTTGTCATCAGCCCAAATAGACAGCTGGGTGTCTTGGGATGGAGGGATGTGCTGGCCATGAGCAGACCTGCAGCAATTCTCAGCACCAAGCAAGACTAGAACTAGTGGGAACCTTCAGGCTTGGCTTTTCTTGCTTACACCATTAGACTACAGCCATTGACTGGGCTGCATGACAAAAATTTTATTTTCTATTTTATTATTTAAAGGAAACAAGGATGCAAAGCCAAAACCAAGAACATAGGAAGTTCTGCATCCTAAAGCTACAATTCTGTTTAAAAAGAAAAATGCACTTTTAAAAAATCCTCAAGGTTTTGTGGGATGCTTAAAGGACTGTTGAGCTCTTTTCAGAATTATTCAAATTGTGGATTTTGAATATTTTGCCAGTCTGGATGTAAGGTCTTTATTTGGGTGTCTATCACACAGGCACACAGTTTACAGTACACACTTTTAAAAGTGTAGGTGTTTGAGAATAGGCAGGTTGGAGGGAGGACTGGAGGTTTCTTGATAGATCCATTAACTTTTCATTAGGCATCTACCTGTTTGTAATTTCTCTGAACTTTCAAAAACTTTCCAAAACTTTTTTTGCCTTTTTCATTAGACCTTAAAAAAACCAAAATCATAGCAGATTATAAACAAACCAATAAGCTTGTAGAGTGTTTTCATTATTAATAAAAGAACCATCACCTTGGTGGCTGTTTGTCTAATTACAACACATGTACTATAAATAATGGAAAGAAGGACATCTTCTGACCTCAAACAAATAGTTTTCTTTCTAACTTAGGGAGATTACTGAGAGACAAGAAGCCACATCAATACCAGAGAAAGGGACTAATCCAAGTGGGCTTCTTGTGCTGTAGAAATCCATTGCATCTTCCTTTCCTGAAAGGCCCAAAGGGATGGTGAAAGAGGAGGGAAGGGAGTCAAAACTGACAATGGAGAGAAGAGAACAAAGTAGACAGGAGCTTACACAGCTGTAAAAGCAGGTTCATGAGGAGGCAGCCTGGACCTACTTCACACATTCAGTTTACCGGCGTGTATGCATGAAGTCTAACACAGTTCAACAAAGCCAAGTGCGAGGTCCTGCACCTGGGTTGGGGCAATCTCAGGCACACCCACAGGTTGGGTAGAATAACGATTGAGAGCAGCCCTGTGGAGAAGGACTTGGGGGTGATCGTTGGTGAAAAACTCAACATGAGCCAGCACTGTGCTCATGCAGCCCAGAAAGCCAACAGAATCCTGGGCTGCATCAAAAGCAGCATGGCAAGCAAGTTGAGGGAGGTGATTTTCCCCTTCTACTCTGTTCTCATGAGTCCCCACCCAAAATACTTTGTACAGTTCTGACGCCCAACATAAGAAAGACATGGAACTGTTGGAGGAAGTCCAGAGGAGGGCTACAAAGTTGGTAAAGGGGACTAGAGCACCTCACCTATGAAAACAGGCTGAGAAAGCTGGGGCTGTTCAGTTTGGAGAAGAGAAGGTTGCATGGAAACCTCACAGCAGCCTTTCAGTATCTGAAGGGGACCTACAAAGAAGCTGGAAAGGGGCTCATCATCAGGAAGTGTAGTGATACAACAAGGAGTAATGGGTTCAAACTGAAAGAGGGGAAATTTAGGTTGGATATAGGGAAGAAAGTCTTTACTGTGAGGGCGGTGAGACACTGGAATAATTTGTCCAGGGAAACTGTGGATTACCCATCCCTTGAAGAGTTCAAGGCTGGGTTGGATGGGATATTGAGCAACCTGGTCTAGTGAGAGGTGTCCCTGCCTGTGGCAGGGGGGTTGGAACTAGATGATCTTTAAGGTCCTTTCCCACCCAAATCATTCTATGATTCTATATAGGAGATAACACTGTGCAGGTATAGTCACCCTGGCATATCCCAAACATGCCCAGCTTACTGCACACACAAAGACTGATCAATGGGTCAGTTCATCACATCTGCTCTATGTAAAGACATAGCTACTTTTCTGTGAACCCACAAGCTGAACAAAACCCTAGCAAAGAGGGAAAGATCCTCACCTAGGACATCAGGCAGTAAGTAATCACGGAAGGGCAATAGCCAACCCTGGTGGGGTTGATAGACCTGAATTCCTAGCTGGGTATTTGAAGAAGCACTGTTTCAGCTATTACTCGAGTTATTATGCTACATGATACTGAAACCAGAAACAGGTAGGTTAAGCCTATGCTTAATTATACAAGGTGCTGAGCAATATAGTCTTAAATGACATGTGACTTAAATATTTTGGTGGCCTGTGTCTCTTTGTCTAAAAGGATTAAAACTTTCCTTAACACCACAGCTAAACATGTTCACGAAAGGCAAAGTTCACAGCAAGAGTTCTTTAATTAGGGAGTATATTAGCAAATAAGGCAAGCTTTTAATTGCAATTTCACAAACATCTAATAATATAAAGAGAGTATTACATACCAAATAATAGTTCTGCCATGATACTATTAATCATTATGTTCTTTTTTTTTTTTTTAAAAAGAGTAGCATTCAGTCTCAGATTAGTTATCTTAGTGTCACAGAAATGGTAACTCATTCAAGTCATGTCCTTATTTCATGGCTATGGAAGCACATCCATTTCACCAGAAAAGTGAAACATTAAATTCTTCCAGTATTTCTTTTTCTTTTTAAGCATACAATGGACTAAATTCTGACCTTAGTTACACCCATAGAACTTCAGAATTGTATGGTTAAAACTAACAACAAAATAGGACCAACTTTGTGAGCCTATTTCTGCATATGTTTAATTGAGCTAACCAAGCAGGACAAGGTTTTGTGTACAAAGAACTTTTGCATTGTTTTTATTGTAAAAACACTTTTTTCCCATCTCCGCCTCACTCCTTTAAAAAAAAAAAAAAAAAAGATAAAGCAAGCAGGAACAATGCTAATTACATTTTGTATGCAGTAAGAATGGGCAGGAGGATAGGGAGGCATAGAAAAGAGGCCCCTGCAGAAAATGCGTGGAGGATGAAAACAAAGTTCTCCTGAGATGGATAGAAGTTTCTGTTCCACAGGCTTTGAAATGAATGGTTCAGATGTTGTGAACACAATGGATAGTAATGATGATTACTTTTGCCAATGCCTATGGTGATGCTATAAGCTAATTATATTAGTCATTTACGCAAAGGCAAGATGCCTTTGATAACTACTATTTGGAGCAACAATTCAGCATGTTGAGTCACTGTTAAGTCACTCCTAGAGACAGACTCCTATTCAACTTACACCCAAATGAGTCTTCAGCAACTTTGTTGAACAGAGCAGCTTTACTCTGCATTTAAACCTTTATACAAAAATCCAGTTTGGGCCATTTTTTCTATATGCATTCCTTTTTATTTTTCATAGGCCAGTTTGATCTAATCACCTAATTCACTCTTTGTGGGATTACATTAGCGCACATAATGTATCTGAAGATACCTGATGTCCATAAAAAATATTAGTCTCCATTTAGCTTTATCTATTTTGACATTTACTGCCCTGATTCTTTGGAGCCATTAATTTCTCATTAAATGATAGGGAATACAGACATATTACTCAGTGGGGAACATAAGCACCAAAATACCATTTATATCAGTGAAAAAAAGTTCTCCTTTAAATCTTTCTTGAGAAATATAACTAAGTACCAGCTTTTCGTGAAAACCTAAGTGTCCATTTTATTAGCAAACCAGGGTCATGCCCACAAATCTCATTAAATTCCCCCAGGATATGAACAACTTTTCAGAGAAAGGAAAAAGGAAAATTAAAGTTAATGCATAATGATTTTAAAGGACTACTCTCCAGGGTTTTCTGGACATTTCTGTATCATTAGAGGAAGACAGATGTGGCAACCAGCAACCTTTTTTTAATATTTCAAGTTACATTCTCTTCTGTAGCTCAAGATTTGCTTGTTGAGAGTGAGATTGTGAGAACACTTGAGCCTGCAGTCTTCGGACCCATTGCTCAAAGACCCTTCTCAGTCTTCAGCCAAAATCATAGAGACTCAGAGGAGCTAATCAGCTGCTTTAATTTGTCTCTTAGCAGAGATGCTTACCAAGGCCTCTACGAGCAAAGCTCTATTGTCCCCAGTGAAATCTTTCTGTTGGGAAGTGGAGGGCAGACAGTGCAGAAGACATCCACCAACTTTGTGCTAGCAAATAAATCTTCAGCACGGAAGTCAGTTTTCTTATGGTGATAGGGCATAAAAGGGCCCTTACTCAAGACAGGACCTTTTCTCTAGGTCCGTAAGTCCACAGGTCTACAAGGCCATAAGTGTCACAAATGACTTCTAAATCCAACAAAATTTATGGCTGCAATGGTAGTAAAATGAGCTTTCTGAGTCCTCCAAACTTACTGTAGTTTAAAAGTCAATGAGACAAATGGCAATCTTTGTGCCCATTTCAAGAGCTGCATATACAACATATTACTCTAGTTTTGACTGATCAGTCTTCTTAAGTCTAAATGCTCCAGAGCCTGCCCAGCCAGGAGCTCAAAATTATCCCATCCTCAGATTCATAGTAAGTAAAGCCTGATTTCTGCCCTCCAGGGCATCTGGGATTCTTTACATATTCGTGAATCTGATTTCTCAATAACTGTACTATAGTTTTTAATTGCAAAAAAAATAAAATTACATCTGTGATGAATTTTCCTTGTTTTCAGTTTCTCTCCTGACCTTTGACATCTTAATCCATATTAACCCAAAGCTTTTAAACCTTGCGCATATGACTGCTATTCTGACTAGAATCCCATCAAGTCTTTATTAATATCCACTGAATTCTTAAATGAGATATTGTGGGGAAGATCAGAGCTGTCATCATTGTTAACAGGAAGTAGAAAGAGATTTTCAGAGAACTGTGTCCAGACTTCCCTAGACTCAAGTCACTTGAGGCTTGTATTGCCGTGCATCAGGAAAGCCTCCAGTAAGAAGAAATAGTAATTCACATCGCAAGGATACAAGAAATAAAATTCAGAAATCATTTTTGGTCTCTGCTCACTTTTATGAGTCAGTAATTTTTACAAGTTACCTTTATTGTATATTTCCACTTCATAAATCATTGAAATTGTTTTCAAGCACAAAATTGAAGGAGGCACTGTTAGGGATACAATTTCTACTAATTCTTACATTAGCTAATTCCAAGCAACCTGCAAGGCTCATCAGCAAGAAAATGCTTGTGTTTATATATAAAATATGTACAGTAAGTATAATAATTTTTACATCATAATTTATTTCAAATTTAGTAATTGTCAAGATCACTGACCATACAATACTACACTTCACAAATAACTGTCCATTTTCCAGTATTCCAACCAGCCCCAGTGCTGCTGTTACTTTTTTTTTTTTAGGGGGTCAGTTCATTGTTTGATTCCTTTGAACTTTGCCTGATGCCAGGTGTTTAGAGGTGGATGAACAGCTACAATAGCATAGCATATATTTTGTGAAGAAATGACTTTCTGAAGGTCATTTCCAGGAGCTTGAGTTCAAAATGCTATCTGAGTGAATACGGATTACAGGAGAGGACTTGATTCTTGACCTATGGGCTTTTTGTGCTTGCTAATTTTGAAAGACACTTTAAAGCCTCTCCTGGAGGATCTTTCTTATTTGTACTGCCTTTTATCTAAAAAAGCATTTGATGTAACTTTTGCTTCAGAGAAATCACTTTCTGAGTTTGAAAGTGGAAAGAAGATTCCTCTTTTGGAGTGCTTTGTTGCTGGATCTTTGTGACTTCCTTAACTTTCAAACTTTAACTGTTCATATTTATAAATCTTGTCTGCTAGACAAGAGTGTTAGGAATTTTTTGAGTAGCCATTATGCTGCAAAATCCTACCTGACACTTGCCTAGATAAGAGGGGCATCCAGCTGTGTAGCTGCAGTTTGAGATCCATCAAGATTCAAAATCCAGTCTTTTACAATTTTGCCAAGACTTTGGTAAATTACAAACTGTTTCCTTTACAAATACCATAGAGCCAGTGTAAAATTTATTTCTTGCAATATGTTAGTATTTCTGTTGTTTGTGTCTTGTCAAATCAGGAATATAGATATAGAAGAGAAAATTGAAAAATAGAAAAAATATAAGACCATATAAGATATTTCATTTTCATCCTTCCAGTTTGGCAGCAGTCAAAGATAACATGCTAATTGGCACAAACATGGCATAATTAGAAATCACACAGATTATCCCTGTGATCCCCTTCCTAATAGTTTATCATCTTACTAGGGCTTACTATTTTCGAGGTAAATTATTCTGAAAGTGTACAAAAACTCATGAGGGCCAAATTTTTATGGGATCTGAGCAGAGAATTGCAAGTTAAGTTCAGCCTTGTCCAAGTGGAGTTCAGGGTACAATTTTTTTTTGATAAGGAAATGGACTACACAATTGTATTATCTTTTTTTCTGTCCTCCCAAATAACTTTTGAACTCACTGTCCTATTTCAATCCAACCTGAAACGTCAAAGATAACTATGCTTCTATATAACTCATGAGAATTCAAAAGTGGAAGGAGAGCGGTGTCTCTACTAAGGGGAGGCACAGTTTGGCTCCCTCACCCTCTATTTGGCCCCCTCACCCTCTGTTTGGCCAACTATGCAGCATGCACCTTGCCCTGCAGCTTCCCTGCACCTAGGGGATGATGTCACATGGGAAGGGAGAGAGATTAATTCAGCTCAGGGATTAAGAAACAAAAGCATTAGATCTCATTAGCTCTGCTGTTCTTGGAACAACAAACCCTCCTCCCTCCTGTCACCTCTATGACAGTCAGCTTTTCTTTCAATATATAATAATATTAATCCTTTATAGTTCTCAGCTTTATCTGGCAAGTCCTAAATTCTCTGATATAGAGGACCAGTTTGTGATTTTTTTTTCCATTCTTGCTCACTTAAGTAGTCTCATTAACCCCACTATTCATGTAAGCCACCTGCTGTTTGCTTGAGCAAAGAATGCATAAAAGTGAGCAAGAGCTTTGGGAAAAGTAAAATTTCTACTTACACAGTTCACACGCCCAATGCTGCATATATTGTTAACAATGGCACTACAAACGCTTCCCATAAAAGAACATTTGGGACCAGATTTGTAGATTTTTAACTCAATAAGAGTCTGATTTCAACAGAATTTTGGATCAAAGCCATAAATAGCAAACTACTTATAGAACCCAGCCTTTAACAAAACGAGCGATTGCTAGTAGGTGTATCATCAACCTTCAGTATTTTAACACCACACCCTCACATATGTGATTATTCATTATTCTGTGGGAAAAAGACCTTTATATGTAAATCCTGGGAATACAGCAGATTAAAATCAGGTAGAGTACTTAAACACATTTGTAATAATTAATAAAAAATTACAAACAGGTGAGAGAGGATAACTGCCTCTGAAACATTTATTCTACTAGTAATTTTATTACCATTGAATTCTTGCCAGCCAGGAAACACCTAGAGGCTCATGTTTCACACCCAGTATTGCAGAGGTGAAAAGGTAGAACATTCTGCCTTAACAAGTATGCAAAGAGCAACTTCAAGCGGAAACAAGTTTAGCACCCAGCTCTTACTGGCTCAGCCACAGAGAAACTCTCCATAATAACTCGCTTAGTTGCACAGCTTCTGTGAGACTGTGAGCTTCTTCTTTGGCTCTTGGCTGCGGGGAGGCATGTGGTGTGCACGCAGGCTCCCCAAATCCACTTGCCCTGTGAAGATTTCCACTAATTAGCTGCTTTTTCTGCCTGACTCCCTGCCATATATATATATATATATATATATATATATATATATATATATATATATATATAAAGCATATCACAAGTTTATATTTGAAGAGAGCTAGATAAAGAACTACATTATAATACTGCAAGGTACAAACTGCGTCTTTTCTAAACCAGCAACAAAATGTTGTAGTGGAATGATTATTCATCTCTTAAAGAATAAATCCTTCTGTTGTGATATACTATACAACCCAGAGGCATAGTGATCTCTCCAGATGACAGTAATTCTCACTATCCTTATCAGAAATGACAGTTGTTCCTTTGAAGCAGATTGCCACGGGAAGGCACTAGCTGAAAAGCCAGTTTTGTTCTGTCACGATAGGAACCTATCCCAACTCAGCATACACTAACATCTTCCTTCTGTGAAAGCAAATAGAATAAATCTTTTACATTTCTCTATGAGACTTGTACGTTTGCTCATTATGTGTGAAGTTGACTGGAAACCTAGATACACAGAGTAGAGCAGACAAAGTCGATCTAAACAAAGGCAGAGCCAGATTCCTTCTTCACCTGCAAATATGGGGTCTTAGATATGCCTTTATTTAATATCCAGAACTATTCCTATTTAGGACACACAAATAAGTAAATGTTAGGTATTTGTTCATCAATGTTGATACATGTATTTCTTCAGTAGATGTTCTGTAATGGTGATAGGAAAAAATGTGTACCAATACACTCTTAAAATGGCACTTAATACTGTACCGTGCCTGACATCATCTCTGCCACAAGGAAGAATTGTGTTTGGTTTTTGCTTTTTAAATACAAGGCCACAACATTGGTTTTAATGCAGATAAAAATATTGGCACCACTATTGACATTACTGCAGCTAGGACCACATAATCCTCCTGCCCAGAGTATTGGCACAGATGCAAGTAGATTCACCTTGAAAGGAACTGGTTACAGACTGAAGTCAGTTCTACTTGGCCCAGGAAGATCAAGGTTTAAAATAAGCACCAGCAAAATGGCATTTTGAATGCCAGTCTGTATCATCTACCTCCGCAAACTGCTCTTCTATTCTTTCCCTGGGCAAAATGAAAACGTGGAAAATGAACATGTTCTTAGGTATGATATATTCTCATAATATTCATAGTCAAAGCACTGAAACTCAACACAACTAAGAGAGAGAATGAAAGCCTTCCATTAAACCTATGGTAGCATGGGAGAAAAACAGATGTTTTGGGTACACAAACTCCTTTTAAGATAGAAATAGAAGCTTTATATTTACTTTTTTTTTTTTTTTTGCAATTGTCCCAGGCAGGGACTGAAAGCAACCCCATGCTGCTGAGGTGACCAGTAATACTACAGTGCGCACAGCCCTGTAGTAATCCAAAGGCTCAGTCCAAATTCTTCAGAAAGGTTTGATGAACACAATTATAAATCAACAAAAGTCATTAAATAAATTAATCTGTTCACAAATAATTCATAGAACAGGGAAAGACAAACTACTGAGTCTGTAAACTACATAGACATGGGTAGGAGAGAGAGAATCCATCTAGCTGCATGCGCATATTCATTACATCACTCAAATTTAATTTGTAGCAGGAAGAAAGGAGGAGCCTTATTCCCTACAATCTTGCACATGAGGAGATCATTTTCATCTGTGCAAAGAGAACATGGGGTCTTACTCCATCAGAATCCTGCGCTCCCATTTAAGCATTTTACATCTACCACACACTGCTCTAACTGACCAGACATATTATCACCTCAGGCATATTGTCAGCCTGCATATGGAGCTAGCCAGGATTAGCTAAAAGATACAGATGAAATTATTTTTATAAATAGGAAATGCGTAGCAGGGGGGTGGGTGAAAAAATGCTGGCCTATGATAATAAAGGCAGTTTAGTATTATATATATATATTTGGGGAGAATTTATACTTTGTTATAATTTGTTAGCACTCTGGACACATCATTTTTCATCATGTACTTTGAATGAGAGAAAGATACACTTTATAAGAATCCTCCATGCTTATATTATAGCATCATTCTCTCTTAATAGCCTTCTGGCTATCCACATGCTTCATAGTAGAAATTATCTGCCAAAATCACTTAATGCTGAAGATGTCATGGGACTGCAGGAAAAAGTCCACATTATAGTTTATCTTCATTTCTTCTTCAATTCCTTTATTTTTCCATCAATCACAATAGTTGATTCCTTAATAGTGCCCTTGAGAATCCCCACCAAGAAAGCAGAAAGTCCACAGACTCTCTCTCAGTCAGATGTTTCAAGCATACTCTGAGGATCTTGTAAATCTTCTCTAATACAGAATGGATCATTCAGGTCTCAAACTGTTTAATATAATCTGTCCTCCAGTCAGCCTAAGGGACCACAACCCTCAGGGTTGCAGCCCTTCCCTTAATTTTCTGAGGTTTTCAAAATGTCAAGGCTAATCTTAGACTCACATAGGGTTTTTTTAAATAAGTCGCTTGACCTTTGTGTTTTGCAGATATTCTGACTGATGCAAATCAATTACAAGGAAAGTTTGTCACCTTTTTTTTTCTTAGGATATTCATTGTCCTTTCTACTTCTACCAGAAGCAACTTTTAAGCTTGTAAAGATCTAAAGTTATTGCTGATCTGACCTCAAATCATTCTGCAACTGCAGATTATCTGTAGCTACAGCAGCTACAAGTTCTCTCCTGGCTGCATGCTGGCAGAGGAAATTTCTTCTCTCATAACCTACAAGAATTGCCACAGTAATACATCAGTAGTAAGAATAATACACGACTCCTGTGAAATGTTTTTTTGTTAACTGCTTTCATGGAGTTTTACAAAGGTGAGGAAATATTACGGCCATTTTTAAGGGGAAAACTCAAGCAATGCTATGTGCTCAAGGTCAGCCAGTAGGAGAAGGGTAGAGCTGGAAACATAGACTTGGTTTTATAAGGCCACACATAGAATACTAACCTTATTAACATGAGTCCTTGTTGTTCAGCAGATTAACCAATCAATCACATACTTTTTTCATTTTAAATTGTAGTATTGGCTCTGATACCTAGTCCCTCTAATAGCCTAGGTTAAGCTACTGAGAGGAATCCCTTTGTATAGCCTAATGTCAAGGGTTTTTTATCCTCACATGCAATTTAGGTCTTCATAATTTGCTTCCTGACTCTTATACTTGCACAAGGATACATATATTTAATAATCAACTTTTTTAATGATGTAATTTACACTGAGAAGTCCTAATTGATACAATCTGTAGATTTGCACCCAAAAAAAAGAACTTACGGTGCAAAACCAAGTATTCCACCTTTCTGGATCTAAATATGCATAAGTATTCCACCTTTCTGGATCTAAATATGCATAAACAGAACTAACCTTCAGAAATATGACCTACAATGATGCCAGATGATACATGGTAAGTCTCTAAAACACTATCCTACTTTAAATTGCCATTTAAGTATCCTAAAATAGGAGCAAACATTCACAAATCACATTATGAATAATATAATTCAGCTAAATTTGCCAAGAGGTTGGAGGAATTATCTCATTGACCCAAGACCCAAATCTGGTCCTCTATTTGCTTATTCTGGCTGAAAACCAGTCAGTTACATCTACAAAGAATACAAATAAGATTTTCCAGCATTTCACAATATTAAGGCCTGAACAGGGTCTTTCAACATTTTTTAGTGTCATTTCCAGTGTCACACCACTGTGTTCAGGCAGTAGATACTCATGCACATGGAGCACATGTGACTCAGCAAAGCATTTCCCTAGACTGTAGTGCAATCGGACTTTGATGGAGATACACCTTTGAATATGTGCCCAGCAGCTGAGATACAGACACAGCACTGATCCTCAGGAAGCATGTCTGCAACATGATGTTATGAATTCCACAAAGGGTTACACGTGATTTTTCCACTTTCAGATGCCTTGCTACAATAGGCAGAAGACAGAAAGATAAGGGTTATTGGAAGACAATCTGTAATTTTACCCAGCTTTCACTCTAAA
This sequence comes from Pseudopipra pipra, assembly GCF_036250125.1. Lineage (NCBI taxonomy): Eukaryota > Metazoa > Chordata > Aves > Passeriformes > Pipridae > Pseudopipra > Pseudopipra pipra. The sequence goes on from NC_087549.1 coordinate 118,731,457, forward strand.
AACGCTATCTGAAGGTGATGAGATAATCTAAAGATTCAAAGAGAACAACTTTTCTATTCAAAAGTATAAGAACACCACTAACATTTTCTGAAATTCTCATCACCCTTTCTCATTATTGTCCCTCTTGCATTATCATTATTGAGCTTGTAAGCTAAGATAGTGTTCTTCATCAATAGCATATCTAACATGGCGATTACTACAGTATTTCTAGATATTAGTTAAGGCTTGGATCTTTACATTTCTTGGTTCTAAATGATGGAACTGATCGACAAGTTGTAGGAATCTTTTTGGCTATTTTGTCTTAGTAAACACACCTTGGGACACATACTTTTCAATGGGTATTTACCCTTGATTTCCTATTCTTAATATTTGCAGTGGAGTTACTTCAGAAGTAGCAGGTAACCTCCCAGCATTTCAAATATAGTTTATATCTTTTATAAGAAAGGTTGTTAGTACAAATACAGAAATAAACACCTATGTGAAAGCACAGAACCTGAATGGTTCTTTAGTGGGAGAAGATTTTGCAAGTCTTCCTAATTTTATTACATTACAGCCAAAGTTACCATGCCATCATTCTGCAAAGGTGTTACACCTAGCGTGAGTGTCATGGAGAACTGTGAAGTTTTCTCATATAGTATAGTGCCATTACAGAAACACCTGTGTTAAAAATAACTTCAAGCTTATCTACTCTGAAGTATTCCTTAACCTTTAAAATGCTTCCTTTCTTACTTGATGCTTTAATACTTGTGTTATGTTCCAGATCAGACCTGTGACAGCAAAAGCATAATCTTTTTTCTCCTGTTCTTCTGACAAAGTATAGTACTCCTCTTTAGTGACAAATAATTGCATTTACAGCTGTAATAAACACATACAGAAATGTGGTAAGCGGGAATGAAAAAATCCGGGATGCAGCATCTATTCATTTTGTGTTTGCTTCCTTCTCTCACATTAGGTGTGACTGCCATGACCCTCTCCCACAAGTGGCACTGTGTTGATCCACAGCAGTAAGGCTACTGTCCAGGGGGAGCTCACTCTTCTCCATTGCACCCACTTCCACCCCAGTATCCTACAACACTGCTGGGGTGGAACAGTAAGCCCAGCCTAAGTCTTGGCATGCATGTGAATTGCTTCTAAAGAGGGGAGTGAAGTGTTTCCCAAGAGGAGTGAGGAAGAGTGTGACTGAACTGAACTGAATAAACTTAAAAATATCTAACCATCAAACAGTCCTTGGTGACCAGAATAGATTCACTCTATCTGCTACAGCTTATGCAGGAGGACAAAAGAACAAGATTCTCCTTGCAGTGGTCATCAAGAGTGTTTCCTCTTGGTCAACCAGCAAAATGGTCAACCAGCAAAACTCATAAATCTATCTTTTACATAGAGTTCTTCACCCAACACAGTATGGTAGACATTTGAGAGGTAAAAGAAGTGCTGAGTGTTGAAAAAGGGTGGAGTCCTTCCAATCATTCACAGCTATAAAATTCAATGAGTAAGGGTCAAGTAAGGCAGGAGGATGGGGCAGCTTGAGAAGTACAAAGCTTTTCACTTTTCACCCTTGTCCTGGTGGCTGTTAACGCAGATTAGAGCCTGCCCTACAAAAGATTTTTTTTGTGTATAATACAACATTCATTTGTAGAATCAATAGCATCTCAGACCAAAGAAAAAGTACCAACAGTCTCCTTCCTAGGAACAGCACATTCTTGATTCTCATTCACTACTTTATCCGCCAGCTGTTTTAACTGATTAGTCAAAGGCACACTCCTTGTTGACATAAAATGTGTGGCAAAAACAAATGTATAAATGAATAATTATTTCCAACACTTGCAATGAGATTAAGTGCTTATTGGATTAGGAAAATAACAGGATTTAATGGGGTCATTTATGCTGCATCTCTAGTATAAAAATGTACAGTGCATGCCTACATATCAGATCTCCATAGTCCATGTAGCTATAATCTTTTAAATATTTTATCTATCAGGTACTAATACATTTCTGGTCTCTTCCTTTTTAATACATCACAAGTGAGTGTCCTTGGGCATCTCTAGTGAACACATGACACAGCTGTTATTGCCATTAGTGAACAAGCACTTTTCAGCATGAGCCAATTTCAATTTCCTACAACTTTCCTAGATCTGGGGATCTGCCTTTTGAGTCACACATACACAAAATGCCTCTCCCTCTGTGTGTTGCTGGAGCCATCACAAGCACTGCCAGTCTTCATTACAGTGTCCCTACAGCTTCCTGGAGAAAATAAAGGAATAGGAAAGGATTATCCGTATCTGTACCACTGTATTGGTTGTGTTTGGCAAGGTTTTGGTGGTAGGAGGGTTGTAGGGGTGACTGTGTGTGAGAAGAGGCTGGGAGCTGCCCCATGCTGGACACAGCCAGATCCAGCGAGTTCCCTAGCAGACACGCTACCGGACACAGCTGAGCCTACTGGGGAGTTTGGGGTGTCTCTGTGAAAATATACTTAGGAAAGAGTAGAAAACATTGGACAGTCAGTGGGGGGAGGAGGGGGGTGGAGAAAAAACAGAGGAAACACCAAGGTCAGAGGAGAAGAGGGAGTTAATTCAGGTAGCAGAGCTGATATTCCCCAGCAGCCTGAGGAGAGGACCACACTAGAGCAGATAGATATTCTTGAGGGAACTGCGGCCCAGGAAGAGCCCACACTGGAACAGGTTTCTTCCTGAAGGATTGCAGCCCATGGAGAAGATCCACACTGGAGCAGGGGGAAAAGTGTGAGGAAGGAGGAGCAAAGAGAAGCTGTTATGTACTGGCCATAACCTACAGTCCCCATCCTTTCTGCAACACTCAGCAGGGCAGGGAGAGAAGCTGGGACTGAAGTTGAGCCTGGGAAAGGGGGAAGGAAAGATGGTGGTTTAATGTTTGTGCTCTTGTTTCTCACTACCCAAATCTATTTAAACTGGCAATAAATTAAATTCATTTTCCCAAGTTCAGCCTATTTTGCCAGTGATGGTAATTGGTAAGTGATCTCCCTGTCCTTAGCTTGACCCACAAGCCTTCTAATTCATGGGTTTTTTTTTTCTTATTTTCTCCATCTGTCCTGCTGAGGAGGGGGAGTTCAGCTGGGTAGGTATTTGGCTGATAGCCAAGATTAACACATCACACCATTTGCAAGTTTTAGATTAACTTTTTCAGATACTATGATCTACAGGTGGCTTTGCGGTCTAGCACGTATCTCTGTTTTCCAGGTTAATTTCAAAAAGAATGATCCTAAGTATTTGTTCCTTACTTTTACGATCGGTATGGACATCTGAACAGTGGAAAATAAGTTTCTTTTTTTTTCAGTCTAGATTGCACAGCAACGAACTACCTGAAGCCACCTTGATCTGCAGTTGATCAGGAGACTCAAAAGCTAGATGGTGCTGCAAATTATAGGAGAATCAGAATAAAAAGAGGTATTGACAAAAAAATGTCTGTCTGAATCCCAAAGAACTCTCAAAAGCATAGGAGGACTCGAGAGGAAATAGTGCTAGGTATTTCCCTATTTTGAACAGCTCTTTCTTTTGATTTGTCTAAACTGAAGGAAGTTTGGTTTACATGCCATCTGCACTCGGCCTTCTGTAGGCTTAATCTGCTACGTGTCCTTTAAAAATGTATACCTGGCAGCTTAAATTCCTACAAAATAAGCAATACTATTGGCTGCAGGACCCTACTTATAAGTGACAGAAAACCAGCCTTTTTTCCAGGTTAAATTAAAGAGTAACTAAAGTTTTATGATTGTTTATCCTTCCATTCACAGGACAGTCAGACAAAATGAAAAACACTGAGCAAATCTATATGGTTTTTAGCAACTTTTTTAACTGCACAAAACATTTAACTTAATCTGAAGCAGAAAATTCATTATGAATTTGAGTTTGCTTATTTTTTAAAAACACATTTCAAGGAAAATTGAAAATGCATAGTATTGTATGGTATTTTCAAACCAAACAATGAAACTATTTATTTTAAAGGATTGCAATGACAAATAAAAATACATCTTCCAATTTATTTTCAAGAGTTTAAGGAAAGCTACTTTTTGTTTGGTTGGTTTCAACAAGAAACTTGATAAAATTCAATCAAATTCTTCAACTTATTTGGTACTGCTGAGCCTGCCTCTTTCATGTATATGAGAAGTACATATACTGTATCAGATGGAAAATATTGACAGACTCTACCTGGAGCCAGACACACTCCACCTGGAGTGTTAAAGCTCTGGAGCCGCCACAGGGGAGAAATCTGGGCAAGGTTGAGGGATGGATCAGTGCTTCTTATTGATTCCAGTAAAGTTGCTTAGGTCTTTGAATACCAGAAAAATCTATAAAGCATATAACAAAACTAAATAAACAAAAGAAATATGCCCTTTGATGCCCTTTTATTTAGGTAAAGCTTCCAACAAAGTAAAAAAAGACTGTACCTTATCTCCTTGGAAAGTGAATGTACAATTTCATTAATATTTCCCGTATTTTTTAGGCTTTGTGAACAAAGCAAAAAGACTGGCCAAAAGAGGCAGACAGAACAGACAAACAGTTAAACAGATTCACCCTAAATCTGTATTCAACAAGCATAAATCAATATTTTTACCAAAACCATATTCCCCTTTTATTGCTAGAGACAATACACCTCTCATATTTGAAATTTTAAAGACTGGACCCTGCTCAGAAGCATATATTTTGCTTTAAGAAAAGGGAAGATCTTGTAATGTCTAGGAAAGACTCTCATTCTGAGAAGTATCTAAATATCTCACTTTGGGTTCCTAGAAACTTCCTGTCTCTCATATGTTTCATAAGTACCATGTTCACATGGTTAGACTGACCTAAGAGTTGGTCTACAAGAGATACCCAACTCTCATTTGTCAGCCTGGCTTTTCCTCTGGGAGAATGGGAGTAGTCCGGGGAACAGAAAGGCATGGCTGACTCAGATCTGGTGATGGCTGCATTATTGCAAAGAAATGGCAGTAAACAAGGAGGAAAGAAGGATGCATGCCCCTGCCCATGCACAACCTCTAAAACCTGCTGTCATATTTGAGGGAGGGAGGGAGGAAGTCAGGCAGTAACAACTCTAACAACTCACAGTTAGAATGGGTAGAGGAGGAAAGAGGTGGACCTGCTTCCACGTTTCAGCAAAGAAAAAAGGGAGAGTAACCTTGCCACAGTCTGCTTTATGTGGGACAGGGCATGAGATAGGAAAGATAGGAAAGATAGGAAAGAAGAACACAGGCCATCTGCTTACCCAGCACCTAGAAATCCAGCAGAAACACTAACTTACACGGTGGGAATCCTGAAGTGGGATGCTGCCCCTGAAGCTGTCAAAGCCGGAACATGCTGAAGCAGGACATGAGCTTCTTTGGCCCTACTTCTCTTCTTATCCCCTGCAGCGTGGGATTTGCTTACACTGACTATAGCCAGCGCTGAACCCCACACCTCATCTATACTTGCAGTAACTGTGACTGAATCAAGCCCAACTACTTCTGAAACTTTTCTGCCTTTTCTTACCCAAACACAAGCTTCATTTTGTGGAAGGCCAGTATCTTTTTCCTCCATAACTTTGCTAGTTAAATTGGTGTTTATCACAAAAGATCATGTAGCCAAAGTCAATGGGGTTATTTTCCTCACTTTCATGCACTTTTCCTGTATAGTGTGATATGAGGTATCTGGCTATCAGTACATACTACAAAGCTAGATAAAGTCCAGATTTCCATAGGAAACTGTTCCAGTTATGGAAACTGGTCTCTTACTGGTGGAAGGCAAAATTGCTATCAAGATAGGGGCTCTCAGAACCAAGTAAAGTCACCAAGTTTCCAAAGCCATGGAGCCATGCAGGATCTCCCATGTCCATGATGTGAAACACGTTCCTCCCCATCAGACACAACCACTGATAAACCCCCAACTCAGATTTTGGACGAAGCCAGTCCTATGCTCTTTAGTGAGTTTTCCTAAGACCAAATTGATTCCATTGCTGCTGGGCTTTTTGATTTTTTTTGTAAGAATGGTATCTTACTTTTTGTACTTGTTCACTCTGAAACAAATATAAATACGCACATGTTCTCACCCTGTTCATCCCCAAAAATCTCACCACATCCACATGGTCACTGACTGAACAACCTGACTGAATTTCCCCCATTTTAGGAACAAATCAGAAGAGGAATAGTTTATCCGATACTCTGTTCTATTTCATCATACTGGACAGTACCAAGGTCCCACCATCATAATTGGTTTTTGAGGATAAAATCACTGTTATCTAAAAGGAGGCAATGTGTACTCAGTGGTGGGCAAACAATGGTTCAAATACTCTAGGTCTGTAACTTAGCCCAAATACATCACAGTTGTGATTTCTGCAACTGAACTATAGCAAGATATGTCATAAAACCCCCTTATATATCCAATGTTCAATGCATAATGCTGTATGCTGTTTCAGTACACACATCTAAAAACAATGAATTAAAACAACTTAAGGGGTTTATGTTCACTTTTAAACCTGCTCACACATGCATTTGCTGTGCAAATCTAGGTCTCGCAACTTTTATGAAAATCTGAGGTAAATTCACTCTATGTTATTCTATTTATATACTCACCAAACACAGATGTTCACATACACTCACTCTTAACTACATCAGTGACCAAAGTTGAAAATAAAACTGATTTTCATGTTGTCTGTGCCTCTATCATAGTTCCAAATCTAAGACCTAAGAACACCTTCCCATCTTGCAGCTGTTTTATATATGAGGATTCATGAGCTCAGCACAGAATTTCTACTTTTATCCTTTCTTTTTGTTAGAATAAATACAAGCAAACACACAAACCATGACTCAAAATAATTTGAACTTTTAATTCTTCATCTTTACTCTTTTCCTATTTGAAGACCTATCATATTTTCCTAGTTCTCTTCCTGCAATCCTCTTTACTGAGCTACTCACATCTGTCCTTTACCAAATGTTTTCTATGTTTTCAATCAGATCATCCATGTGGAGATACAGATGTGATCACATACCACATTCCTCATAAGCGAATTTTGAAGACATCACCATTACCCACACAACTGCGTCTTCCTTCCCCACAACATCTCCTCTGAGATCACTACAGATGGGCCCAGACTCGGGTTTCCTTTGAACACCTCCCTCTTTGCACAACTCATTCTTGTTTTCAAAAGGGCTCTCTTCCTTCTGTGGATAGATTTATAGTAAACCATGTATATTTGGTAATCAAAATTCACAAGTATAATTCAAGTATCCAGGCTTGCAACAGCTAATCTCAAGAAAGTTTATTTAGATCAGAACAGCCTCTCTGCTGAAAAGATGTCACACCATTACTTTGTTTCTTCCACTGGATTCCTGCTGAAGACAAAGTAATATTCAAGATTTTAGCCTGCATTTTCAAAGTTACATATATAACTAGCCTGAATTATGCGTGGGATTTCTTTGTCCTCTGCAATCATGACACATTACATCAGCTACTTTCCAGATGTGAACAAAGTGTTTCTCCCGGTGCAGAAACGTGTTAGTGCAGGAGACAGGATTTGGCCAGCAGCTGGTGTGCATAATTAGAAAGGAATTCACTTCTGGTATGCACAGGAGGACCACAGAGTCATTACCTCACATACAACATATATCCCACCACATATCCCACAACATAGATTTCACCACATATCCCTAAAGCAACATTTCGCAACAAAATAGTCTGAAACCAAAGCAAGGCAGATGGATGGACAAATAGATGTGTTTACAAGTGACAGATCAAAAGCATTAGTTGCTTTATTCACAAAAGATAAAGCTTTAACAAATACACCCAAAACTCACGTTTAAATTGCTTAAAACACTGGCACAATGTGTTTATCATGCATATACTTTGTCATGCAGATAGTGTCCACACGGCTCACACACGGGCATGTATCTATAGGCCAACCACAGGTTAAACATATCAGTGTCACACTGAAGCAATCCCCATCCCCCTGTGCTCATTGACAGCATTTATTTATACACTGAATACTTCTGTGACTGAGAGCAGGTGGGATCTGGCTGTGGACTTTTACAGTTTGCACAGTTTGCTTAAAACCTCTTGCACAGGTTTTAACTTCTGTCTTAATTCCTGATTTCATCTTCTTTTTTTCATGAGCTTGAACACAAGAGCAAAAACACTATGACTCAGTCAGTAAGAGTATGTTTCTTCATAACTAGGAGCTCAGATTTCAGACACAGGATCTGCTTTGGTTTTTGTATAGCTTGAACAAATTTACATTAAGTGACAAGTGATGCCATAGTGCTGAAGGACATAAATGTCAATATGTGATGTATCGTTTATATAGTCATAGATTCAAAAAAGAACTGTAGTAAGGAAACTGGAATTTTTCTAGTACCTGGGAAAATCTTCGACCCCCGTTTATCTCAGCAGGTGCAGCACATGCTCTGCACTTTTCAGATTTTCTGAAAAAAAAATGAAAAGTTGTAAGGACAGAGACACAACCTGAGTGATCTCCTCTTTCAGATATGGAAGGATTTATTCTCAATGTTTGTGAACAAACTATCTTCGATACTTTTCTGCCTTCAAGAAATGTTCAAAGCAATCTGTAAAGATGTGTAAATGACTCACTCTCATTAACTGTAGGATTCTGTAGCATCTCCACATATTTGGAGGTTGGAAGATGTTTGTGTTTTTCCAGATAAGCCCATCACAACCAAATTGGCATGGGGTCAGAGTTGGAGGTTCAGAAACCATCAGCAAAATGGAGGTCTGTTTTTGTTTTTCATGCTGGGCTGTGTTACCTTTATGGTATCATTTCCGCCGTGAGTTAGTCTCTTCAGCTCTTGCAAGTCTTTACCATGGCAATCCCCAGCTCCAGCCTCTCAGAGAGTTGTTTTTGTGACCCACAAGAGATGAAAACAGCATGTTGATCATGAGTCCCTCCACCTCCATGGGAAGGGATGAACCTAAATCAAGACATATTGTCCATATGGTTTGTGCTGGAGATAAGACTTTAAATTATGCCTCCAGCTTTAGCCTTCCACACTAACAGTTGCCTGGGAGGCTGTTGTCCTTTCAGATCATCTCAGACAAAATACACCACCATAAAACTGGTTTCTGTCCTGAACTACACTACAATTTCTCTAAATAATGATTCTGCCAAACTTAACCTAAAAGAAATTATCTTTTACTTTAATGTGCATCCACTACCTTCCTCAATGTTGCATCTAAAGCAAGGATGTGTTACAGAGTGGGTTTTGCAGACCATTTTCTGACTTCTGAGTTAAATTAGCACCTTAATACAACCAAAGTAGTGATGTAACAGTGGAAACCCTGCCTACGTGCAGGAAAGGTAAGAGAAGATCCAAAAAAATCCCCTAAATACTACTAGTATGCAAAATGGTATGAAACTACAATAAAACCACAGTTACCTAAGGGAATAGGATGTTAATATGACTGAATTAAGAAAGAAAACTGATACAAATGCATATCGATAAGATGTTTAAGCTCTCAGAAATCAGTTCAATCAACAGAGTGGGTAAAACAGCATAAAACAGAGTGTTACCCCTTCAAATGCACAAATAGTCATATCCTGATAATGGAGCTGCTGCTCTGGCCCACAATTTCTTGCCATATTCTACACCTCAGGGTTGCTTGAGCAAAGTGAACTGATACAGTGGGAATACGAATGCTTCATCTCAAAGGCAGCTGTATTTTTAAATATATTTTTTAGCACTTCGTGATGTATTTGCCTGTGTCAGGAGACTTAAATATTTAAACAGGGTGACAAAGTTCATTTCAACCTCAATGACAGTCAAACCCCCTGACGTCCCCCTTTTGTAATGTGAGCAGAATTTCTTCGAAGAAATAGCCCACCTCAAAGGAGTGGGGAAAGGAGAAAGAAAAAAAAAAAAAACACAAAAACTTCTGTTCCAACTTTTAAAGCCCTGGAAGTCCTTGCAATGTCTCTCTCGCCTTTACCTAGTGAGTCACCCCACCCATCTCCTACCGACAGACTTTCATTTTTCATGTAAGTTGCAAGCACCCTCAGCGTGGAAACCAGCTGCCCCCCGGGACAGGTGAGGGAAGGACGGCAGCCGTGAGTGACCTCCCAGGGGCCAGGCACTTGCCAGCCTCACCTCAGCCCTAAATCCTCCCCGGGCAGCTCAGGCTGCCGCCTTCTTTCCCAAGCACAGCTCTCAGGCCTGCCGGAGGGGTGTGCCTGTCCTCCGGCAGACCCGCCGATGAGCAAGCGCCTCTAAAATGTGACAGAACGAGAAACTCGGAGTCGGTTTTCCCACCCGGCGCGGCCTCCGGGGCTTCCGCGGGCGCCGGGTCACTCCGCGCGGAGCCATCTCGCGGCCCGCCGTGGGAACGGCAGGCGGCGGCCCCCGCCCTCCCCGCGCTCCTCTCCTTCCCGGCGGGAATGGTGATCCATGCCCGTTTGGGCTTTGCTCCGCCCGCGCCTATCCCTGTACCCGCTCGGTGCTCCCCGCCGCCGTGTCCCCCGCGCACATGAACACAGCATCACAGAATATTCCCGAGTTAGAAGGGACCTGCAGCGATCAGCGATCCTGGCCCTGAACAGGACCATCCCCAAGAATCGCACCATGTGCCTGAGAGCATTGTCCAAACACTTCTGTGGTTCTGTTCACCGTGGTTCTGGCAAGAGCAGTGCTGGTGGGAATCCGCACTGGGTGTTGTAGTTGCAACACTGAGGAGCAGGCAGAGCAGAGTGGCAGAAGGAGCCTCTTCTGGGGTGGGAAAAGGTAATGGTTGTTCTCAGGTGAAGTTCTTGGCTCATGTTAGGGCACTCTCACTATCTGCCTGAGAGCACAGGCAGGACAGGTCTCTCACAAGCCCCATTCTTGCACCATCGCTTTCTATGGCTGAGTGGAGGGCAGATAGGAAGGAAGGATCAGCTTAGAAAAGACCATTCTGAGGAAAAGAAAGTAAAATTGTTAAGTGAAATATGCCTTATGCTGAATAGTACAAGGGTATGAAAAAGGTAGTGTGTTTTGCATGGAGAGTTAGTAGCAACCACAGTGACAAATTATCAAATCATAGAATCACCAAGCTTGGAAGAGACCTTTAGGATCATTCAGTCCACCTATCAACCCAGCACTACCACTGTAACCCCTAAACCACTAAACCACATCACCCAGTATCAGATCCAGACGCCTCTTAAACACTTCCAGGGATAGTGACTCCACCACCTCCCTGGGCAACCCATTCCAATGCCTGACCACCATAACGGTGACAAATTTTTTTCTAATATCTAATCTGAATCTCCCCTGTCTCAGCTTAAGACCTTGCCTCTGGTCCTCTCACTGCAGGCACAGTAGAAGAGACCAGACCCCACCTCACTACAACCTTCTTTCAAGCAGTTGTAGCGAGTGATGAGGTCAGCCCTGAGCCTCCTCTTCTCCAGGTTAAACAACCCCAGCTCCTTCAGCTGTTCCTCATAGGACATGTTGACCTTTTACTAGCCTTGTTGCCCTTCTCTGGACACACTCCAGCACCTCAATGTCCTTTTCCAAATGAGGGGCCCAAAACTGAATGCTGTACAAATAACACCTCAAGAATGGCTCAGTCAAAAAGGGTTTAATTTGCTAGAAGGGGCTGACTGTTGTGTTTTGGGTTTTTTTGTCATCTGAGGTTTTTGTGTGTGTGTGTGGTTGGTTATTTTTTTTTTAAACCAGCGGACACGTGGAGGGGCTGCAACGAATGGAGCAGGAAGAGCAGTGCCTGGAGCTCTCTCCACTCTTGCCATGTCTCCTCACAGCAGGGCCAGCAAGCAAACAGCTGAGCAGCCTATGTAAAGGAAAGAGAAATCAACCTGCTCTCAAGCACACCAGGGTGCTTGCAGCCCCATTCTCCACATAGCAAATGAAAAAGCATAAGGAAATGGGAATTGGGAAAATCCTGCCTCATGCTCTTCCAGAGCACTGAAGGCCAGTACCCTGTCAGACCTGTTTTTCAAGCACAGGGGTATAAAAGATGGCTCCCTACAAACTGCAGGGCTAATACAGGAGTCCCCCGAACCCCATGTCTTCAAACAGGAGCAAGATGGAAGAAATTGATTACCCACACTGTTTTGACATTTATGTCCATCTTGGCCTCTTCTTCTCCTTAGATCCTTCCTTCCCTAATCAGCCAAAATGGATGTGGTCTTCCACACAGTGGACAAGATTTTATGTCTAGTGGGAAATGAAATGGTCAGTGCCTTCTTGCCATACAGCCATGCCACTGGCCTTGGGAGTGAGGGGGCAGCAGAAGCTTCCTACCAGGAACTTCAGCTTCCCATGCAGTCAGGGAGAAGGCAAAGAAGTTTCTATTCCCCCTTTCTCTCAACTTGCCCTATGCAATAGCCAGTGTGGCTAAACAAGAACAACAGGATCTTGTTATTCCAACATATTACTGTAGAAACAAAGTGGGTCTGACATGTTCCTACCTCTGTATGTCTCTGCACTTCCATCATGCTTGTGCAAATGTTTGTGGAGCTGCTTAGTAACTGAAGTAGCCCAGCCTGAAGAAATGCTTTGAAAACGAAAAAAGAGTGATTGTCCCCAAAACATTTGTATCCACTGCATTTTCTCGTCGAGCTGTTGGAATAAGCAGAAAGATCCAACTCTTCAGCCAGCTTTCCAAGACAAAGTGTCTGCTAGTCTACACCTTGTTGAAGCATCAGAGTCACAGCCGATAGGAAAAATGTTCCTATAATTTCTGTATGTGATACAGAGACATGGACTTCAAGTCCCTGCTTGGTAATTCTCAGGGAGTCCTGCAAGCCCCATGGAGCCTCAGCCTACCACCTGCAAAATCAGCTTCCCTGCCTGAGACAGCAAGTAAGCAAAAGACTGGCATACTCTGACACAGTCAAAATGGAGCCCAAAAAAGCCCTGGAGCTGGAAGGTCCCCTGCGACCCTCAGACGAGGGGTTCTGGGGAGGATTTCTGGCTCTGAGGGATGGTGACCACCTATGCTGGCCCAGCAAGCTGCCATAGACCAGCTACATCAGCGTGGCTCTTCCAAGAGCGTTTCCTCACTGCCCTGGGTCATGTCTTTCTCACAAAGATTTTACGGGGATGTCATAACTATACATCCTCCCATATGCACGGTTAAGAATTAGAGCTTTCCTAATCCTGAATAATTATTAACATGAGAGCAATTAGAAAGATCAAATAGCTTGTTATTAAAAGACCAATGAAGAACATAAAAAGCTACCAATTGGCATAAGAAATCTTGATTCCAGAATACTAAACTCCATAACCTATGGAGTGTTTACTTTATATTACATGATTTATTGCTATGGTATGTATTATTCAAATTCTACCTGTTCTGTGCTATGTGGGAACAGTATAATTCATCATGTAGCTCTCCAGGTAAAGGAGAAGTGACACCTTGTGTGGCTGTGTTGCCTAATCCCACACTTTTATGGTGAGACTTTAGAATATTATTTTAAGTTCAGCTAAAACATTAATTGGAGATTCTGATTTATGGCTAATTTTTTTTCATCATTGAACTGATAAAGCAAGCTATAATGAGAACTTTCTGGATGATAGATGTCACTCTCCTGAGTGGTGCTATTAGCACTTGTCCAGTTTCAGGAATATTTATTAAAGAAAAAAAAGACACACATATGGCTTGGTATAATTATGTAGCCCTTCAAAGTAAAAGAACTGTTTAAAAGAACACAGCTTCCTAAAGCTATGTTTATCTTCTTTTAATTTCTATTACTTTTTCCAAGTCTGTCAGCTTTACATGTAATTTTACATTTTGTCAAATGCAGTTGATAACACTAATTTCACAGAAATAAAGGCCAACATTCATAAACTACAATAACAAGCCAACACATGCCTGTGTCTGTGAATGGGAAGTGGGATAAGAAAAAGGCCTTGTTTTAGTAGGCAAACAAATTTCAGTTTGCATTTCACAAAGGATTATCATTAGTTTTGAGCAAACTCAGTGTCTGTGAACATCTTACATTATTCTCATGGTCCACAGGTTTTGCAGAGGTATCTTGACTTTGCAGACATTTCTTTGATGTAATTTAAACCTTTTTTTTTTCCCATGTAAAAATTAGAAAAAAAATTAGAAAAAACACACAGCTACCTAATGTGCCAAATATTTCTTTGGACCATGAGTAGAAGGTATTACTAGTATTCCTTTCAGGTCCTCCATCCATACTATCTAATCATTCTTCACACTGTATTCATATTTCTTTTCCCATGCTGCTTTCTTCTTCTCTACTTCCCTTATTTTATCATTAGGTATTATTCTATGTGATCATCTTCTAAAAAGAACAAGAATTTAATAATATTCCATGATTAGAAGTGGTCTTTGAATGGGCTTGTAATGAAGTAAAATGAGTTCACCCATCTCTAGTTGTTTTGTATACAATATTCTCCTAATAGTGAGAAATACCTTGATAGAATCCCCTTAATTAAAGCATTTAAAAAACTGACATCCTGTAGTAGCTGGCTTTATAGATTTATACAGTACTGTATCTTAAACAGTGGTTTGGTTGAATTCAATAGTAAATTGGTGTGACCTATGATTTCTTTAGCCCAAAAGTATTTTATATGGTGTTGGCTTTTTTTTTTTTCAGTGTACTTAAACACCTTCAGAGTTACTTAATTACCCAGAGTAATTTTGATACACAATCATTTACTAATGTGTGAGTTGCATTCTTGTCCCTTTACATGAATCCTTCTCCCTTAGTCTATTTTACTGTAAAAAAAATTGACAAGGTTAGGGTGTGATTCACAGGATGTGCTGTTGTTACACGAATGAACTCCTTGTGAATAGTGCAAATATCAAAGAATTGTTTCTCTGTTGAAGGAATCAAAATTACAATGTCTTTCCCTTGCAAGCAGCTGTGGGGTTTGCAGCTCTTTTCATAACATTTTTTTTTTTAAAGTGCAGAAATGCAAAAAACTACTGACAGAAAGTTACTTTCCCATTGAAAGTTACTAGCTTGCCTGTGGGCATAGAGATTTTAATTTAATGAAAAAAGACCAGAAGAAAAAGACATTGCAAATAAACAAAACAAACCTACTATTTCATTGTAATATCCATGGCCCTAACCATAGGTGATCTAAAACCAAGCCAGAAACACAAGACTGCCAAATTGTATACTGGCCACTGTGTGTAAAAGCAAAAAGAAAATAAGCACGTTGAGGAAGGAATACTACATCTTTGGTGTCAGCCTTTCTCTGCACTTTTCTGTAGCTGTGACAGTTGCTCCAGAAAGGTGTGATGGACAAAGAGAAATGGGAGAGCACCTGAAATAAGCGATGCATTTGTTTGAAGGGCAGCATCTGGGCTGGGTTCAAATGAGTTCGTTGATGGTACTTCTTGGAATGACTTATTCTTGGTGGTGTACTTTGATTAACTCTTCAAAAAAATGGAGTTCAGATGTTATGAGGCAGGAACTGACAGTCATTCTGCAATAGCGTGGAAGTTTATAATTTACTCAGCAAAAGCTTGCATGTTGGTGTATTTTAGAATTGTTGGTCACCTCAGTACTTGAGAACCCATTCTTTTGGATTGTCTCAGTTCTCTGGAACAGAAATTAATTGCATAGTTTCAGAGTTTTAATTTCACTTACTCTTTGTCATATTCATAGAACCACGATTTGAACAAGGTCTCCACTGTGCAGTTGAGAACAGTTATGAATTCACAACAGTTTGTCCCTGACCCAGCAAATTCACCTCGTTTACTGAGCACTACCAATGTAAACCATGCACTGATAAATTCAATGGATAGGGTTCTTTTCTTGACAAACTGACACAACTGGTCCAAAGTCTTCTGGTGCCAAGGGAAGACCCTCACAGACCTCAGAAGACTAGGGATCTAGCTGTAGTTTCAGACATGCCAGAACAAAAGAGGGCAATGAAAAACAGGAATGGTCATTAGTCCTGCAACCTTAACATAGCATATTAAACTTCTACAGAAGCATGGTGTAAAATCATTTAAAACCATATTTTTACCCATATGTGTTCAGGATCAAATTTCAATTACACTTGCTAAAGAACTGTAATCACTGGAAAAGACCCATGGCATAATCTTAGTCTGCAAGTAATCAAAAAGCTGCCTGCAACAGCATGCATCAAAAAAGAGCTTTTTAGTTTTAGGAGGAAGAGAAGTGAGACACTGTTAGTAACAGCTCAGTCCCAGTTTGGCCTTACCATGACCAGACTGCACCTATAGCCTCATCTCTACCTGTCTCCTATATTACTTGGGTTGGAAATGCATTTAGTGGTGTTAAACTCACATCCCCAAAAGTCTGCTCAGTGCATTGAGCAGCTAAGGTTCATTACATGTCTTTTCTGCTGTCTTTTGGACATGAGGAAGTGAATTATATTCTTTCCATAATATGCCACATGTCCACATCCCTGTGTTGTCAGTTGGTAGTAAATACAGATCATTTAGTGCAATGTACTTCACCTGCTACAGGAGAACATGAATCCAGTTGACCCACCTATATCACACTATGCTGGAAATGCCAGACTGTGTGTCTATATATATCATATGTGTTTACTCTAACAATAGGAACCAGAACAGATCGAGCTGGTTTTGTTGCTATCATGATAATGCTGCTAGCTTGTGAAAGGTGTTCTGGCAATATTTGAATAATTTTTACCGTGAATCACAACCACTAGGTTTGGAAAGTGATTAGGTGATGTAGACCAGCATTTTTCAGCATTGCAAAGGCCAGTAATTCCATTGCAACATTTAATTACCAACATTCATTTCCACTTACACAAGGAAGGAATAAAACAAAAAGGAGGTGATAGTAAAGAAATATTCACAGTAAAATCTAGTTGCTGTTTGATTTTAAATGAAAGGTGTGGTAGTGGTACAACACAAGGGAAAAATTGTTTTTTCAAAAAACAAATTTGTTAGGCTTTCCATTGATTTAAAGAGGCTGAAAAACTGTAGGCTCAGAAATACTTGAAACAAGTTAAACAAATGCCTAAACTTACCATATTTGTGAGGAGCTACTTAGTTGTTGAAATAATGTGATAATTCTTTTAAAAGTAAGCCTTTTAAAAGTAATGAACTATGTCCATATTTACATGTTCTCTTCACCAAGAAACACAAAGACAGCACCATCTTCCTGTGAATCTCTAGCTGCTGCAAGAAGTTTCAAGTGTCATCAGCCCTTGATAAAATTAAAGTTTCTCCAAGTTTTGCAGCTTCATTTAAAGGCATCCTGCAGGTTCTTTAAATGCCAACAAGTTTGTAGTTTCTTATAGGGGGAATAAATTCTGTCCTGTTTCTTTCTTAAAAGTTCTTTCTCTCCTGTGGTTCCCATAAACAGTAGTAGTAAAAGTACTTTACATACACAAAGTCATGTACACAATTTTAAAAAAGCAACCTACCAGAAAAAAAAAAGACAGTGTAACAGCCATCTGTTTGTGTCCACAATGTCCAAAAAGTGTAATCCATAAGTAGATATTTTCATCTGTGTCAGAGGTGGCTTGTTCTGTGATGCTCATCACTGTTGCTGTACATGTTGTTGGTTAAGCCATTCTTAGGGATTTTACTGTAAAATTTCTCCTCCAAATGTCTGTGAAGGGCAAACAGTGATTAAATCAGTACCTTTGAGAGGTGGAAACCCTGAGGCCACATCAAAATTAGTCTTGGTGACCAATACCTGACGACTGAGATTAAACTATGCTTTTCTGAGAACCATATTGCAAACCAACACAAGAATGAAGGCTTTTTTTTCCTACTTGTTCTTATAGATAAAAGTTATATATAAAAAAATGGGCTAAAGTGTGATGAGCTGGCTACCTTGTGATTTGTTCCCAGTAATCAGAGAAAAACTTCATCTGACCTTGTGGATGTGTGGGGAGAGCTGTGAAAAAGCACGTAGCACTTGTGGTAAAAACTGCATCCTCACTGCGAAAAGGTTAATGAAAGTAGAATCCATGCTCAACTGCCCTCCCTAGTTAATCCAGATGGTCACTTTATGAAAAGTAACCCTTGTTTTGGAGTAGAAGAGTTCAGGTGCAAAAAAATTAGGGAGGGATGCAAGTTGTCATTAAATGATACAGAGGAGTTGGCAGTGAAGAAACTTTCTATTTCCTCCTTCCCCCTCCCCACTTCACAGTTTGCCTCCCCCTGATCATGCCAACACAACTAGATGTTGGGCTGTGTAATAAACCAGATCCCTGAAGTGATCCCAGTAAAAATAACCCTTCTGACTGTCTACAACTGAAGTATAATTCTTGCAGAGCTCTTGAAGACCAATTTAATGCTTACTTTATTTAAAATAAATAAGACAAAATGATTAATTGTTTTATCAGAAAAACACTACTGTTAAGCATTACAGAGTGGTGCATCATGCTTTTTCCAATTCATAGATTTTTTTTTACAGCCAGAAGGGGACTAAATATTATGAAGATGATTTTAAGTTTGTGGAGAATAAACTAACGGAATTTTGAGTGAGACGTAAAAATTGACACTCTAAAGTTAAAACTAGATTGGCAGGATATCTAAAAATGCAATATTGAGTATTTTAAAAAAAGAAAGAGAGTGAGAGCTAACCTTAATAACAAGAAAACATGCAAGACCAAGTGTAAGTTTTTGAAAGATAAATTTATTCCTCTTACATATTACTGCTGCTTGCTAAAGCTGTCTCTGCCTAGTTTAAATAGATTGATGAAAAAATACTAAACAATAGAAATGAAAAAGTGTGCATTTCATACAAGTGAAACAGGGAACAAGAGAATAAGCAGATTTCCCAATCATCAATGTCTTCTAAATGCTTGGCAGGGATAACTTTTAAAAGCAGTGCTCAGTGTCATGCAAAAGAGAAGATGGTAAGTAATGACACAAGTCCTTCAATAACACGGCAGTGGCATTTGGTTCCCAAATTATTTGTATAACATGCACTGTATTGTAATTCTGTTACTTTTACTAAATGCATATTATGCTATTTATGATAGAACAATTAAAGAATTGTCTGTGAAAGACTAGGCGACCAGATGCTAGCAGAAAAATCATCAAAAATGCCCTGATAGAAAGTGTAGTCTCAACAGGGGGTTTTGGCTCTTAACCTGAATATTGCAACTTTCTGCTTTCAGTCTGTAAAGTTTCCTGGACTAGAGAGCAGTTACAAAAAGCTTATTCGAGGAAATTTCATTTTGATTCCTGCAGCTTAGGGAGCTTCAGCATCATTTTCTCATCTGCTTCTCCATTCCACTCACTTACTTGGACAACTTTCTCTCCTCTGCTTGAGTTGAAGCAACCTTTCACCAGTGTTGTTCCAACCATCTATTTCTTTCGGCTTCATCACTATCAGATGGTGTGGTGTAGTATTAACATCTTTATGTTTTAAAGTCTCTCCTCCCACACGGTGGGTAGCTGGGACTTATTTGGCTACAAAAAAATAGTGGTGGGAAAACCTCCACCATTTTCTAGAGAGATTTTAGGAGAAGAGCAAAAGATGATCTATATCTTTCGAGACAGAAAATAAACCCAAGATTTACTGAACTCTTCTAGATTGCAGGAAATTTTATAAGCCTACCACAGCTTAGAGTAAAGGAGGAGCAGAGAAGGGCTTATCTACGATGCAATATAGTAACTAAGATGCTTCACTGTTTCAGATTATGACAGTTCAGCTTTTTCTGGAACTAAAATACAACTTTTTAAAATGTTAGTGCCATTTCAAAATCATTTATTGCTGAGCTCTAATAATAAATTTTTCTTTAGAGTGTCATTTTACTCTTTGCATATTCATTAGCGTCTTGTTCTCAGCCATAACTTCTAAGACCTAATCTAACATGAACAAAACAATATTTAAATCAAAAAAATTTTGAACTCAGATTAGAGCACTTGTATCTTCTGCAAACTCTTTGCCTTGGTGCCAGGTAGTATATTTCTCCTTCTGACATGAATACGCACATGGTTTTACTAAGCTATATGTGGCAGATACCTTGGCAGTCTTTCTTTCCCACATCCATATTTATCAAAAATCTTTACAAAATGCTAATATAATTTTAAAAGTTGGAAAGAAAATATCAATTAAAAAACAGTTTAAGAAGGTCAATTTTCATTTAAGTTTACTAATGGAGTTTATTTCTTTTAAATGTTGAATTGTGACTCCGGTTATTTTAATCTAGGTTCCAGGCCTTTTGTGACCATTGTTTGGTTAAAGACAAGAGGACAGTGAAAGACTGAGTGAAAAGAAGATTTACAACACTCTTTCCCTTGTTAGTTACATCCATGTAATTATAGCAAAGTGCTGAGTGGGTACCACTTTGCCATGTACCTGAAGCATTTTTTTTTTTGACAGTGCACTGACATTTTACTAACACAGCCCCTACTGTGACTGACAGTTGGTTTTGGACTAAATCATATAAATTGAATAGGAGACAGCGGCTATTGGCTTGTTCAGCCAAAGCCTATTTTCAGAGTAGATTAACCTCCATGAAGCTCTGCATTATTGCACAGCTCCATGCAATGCTGCTGTCTGCAGCACAGTCTTACCCTTAGCTTGGCTACTAAGAGTAGCCAAAGGCAGTGCCGTAGAAAAGCAGAGGATCACTGAAAATGTTTTCTTTAGCTGCAACAAAGATTATACGTGTGCCAAACACATCAATATGGCAGATGACCTGACAGAACAGGTAGTTAAAACAATTTAGTCTTCTTAGGAATGTTGTTCCTGGGATAAAAGCTCAAACCTCAGCTCTCAGAAAAAATTATTCTAGAGCATCGTTTCTATAGTTAACACCTTGAGAAGGAAAAAAGTGTAGATGAATATTGTTACTTCAACACTTTTATCTGTTTCATTTGGTATTTTCCAAGAGCCAGTTCAATGCTATCTGAGTCTGTAAATTACTGAAGTGGAAAGCATTTACTTCTATTGACTGGGGAAAAAAAAAGTGAATACCATATTTCTATTGAAGACGCCAAATCTGAAGGTGGTCCAAGAAATTGTATTAATGTAAGCTGTCACCCAGAATCAATCATCAATCACCAGGGACAGATGAGAAAAATAAACAGGAGCATAAGAAGAGATATGATGGAAACATGGTCTAAATCCAGCAGAGCCCAGTATTGATGGGAGCTCCTGTGTGAGTTTTCTAAATCAAGTTTGTGCTCTTTTCAAGGGCGATAGGACTGTAAGATTAGGGCTCCCAGCTGATCTGCAGAGACCCCAGTGACGGAGGAGATTGTCATATCACTATACTGGCATGCTTTACTTCAGACATTTAGACCAGTTGCAATTCAAAGTAATTAAAAGTAGGAGCCCAAGATTCAATTACTTTCTTCAGAATTAAGCCTCAAGTTCTTGGAATAATTCGGGGTAGCCAAGATAACAGCCCAAGGCTGCCAAGTGTAACACAGGCACTACAGGACAGTTGTACCCTTTTGCTGCAGCAGTTGCAGGCTAGGCAGATGACAGGAGGTATCTCCTGTGTCCAGGCAACTGATTCGAGAGCCTAATTTCTCTGGATAACCCACAGGAATATGTAGGCACCTGCATCAGTTAGTTCAGGGCATTGACGTTAGAGAACGTGATCACAGCCCTTAGAAACTATTTACAGAGACAGGTGGCCTTGCCTGTTCACCCTTGCAAATACACATCCTAAGTGTTAGTGACCTCTCATCCCTGCCACCAAGATTAAGATGGGATTGAGTCTACTGTTGTGGAATGGTGCAGTCCGTTTCCCTCTGATGACTCCCATCCTTCCCCAGGAGAGAAACTCTATTGAAGTGAAGCAATGGCAAAACTGCCTGATGCTGAAGCCTGCAGCTACAGGCTGTCTTAATATAGGCTGCTGTATCACACCTCTTCTGCTGGGCCTCTCTCTGACTGCGTAAGCAATTCACACGGGACGGAGAAGAGATTTGTGCAGAGGGGTGGGGAAAATCCCATCCTTGAAAAGATGGTGAAAAGGGATCATGTTTTGTACATGGCCTCTGGCAGGTTCAAATGTTCGATTAGAATTAAGTAAAATCAGGGCTTGCAGTATGGGTCTTTATCTTCCATGTGAGTGTCCTAATATCCTCTAGGTTACTGGCTTCTCCAGAATTGCCTTAGAACACTTGTTTCATCCTGATATAAAGAGGGAAATTTCTGAATTTTTGGCAGGATAGTGAAACCACCCAGTTACAGTCTCAAGGCATGCACTCTCTCTCCATGGGAGGTGAGCAATCTCATTCCACACTGTTCCCTCAGGTACTGGCCCAGCTCCATAGGCTGATAGGGAAGGATAATAGGTCTACGGCCCCACCTCCTTCCTTTGCCTTTTTGACATCCTGCTCCCCAAATCTGAGTGACAACAAAGGCTAGTGCCGTAGTTCTTGGGCTGCCTAGGACACCCACAAGGCAGCCTGTCTGCATGGATGCCAAGGCTCAGCTGGGAGCAGATCCTCTGCAACACAAACAGCTTTGGAGACTCAAAAGCACTTGCTTCCTTTTCCAGCCACTAGCAGCTTCACCCTGGGTTACCTGAATTAGTTCAGGGTCCAAAGTTTCCTTCCTACCCTGCCACTCCACTCCTGCGTGACAGGAGCCCTAGGAGTACTGGCCAAACCTCACCTGTTGGAGGGGTAGGACGGAGGAGGAAATTAAACAGTCATTGAGAAGGCTCACATAAAGCGGAAAGATAATGACTGCTCCAGCCAGCTCTAGCAATCGCCGCACAAACTTCCCCACACGGCGCTGCCAATGCAGCTCGCTCCTGACTGTGACACACCTGCTTGCTGAGAGCTGTGCTGCTCCGTGCCAGGGCTGCCCACTGCACCGACTGCCTGCGACTGCTCTGCGCTCCGAAACAATGCAAGCAGCAAAAGGCAATCAAACAACCCCATGCACTCCACTTTGACACACAAAGAGCCAAACTCAGACCTATAGCTCTCAGTCCTAGTGTAGTAATGCACTCTTCGCATCCTTGCTACCTGTGTATGTGCTATGTACCAAGGCCGGAAGTCACGCTTTTCTGCCTGTAGAATCCTCTACGTGATTTACAGAACATCACCGAGCGCATTTTAGGAGAATCCAGTGCTGGAAAATGATTTTCAGTGAATCTTTTATTAATCAACACATGCCAAATCATATCTGCAGGGGGAAAAAAAACTCTAAAAGAAACCCAAACAGAAATAATAGAACAATTATTGCTTGAAAATTCTGATTGCCTATAAATTATAACTCTATTCAGCTCCGTGACAATTTATGTTTTCATTTATGAAACCATTCTTGTTATTAACTTTCAGTCTTGTTTACTGAGGGAAGTAGGAATACACCAAGCAGGCAAATCATTTTAAACCACATCTTGAAAACACAGGATTATGGCACATGGGACACGTTTATTACCACTGTTTTAGAGCACCTGATAAGTTTAAAATGGGGCCCTATTTCAAAAGGCAGGGGTTGGCTAGGACAAGGCAACTTACCATGACCGCAGTTCCTAATGTAAAAGTGTCAATGTGCTTGGTATATTCATAATGTGTTTATTCTCATTACAGTTTTCAATTTGTCAGTGTTTTACTGGCATGCAACCACAGAGCATAGACAGCTATTGCTGGTTAACCTTGTTATTGCAGACAAGTTACAAGTCCTGACAAGAGTCTGATAACTGTGCCTACTTATTTTAAGCCATACATGAGGAAAGGGTAGGAGGTTCAAAGTAAGTTATGCTTTCCTGTGTGAGTCCCCATATGATCACTCAAAGTTACTGTAAATATAAAAGCAGAAATGCCTGATTGCCTTTTTGTCACTATGACGCTAGATAAGAAGGTAGTCAAAAAACAGAATCAAACATGAGGCTGAAGTTACAAAAGTGTAAAACTCTGGAGTCTCAATCCTCTAAAGCAAATGTATGGATTTAGTCACCTGCACAGGTGCTTGCAGGATGGAGGACTCATTCACTTGCAGATAGTCTTTCCTGGAATCTATATCCCAGAAGAAACAGTGATCTAACAGGTAAAGAGTGGAAATTACTGTTTCTCATGGTAAAAATATGTTTTTCTTCTCCTCCTTTTCCTCTTAACATGTTTACTGCCTATTTATCTGTCTCAGCACCTTGTTGTATCCTGATGTAGACTTTGATTGTAAACTTGCTGGGTCAGAATAATCTATTTTCCTATTAATTTAACAAAACCAAAACAACTTGTAAAAAAACCCCCACCATCTAGCCCTGGTCCTTGACTGAGGCCACATATCAGTGCTGGAATGTAAATATGATCTTACTATTTGACCAAATGCTCCACAGCAGTTAAATAATAAATATAGAGTTGTGAAGAAAAAAAAAAAAAAGAAAAAAGGAAAAAGTTTAGGCAATTCATGGATGCAATTTCTCAGATCATGGCAAATCAGATAACACTCTTACAGCTTCCCAAAAAGAGATACCGAAATAAAATCTTTTAAATATTCAGAAATGTTGGCCATGTGCTGTTCCTTAAAAGTGAGGATCATGGATGTGCAGGCCTACAACTAAAAGATTCATTTCCTATTTACATTTTGTCATCTAAATTAGAAAGCCACCAAGGACTGCCAAAAAAAAAAAAAAAAAAAAAAAGGAAAAGTCATCGATCTTTAACAAGCATCTGCCAGTGGCCATTTGCGCATCAATTCTGATTGTTGTCCTGCTGTGGAGAGAAGTGGTGCTGCCCTGTGTATACCTTTGATTTCAGCAGAACTTCCTTATCATTAAGGTCTATTAGGGTTCATTAGTGTCCTACAACATGAGCAGCCGACATATGGGAGGTAGAGCAGAGAGAGCCAGGATTCTGCTCCCAAAGAGCATCTGATGCTGCTTGGAAATCCTGCTTTTTCACTCTAGGAAAATGCTGCCTCTGAAAAGGCAGCATCTTACACATAGCATTCTTGCAATAGAGTCCCATTTTATCAGAAAGTTAAAAAAAAATAAATAAAATAGCTATACTCAGAGAGCTGTGGAGCTGCTGTAAAATTTAAAAAATCCTGCTCTCATTCATCTTTTAATATTCCCTCAAATTAGATGGAGAGAAAAGATAGTTACTTGCTTCACCCTCACCCTTCTCCACCCTATCATTTAACCACAGAAAAGACTGATTTATAACGACAGTAACTTCTGTACTATCAGACATCTACAAGTTTTCAGTCTGCCATTTTACCTCACATGAATAGATACTGCAGACTTAACACGCTTCAAAAAGTTAGAACCATTTAATGAACTACTACTAATGTGACTACACTTCTGAGAACACGCAGTTCTTTCAAATGTGTTTCCAAGTGAAATAACGCTTCTGAGATTTATAATAACACATATATTTTTTTTCCTGAAAATTCAGGACTCAACTAGCCGCAAAGCCAAGAGTGGCATGTAGAGATATCTCCTAGCTCTGGACTGGACCATTTTCAAGATAGATGGCTTTAAGTAGAATTATGCTTAAATTATTCTTAAACATTTGAAAGCTGGTTATTTTCTTCTTTTAAATCTATTTTGACCCAAGTTTGGTTTTAAGAAAACAAAGTAAATTAAATGTAAAACTGTCCATTTCTGCATGTGTTGTTTTGCAGTCCTGTGAATGTTCTGCATTAGGATACTCCAACTCAGATTAGAAATTTCCTACATGATTTCACAAAACTTCAAGATGGAACACCTATTCCTCTGATAAAATCTTTGTTTAGAAAAACCTGGTCTTTTAAGTGCAAGCTTCCTGGTGCCAGTTTTGCCACCTTGGTAAATATTTATAAATGAGTCACAAGCCTCTGAACAAAAACTTGGAATTGGGAGCCTGACTGAAGCACTGTTATTAGTACACATATTCATGTTTCACTTGCTGACCTTGTATCTGCTACTTTTATGGGAAAATCAAATGCTTTTCATTATTACATTCAATTTCTGTCCTATATTTCAAGCCACATTTAAATTCTACTTCTTGAGGCTTATGCTGATGTGTAAACAGAATGTTTCTTTATGAATCATACAGAATTGTCAGCACCATGGGTCTTGGGTAAAGTTCGCACACTGGATAAAGCTAAACCTCAAGGGACTTTTGTTGAGTCTGAAATGGCACATTTAAATCGACTCTGTTTATATCCAGGGCACAAAAGAAGCTTATTTTTATACTCTGATACACCTCAGTATCAGGAGGTGAAACATCAAGAGTAACAAGGAATAAAGGGTGTAACAGACATTCCCTCAAAACCAATATACTTTAATGTACACGAGTTGCCATACCAGGGTTAATCCCATTTTTAGCTCTGTGGCTGACAGTCCATAGGGACTATGGTGTCTCCACACAGACATGCTACATAGGCAGCCTCTGTAACTGTCCTTGGGCCAGTAGATTTACATGGCAACACACTGTTTTGGAAAAACATCACAGTTAAATTAAGGTTGTTTGTTTGTTTTTCTTTTACATTAAGTGCCAAGCAGAACTTAAGAATGGACATGAACTGTGTGAGGTCCATCACCAAGGGATTCCTGGCCACCAATTTACCCCAGTCATTCACCACTTTGAAAATGGAGGCTGACTTTTCTTAACCAGTTTCAACTTGGGATCAAAACAGAAAAAAATGTATATATAGTCTCTGCTGCAATCCTCATCTTCACGGGGCCAAGATCATTCCATATACACCACCACCCCTGATGCAACTAGAGAGTCAGAGATATCAGGCTGGTCACCTTGCACTTCTCTGCAAAAGATTGTTGGGGACATGAATCCCAAAAGAAGTTGCAATTGCAAAATAAGCCTCCTACAGAAATGCAGGGAATGTGCTGGAAGGAAAAGACTTTTCCTTTCAGTCAAGCAAGGTAAACCACAGCAGGTATTCTCTTACAGGTCTGTGTACTACCTGGACCTTTAAGGTGTCAGAATTATACACTTCCCTGATCTGCAGCAGAACAAAAAGAACCAAGCTTTAAAACAAAGAAAAGCATTTATTCACTTTTTTTTTGCCGAGGCTTTAGATTTGGAAAGATGTGACAGAGAAACCCCAACAGTGAGGGGAAACAAGACAAGGGAATTCATGACTAAATATATGACATTCTTTTTATTAGAGTCACAGTGGCTGATGAACTGAGGGCAAGCTGCTCATAAGGTGAGGTATATAGGACACGACGGAGAAGGGTTTGAGTGGACAGTAATACAAGTGTTACAGAGTAAAAAGGAGAGTTATATTCCCATCAGTGTGCGACCTGCTGACATGGTTTTAAACAGCACTACTCTTACTTAAAATGTGTTAAAACACAGTAGTTAGCCAGGGTTGTAGTGTAGCTCATTTTTCTAGTGCTAATGATCATGATTGCAGGAAGAAAAACTACAAAGACCATAAACTAAGTGCAAGCCAATATGGGAATACCTCCATGTTTGTGGACAGACTGCCCTATTTATTCAAAGGCATTAACTGGGACATCTTCTCGTGGTGTTTGAATGGGTAACAAGATTATCCTTAGCAATATCACAATTAAGAAAGTGTGCAAGAACAGGCTGATTATCAGAAACAGCACAAATATTTTATTTTCCTGCCTGAAAATAGTTGAAAGCAATAGAAACAAGTATCTGGTGCCAAAAAAATACAAATATTATCACTCCAGCATGAGATTCATGAGCCAGCTCTCAAATTTGAATCCAAACATTACTGACAATTCTTTAAAAAAAGTTCAGTAATATGTTTTTTAAAAATTCAAATGTTTCTGCTATTACTTTTTTCATCTAGATCTCAAAGGAGAAGTATCGGAACATGAAGAGAAAGGTCTGGCAGTCCTGCTGAGCAAGATGAAAACACAACAGGAGCTAGAAGACTCACAAAACAAACAACCCCTCCCAATTGTTTTTTTTGGTGCGTCTTTTTTTTTTCTACATTTCTCCAAATGTGAAGTCAAGAAAAGTGTTTTTATATTTAGGAAATTATCCCTACATTATTTGATATGTTCTTCTCAATACTATTAGACTATTACTTATGTATACTTGCTGAGAGCGTCCTCTCAAACTGACTGAAATTAAAGGGACATTAAGGCTAATTCCCCCCCTCCACCCCATTTTCTGGAGCAGCTGTGGAGAGCTGCAAGAACCTGTGGTGGCAAAGGACAAGTCAGTCCCTAGTGGTGCCTACATCCACTATGTGGCTGCAGGGGCAAGTAGGGGTCCCAGGAGGTTGCACAGACATCTCCACCATCCTTGTACAGGAACCACAGAGATCCACATCCCGACTGTGCACGCTGCTGAGCCCTGGACTAGCTGGAGTGGGCAGGCCGTGGCTCTTCACCATTGTCCACAGAGAGGAGAGGCAGAGGGAGATGCTTGAGTAGTTCCCAGGGAGAGATCTGAGAGGAGCAGGGGCTGGGGCTCTGGAGGCAGATACAGGCACAGGTGTCCACAACCAGAGTGCCGGAGGGAGGGTCACCTCGCCAGCATGGGTCCAGATGGCATCGCACATGGCTCTCCTCTTGCCGGAGCCGTGTCTACTGAGGCAGCACCTAAGGTCACAGCAAGGCTTGGCAGACACCTTACAGAGCTTGGATTTGGAAGGCCAGTGGATTTGCAAACAACAAGCTGCTATCCCCTAATCTGGGGAGGGCTACCTGGTGACCTTCCAGAAGACAGTGCCTACCAGCCTTTGCCCTAGGATGGGCAATCTGCCTGCTCCAGGAATAATAAAAAAAAAGGGGAAAACAAAATACAGTGGTGCTCCTCCACCTATCCCAAAATTACAGCTCAGGGTCAGTCGTTCCTTGTCTAGAAGACTCACAGAGAGAGCATTGTTTGGCTAGTGATATGTACCCAGAGCATCTGGGAATGCTGGATCTGGGCTTGGAGGCAGCAGCTCTTACCAGCCAGGTGCTGTGCATCAGACATGGTGCTTGTCAAGGGGCCTTGGCCAGGAGATATGGTGCCTGGTCAACAGGTTTTGATGCTCCCAACAGAGCTAGCAATTTCTACCTTATGCTTGAACACTTTGTTCTTCCTCCCTGCTTCTCCAACCCTATGCGTGGCCACATGCTTCGGCATGTGTGCATATTGGTGGGTGGGACATGTACATGGTACCAAGTGGTAGAATGGGTTTACCAGGGATAGCACAGTGACTGTGGGAAAAAGTCCAATGGCATGTCACACACTGTGTGCCCCAGGAATGAGACTGAGACAGTCGAGGGATACTGCAAGGGTACCTCTCTCATGAGGATATGACAAGAATCAGAGAAGAAGATGATTCTTCTTGATCGTCTAGATCAAGAAGCCTTGAGAGTGACATAAAGTGACAGAATAGTCAGATTTCCACTCAGAACCACAAATTCCAGAAGTCTTGTGACTTATACATAGTTTTTATGTTGTTTTTTTTACTAGTTCCAAGAGCATGAAAACATGATCTAAATACAATGAATACAGATGGATACATCACTCAACCTGAAGCAAGAGAGAGGGTGGACTGCATTGTGCATCTCAGTAAAGTATTAATATAATAGGAGATGTACCAGCTCATCTTATAAAACATTCTTCATTCTTGTCCTTGAGCTTAATTTGTTGTTGAGGCACATGCCACAGTTGAGTATTTCAGCTCATTTAAGGAGTTACGACCCAGCACCATATCGAGGCTACCATATTCCAAAAGACTGAACATCGCTGTTAATCACACCTTTCCAGCAGATCCAGAGAGGAAATACCATAAAATTGTTGAGTAAACAGTGCATCTTCATTGAATAAAGATGAAAGCTCAATTTGAAATATTTGAAAGTAATTTTTAAAGAAAAAAGAAAAGGCGTGAATTCTTATTACACTTTTGCACAAAATCCTTTTCTGCTGCTATTATGGTGTACCTTCCTGGGATAAATACGTGGTTTACAGCACCTACATTACAATGTATAACTTTTAACACTCACACTTTATGCTGTAACACATGCACAGACACTTTTTTTTTTTGCTCCTTGATCTTCTTTTGGATATGATTTCTTAAGGCTTGTCTACACGGGGGAAGTTAAGCAGCACAGCAATTCCAGGATAACTACTCTGTGATAGCTCCCTGTGGACACTTCATTGCACTAAAAAAAAAGACTTTATTTGGGAATAATTACTGTGCATTGTGAGTAGTGGAATAATTATTCTAGAATAAAATTCAGTCTAATTCCAAGATAAAGTGTATACACCCATGCAGGAGTTTTTGTCTGTTTGTTTGGGACTTCGGCTTTTTACCCCAGAATATGAATACTGTATAGGAGTAGGTAGAATATTTTTCTTTTCCCCCTGGAATAGCTATGTTAGTCCATTTTTCCTTATAGATAAGGTTATGGTATGGAGCTAAATAAAATGTCTGTCACCTGGATTCTTGTTGGTTTGAAATGTAGTTTTTGTCAGTCCAAAATAGCTATGTTGGCAGATAGTAACAGGCTGATGGGCCTTTCCATGACAAGGATTTTCTATTCCTTGGTAACAGGAGGATTTGTCCTCCTCAGCATACTCTTCAGATAGGAAATCTGTAGCTGGAAGCCAAAGTGTTACAAATTTTATTTTGTGGGATCATGCTGGAATATATCTTATCTTTTGTACATCTCTAGCAAAAAGAGCAATTGTCTCTGGCCCATAAATCCAGAAGACTCAAATTGTGACTGGCAAACTCTTACCTAATAGTGTTTTGTCTCTCCTTTCTCCCTAAATGCAACTGGCTAATTATTTCAAGCAATTAGGTAATAGACAAAGATCCGAGAAGGCCTTGATGCTTTGCCTGATAAGCAAAGCTGAAACAGCTCTCCACCTGGCCAAAACACAGGCCAAACACAGGCATCTCTCCTGGTCTTGTAGCACTGATCTTTCTCCAAGTTCACTCAGGCATCCTCTATCTCCTGTATTTATTACCTCTCCCGCCTTTGTATTTTAACTGGCTTTGCTCTCAGGCTGTGGGTGGAGTGAAATGTGTAGAACCACCTGCCCATGATGCTGTGTTTCCATTCAGCTTCAGGAAAAAAAGGTTTATTCAGTAATTAAAAACTCTTTTTTTGCCTTTAGATGTGCCTAAGTGTTTCTAGCAGAAACATAAGTCACGCAAATGAATCCATTTCTCATTCATCTTGCTGGCCCGCCTTTCCCTTTCAAAGATATGTAATTCTGCAATTCTGGTTGAGGGTGATCTTCAGGGTCCTTAGCGCTTTCATAATATGGTCTTTCATTTTCCTTCTTACCCTTCAGCATTTTTAAGGAGATCTGGCAGGAAAGGATGTTTCAGATACAGAATGTGTTTGTGGTACTAATAGTCCAGTGGAGATATTTAAAGCATTCCATGAACCATAAGGAGTTAAATTCAACTGTCTTCAATATGAATCAGCTTTATGTGCAGATAAATTGCCAGGCATAGAGCAAATTGCAAATGTTGCTCCTGATTCTGTGTACACCAGCATTTTTGGTAATTTTTAAACATTCTATATTATCTTTTAAACAACAGATGGTGTTAATAAAATTATAAACCACACCCCATAAAATGCCAAACAGCAATAGCATTTTCCACGGAAATAATACAAGGTATAATATTTCCACATTTATGAAAAGCTGAGCATGAAAAACATTCAGGTTGCAAAAGATAAGACTCAAAATAGTCCTTTTCATTTCTTGTTAATGCAGCTTCAGCATTTTAATTAGTATCAATTACTGTGAATGGAGTTTTGGATGTGTTTTAACTTGTTGAAAAGTTTCAAAAAAGAAAGTTTTTATTTGTTTGGTATTAGTCTCACTGCAAGTTCAGATGTGCCATGTGAAAAAAAAAAAGGATTTACTTTAAGAAATGGAGTTTGCTTTGAATCACTTAAAATGAAAGAGATGGATGACATGTTTAGTTTTTTGTGAGCTCTGAGTATTAAATTACTTAATAAAAGAAAAGTAAAATTTGGCAACGCTAGGTAAGTAATCAGAAAATAATGAAAACTCTCTTAAATAGGTGACAAGTCAAAGCTCTATCAAGGGCCAATTTATATTCCAAGGAAATCTCACATTAACTTTGATCGAAGCAAGAGCTTTTGGTCCTTCCACAGATGGAAAAGAATATAGACTAGTTAACGTAGAGATCTTTATTCTACTGACATTTTCCAACAGTTTATAAACTAGATGGAAACAGACTGGCTTTCCCCTTCAGACTAAACTTGTGGTCTGAATATCACTGCAGGAGAACTCTACAGTAGTTTCTCACCTACAGTATGGAGACATATGGACAAAACAAGTGTCTTCTATACACGCAGGAGAATGCCACCAAGCCTGTCATCACTTGGGTCATTCAGCACTTTCTCTGCCTATTTTGAGCCCAGCCTGCTGCCTTATCACATTATGCTAAAGGGAGAATCTGTTTCTTCTCTCCTCCATCTATCTTTTTGATATTCACAAGGCAGTCCTCTTCCCCCTGAGAAGTCCAACAGTCATGGCAGCTCAGCTACTAATCTTAAAGAAATGAAAGCAGAGTGTTTTTGTTGAGAGCTGGGCAAGAAGTCTGGTATTGAGGATCTGAGCATAGCTAGACTGCAGCACAACGAAGTGTGAACCCAGTCAGACTCTGCACTTAATTATGGAAAGTAGTGATTATGCAGGATGAAAGTCCCGTCTCAGCCAACTGCTGCCAGGTCTACCTGTCTTAAGGTGTTCCAGCAAGGTGTGTGGCTGAATCCTTGTAGCTCCACCCTCCTTTCAGAGTCTCCTGTGGCATGTGTGCATCTTCATTTTATAGTCTTCAGGGCTAGTCCTCTGAGTGCAGTTTGTATGAGTCAGGAGACTCACGCTGGCATTACCAAGATCAGAATCTAGCCATTTGTATGTCTGAGCACATATTCTCCTTGAAACAAGTTTGTGGTAGTGTATTCAGGAATGTTTCGCACTTGGGTTCAGATCTGGTTCCAGCTGGAGTTCCCTTGTAATGTTCCAAATCTCATTAAGTTAATGAGAGTTTTTTTCCAGCAATTTCAACGGGATTCCCTGTTTCTGTGCCCACATCTTCAGCTCAGCCATGCACATGGGAAGCCAGGGTAAGTGTCGGGAACAACAGGTCACACTCCATCCTGGCTGCTCCCTTCACAGCAGGACACTGAGCAGGGAGGCAGGGCAGACAGGTAGCCACTCTTGCCCACCTCCCTTATGCCTTGCCTTCCCCTGCTCCCCAGTTTTCTCTGTTTATTGGTATGGTCAGAGACTTGAATTTAAGAATGGAGGATAAGAAAGTTGCACAAGTAAAAGGAAAATTAAACATGAATTCTGTGGAGTGCACACTGACATTGCAGCGGTGTGACCCCCACCTACAGGTCAAGTTCAATTATTTAACACACACTCTTTTCCTTTCCAAGTATATTATCAAATTGCCCTGTCACATCTGGCTGCCTTGTTGACCATCCCCAAAAAAAGAGACTTCAGACAGAAGAGACTGCCCTCAGATGAACTGAGGGATGGCTGGAAACCTTGCACAACAGGTGACAAAGCTGACATTTTCATGGAAAGAAGACTGTAGCAATCAGGACAGTCAAACCAGTACCTTTAATGAGAACTAGATTCACCTACACAAACAAGTTGAATGGACTCAGAGATACGTATCTTCTCATATCCAAATCATATACTTCCTATTAGCACTACAATTATTATACAGACTTACTAAGAGAAGACAATCTTCCTAAATATTTATTTAGTGTTGATAGAATTGCTTACAAAACCTCTCTCTCATTCTGAGAATCTCTTACAAGACTCCCTTGTTCCCAAGTTCATTACTGCTACTTATATTATTACTGTAAATCTTTCTAATGCCTCAAATGCTTGGCTCAGAAGAACATTTTTATAATGAGGGTGGGGCAATGCAAAACTTTTCCTCTCCTAATTCATTGCTAAATTGTATTTGCAAGTTCAAATGCCAGAGTGATGAAATCACAATATTATTCATTGGATTTTGTTTGATTATTTGGTAGTGTTGTAGGGAACGTATCTATAAAACAACATGAAAAGCAAAGCAACAGAGCTGTAGGGGTTTTCCGGAATTTCTCTTCCGCACACATCAATTTTACTGTATGACTGTCCTGAAAGATTTATGCTTTGTGTTTTGAGGGCCAGGTTTTAAATGGCTTCACAGAATAAAAATATTAAAATTTAAACGCAACTTTAAAAATGTGTGTTGGACCTCTGGGCCTTCTGAAGAGGTCAAGTTCAAGACACTTATAAAAAGACCATTCCCAGAGAGACTGCATGGGAAAGCCTATTAACATTACTGCTTTCCCTTTATTTCCCCTTTGATCATAAAATAAGGTTATGGGTGGCAAAAGCTGTAATGGTGGGAAGATCCCAAATAGGATAGTATGATTTAATCTAGTGAATATAAAAAACCCCAAATTACCAACAACAATATGGTGGGTTACCAAGCAAGAGCATGATTACAAAGTGCCTTGCTAAGGAGAAACAAAAACAAAAACAACAACAAAAACATGGAAAAAAAGGCCCTGTAGAAGTACATAATAGGAATGAAGGGGGTTTTTTTAAAAAAAAAAAAGGAAGGGAATTTTCATTCTACTTCTTCTCCAATTAAATCTCATTTTGTCCATATGACAAAAAGCGTAACTACTATTTAAAGTTTTCCTAAATATTGAGTAAAAATAAACAAGCTCTGCATCTGGCTTAGGAAATAACAAAGGACAATTACCTGTTTACACTAGGGACATGACTCAAAATCTCCATATTCCATACAGAGAATATCCTTTTCCTACTTTTGCAGGCCTAATAGTGACAGTGAGTGATTTAGGGGAAGACAGGGAGAATATACAAGTCTACATAAGCACTTCTGAGCCCATTTTCATCCAAACAAATTGGCTTTTGATTCTTATTTGTATTTTATATTAAAAGTTGGGGGCTTTTTCTCAATTTTACTGTACAAGGTAAAATTTAGAAAATACACTATATGAACTGTCTTCCATTGCTTCTAAGGCCATTTTTTTACTGTGTGGGTATCAAAAGGTCCCTAGTGCAAAACAGTTTAAGCTCATTGATTTTAAATAGTCCTATCTAAATAAAAGCAAAATTTGGCCCTGAATGCCTCTAAGCAGAAAATTCTGTTACTGTCATGAATATCTTAAATGTAATCGTTTTTCTTTTAATTAACATTCTAAAGAGAAGAGGAAGTTGGAAATCCAGATAAATCTGTTATGAGTCAATTAAGAAGCTAGGATTAGCATATGCAATCAAGATGGGTGCAGCAGGATTTCATGGAAGAGTTCATGAGGAAGCAACCAGGATGTATCATTTGCATGGGCAACCTCCTTGGTTTGTGTTCTGCTCAACCTCAGTATTGTTGACTTGACTCACTGCATGAATATTGTCAAGCAGTAGCAAACCACGATTTCATTTTCCTGCTTGCCCAGATACAACTTACTTTAACTTGCAGTTTTAAAAAAGACAAATCATATTAACTATGGCAAACAGTATTGGTCCTTTTTTTCTTTCTGCAGATATTCTTTTTAATAAAATCTTTTCCTAAACCCCAGTTGTATGAATATGCTGTAGACTGTCCTACTCTTTCCTGCATCAGGCAAATGATTTTGAATACCCCTCTTAAACTAAAGTGGAATACCTCACACATAGGCCACCTGAACAATGGAAGCCTTTATCAGCGGGTGATTGATTAGTGGAAGGTATAAAAGGAATCGATGATCTCACACAAGTTACTATCAGATAAGCATTTATATTCTAAAGCCGATGGACAATTTACAAGAGAATGCAGCACTTTTATTTTTGTTTTTGTTGTTAGGGGTTGTTTGGTTATTTGTTTGGGATTTTATGATTTTATGAGTACAGAGCTTGAAACTTTTAACATTTTCAGCCATCGTGGAGAATCTATCTTTCCATGGTGCATCTTTTCTTCAACTAAACCAAAGCTACAAGTATCCCAGGATAAAAAACTAGTATTTTCCTAACTTCACATTTCACAGAAACAAGAATTCAAGGCTTTTGAAATATGATACTCAATGGTAATAAAAATAATTTAATATATATCTGTGATCTCAATTGTTTTGAGAAAAGCTGTACATAGCACTGCAGAACAATACAAATTTAGTACAGCTGCTGAAAGACAGTCATGACTGAACTCATTTTCAACATATGGCATGATTTTGCTTAGATCTACACATTGAAGAAGTTTGATGAAAACTAAACAATTGTTCATAGATCTCAAGCCTCAGTTACCATAGTTCACAGAAAGCCATACACCTAATGCCAGTTAAGAAAGCTATTTGTTTTGTAATGACTACAACAAGAGTATAGAGCATGAAGAAATGAGGAAAACTGAATTTCAGCCACCTGAAGCCGTGTTAAAAGCGCATGTCTGCTTTGGTGACTTCACAATCAGTAGTTATGATAGGCTTTGCACAACACTGGTTTTCCATGTGTTGACCAAGGTTTACATTAATACTAGTTTAACACAAATTTGATACCTTCAGATTCAACAAAGAAAATTATACTACTTCACAAATGTAGTTTCCTAATTTGATTTTTTTGGAAAAAAAAAAACAAAACACAAATCTGAGTTATTTGTGGGGGTTTTTTTGAATGTGCTGCACAATGAAAGATGGCAAGGCCCTGACATTGTAGTAAAGACTGACCATTATAATCATGGCAAAGATAAGCCTTTATTCCAAGACAGAGACTTCAAAGTCTCAAAAGAAACACATCTACTGGACCTTCTTTTCTCTTACTGAATCTTGCTCAATTATATTTGTCTACATCATAGTCAATCTAAAAAGGGGAAAAAGAGTAAGGAACCCTACAATTCAGAAATGCTCAACAGGGACTACATTTTTAGAGGGTGTAAACACATTAGAATATATCAATGTACATGAACAAATTTGTGTAGAAGGGTGTGTTTCAGAGGCTTCTCAATGTGTGCACACTATTAAAATCTGTCTGAGATCTGTTTGGAGAAAGCAACAATTATATTTCTTATTAAAGAATATGCAATTATAGCCTCTTAGCACTTCCTGCTTCCTTCAACAATGAAGACCTGTCTGTACTGAAGATTATAAAGTCCTCCACTGTTTCACTGGGTCACCAGACTAAACAGGCCAATCCACTTTCACGGCAATTTATTCCAGATTTTCTCTTTTGGGCCAACTTCTTTTATAATAAAACTGGGCCTAGCAGGAGATTTACATCACTGTCACTGCAGGAGAGCTAGACCCTGTAAAATGACACAGAATGCTGTTTAAACTTAAACACTAAAAACTTCTGTGAAGTCCCTAATGTATTTATTCTCCTATCTATTATTTTTTTTAATTCTTCATCAGACATTGACAAATATGGTTTTCAGACTTCTCAGGTTTCCACAAAAGTTACCACAGCCATAGTTCCTTTTTGTTTATGGTATTTGTCTGTCATCAGAAAAACCGGAAAGTCTACAGTTCAGATTTCTCAGGATCATAAATGGTTTGATTAAACTACAGATGTTAATTAAAACTCAAATCTGTATCTTTATGCATAGCCAGAATAACCAGCTTGTTAGCTAGGGAAAGCCCAAGATATTTAGAATATCCATATTGTAGGATGTAGATCACAAATGGGAGGGTTCCAGGGCAGCTTTGTAACCTCCTCTTCAGTCGTATCAAGCAGGTTTGGGGAAGGGAACACACATGGGACAGACTGCCTGAACAACTGTGCCCATACATCCTATAAGTGGCAAAAGCAGTCAGTTATGCCACAGCAGAGGAAACTTGTGCACTGGACTGCTGTCACGTTGTTACCTATTTTTTGAGGAATATACTGCCCCCTGATTTTGCAAGTTTTCAAGTAGGCAAAATGAAATTATTTTTAAAGGAGGAATAAGCATCTTTGAATATAATTACACTTTCCCCAAGAAAGGTCAAAATTTTCATATGTAGTTCCATTTTAATTTAGATAAATTCCATAAAAATATAATTCTAACCTTGTATCCCACAGGACTCAAAACCAATATGAGTGTCTAGCCATGCTAGCCATTAGAGCATCTAATGGGAAACACAGTGAGAATTTTCATTATAAATAAAACGCAATCCAAGTTTCCTGTGCGGTCCTTTGCAATACAAAGTAAAAATGGACAAGAAACTCTACTCAGAGAACCATTACCACCAGATATCAAGTACTGGTGTTAATATGAAACCAACTGTATGAATTATCAGATACTGATTTATATGGCCTAACCCTATAAAGGCTTCTGGTGCTCCAAAACTACATTTTTCATCCCATGGTTCCCTACCAGGTATCCAGTATCATGTTTAAAAGTGTGACCCTCCTGTGGCTTACGTAGGGAGACACTTGGGTGGCCTGGAAAACAGCCAGCACAGCATGTCTTGACCTCAGCATAAGATGAGTGGAGTTAACCAGGGAAAACATGAGGTTTGTCCCAAATCTAAAATCCTGCCTCCTTCTTAAGCCAGCGCTCTACCTGAGGGTTACCTCTAAAGACAGGGCTGTCTGAGAGGTGCCTCCATCCACTCAGAATCTACACCCTGATTCTTTTTATGAAAATAGGTTCCTGTGATCTTTCCTTCAAAACTTATGTTTTATTAAAACATAGCTGGAGGAAAAGCTGGCTTCTCATCTCCCACTATATAACAACTCTATGATTAGAGCACTCACACAATCATGGGATTCATCTCTCCTGCCCTGAAAGGCCCCAATTCACAACTCCTCTCACCCCAGGGAGGACTCTGACCACCAGGCCGATGGTTATTTTAGAAGAGGCAGTCTCGACCCTTCTGCTGAAACAGCGCCCTTGAGCACAAATGAATTCAAGATCATAATCTAATGTTTAGGTTATTCCCAGGGCTGGGGCACACACTGAGTTTTCTCGGGATTATTTCTGTCTTCACTATGTTAAATTGTTGTGGAATACACAAAACATGCCCCTCAAAAAAAAAAAAAAAAAAGTAAAAATAGTCCTGGGAATAAGTCCTATCATTACCGCTGCGACGCTGCTGCACTTTGTCAAAAAGCCAGTCATGTCAGGGAATCTGGGCACACTCCAGAAGTGACCCGGAGGCCAAGATGACCAGGACACTTGAGTGGAAGAATATCGCAGTAGTGATGTCCAGAGGACTTGGGTGGGCATGAACACTCCTGGAAAGCCACTTGGGAGCCACAGGGGGAAAAGGAACTAACTCCAAGGCATGAATCACGACAGCCAAACATAGTGCTTTGAGGTTTAGGCAACTGCTTAGCAGAGGTTTTGTGAATCACAGCTGTTTGTTCAGATGTTTCAATTCTAACTGAGTCCCACATTTCACACCATCCAGATCCTCTTATTGATCAAAACACAAGTATTGACAGAGACATCTTTGTGCTCACCAAAATATCTTTTTATTTAAGAAAAAACAGCAGCAATTACCAAAGAGAGTTGACATGGAAAGCATTGAGTTGTTACCTTCACAGCATAATCCTTGTCATAGCTCAGCTGACAGACTGATTATTCAAAGTATGGTGCACCTATGGCTGGGAATCATATTGCAAGGCTTAGGGCTTGACACTAAAACGGCCCTGTCTGTCAATAAATACCACAGAAAGAATTTTGCTAAATCCTATTTTCACTTCACAATATTCCCAAGGTGAATATATAATATTGCGGAAGTAAAAAGTTTATTTTGACATTTGACTTCCACTCCATGATAGAAACATTAGCAAAAAGCCCTACTAACTAGATGCTGTAAACTCCAGACCAAAGACATGTTGCTTTAAAACTTCCTCATTCTGGCCATGTTTTGTTTAGGCCCCTACAAAATCTCTACATTTCTAGTAACAAAATGTATTTTTGTCTCTAAAGACAAACAGTATGTGAGATGTTTAATATTATCACCTATAGCAAGAAAAACTTTTTCACTGAACTTACCAGGAATACAAGAAAAAAGGTAAATTTCTTCTATTTCTTCTGTGTTTGTAAACCTATTTACCAAGACCTAGTGGCACACCTTGTAACTCCTAGTTAGGTATTTAAAATTGCAACATGACTACAAGTTAAATATAATTTGTGAAATATATGCCATATTTGAAAAAAAATGCATGTAGTCAGAATCATATGATGATTTAATTTGCATAGATGTAAAACCTGAATTTATTATACACAACCTATATTCATAAAAGTAGACAGTCACCTGGTTTCTCTTCACTGGTTTAATCTGGCAGTCCCTCACTAGAGGCAACAGAATTTTTAAAAGCAGCCAAGATGAACCAGACACCAAGAGGAAGGAGAAAAGAAGAACAGACAATGAGCAGGAAAAATGGTTCACACAAGTATTAATATAACTCCTTCAATCCTTTAAAAAATTACACTTTTTAGACTGACAGAAGACGGAGAGAGCAGTCAGACAAAACAGAAGTGAGTTTGATATCACTGATGTACCCACAATAAGTTGATTTTTTTCCTAAAGAGAAGTTTTAAGAGGAAATATACAGGATGCAGCTTACTTTTTTAAGTAATCCAAAGATCTCATGTAAGAGATGTGGAACAGAAAGTAGTTACCATCTTGGAGAGAAGCTGAATGGACTGACGTACTGTGTAGCATCAAGGCTGGAAAACACAGGTCTTCACTAAGTGACTGGAGGACACTTAAGCCAGTCTGGAGACAGATAGATGAATTTGTTATTACTGACAGGATTCCCATTTCAGAAAACAAATTTTCAGGAGAGACATTCAGACAGTGAGGTGGCATAGGCCTAAGCTTGGGAGATTGGTGTCTAACCAACAAAGAGTAGAATAATCAAGACTGCAGAAATACCCTGACGATACATTCAGAAAAGTCTGACTACCTTCCACTGAGTCAATAGTGAGACGGAACACCAGACAAGGTTGAGGTACTGCTGATAATGGCCACTTGCACCTAAAATATGCACAGAAGGCTACAATGCATGGTTGTATTTGTTCACTACCATTTTCATCCTACAACAGGTAATGCTTAGAACCGGTTGGAACACAGTTACTCAAACCACGTCTTAACATTTCAACAAGCAGCTGAGACATCTATGTGTAGACCATGCTAGTATGCAGGCTTCTTTGTTATGTTTCACAAGTAACAACATATAAATAGTTTACAAAACCTTGGCTGTGGGTTTTTTATGTTAAGAAGGAAAAAAGACCCAAATGTTATTTTCAGTTTCTGATGTGCTTAGCTTAAAGCAAACCACGAAAAAAGCAAACAATCGTAGGGCATGCTAGGTGGCATGTAGTTTTTTTCACTCATATAGCATTATTCATATACTACAAGCTGGAAATAAACCATACTTGGTAATGTACATATTACTTGAGAACAACATAAGTATCTGAGCATTACTGAGAGTTCTGTTGCTCATCTGTAATTTCAGGCAGAAGATGGCCTTCTCTGTCAATCATGGGTAAACATAAATCTCAAGTATCCACACATTTATACAGCGTTTCTTCTTGATAATGAACATTTCATTTTCCCAGCTAACATCAGATAGAGAAAAAAAAAAGCCACATGTATGTATTTGGTTCCTGGATCTATGTGGATGCTTTTAACCCCGTTCTACTCCTCGCTGAACTTCGTTTTCCACCCCTCTCTACTCATGTCTAAACATAAAGATATTTACATGTCTGAAAGGAACTGGAAAGCAACTGGGATATTTCCCAGAGGATTTTAAAGCTCTTCTCACACAAAAGAGTCACAGCAGCACTTCGATAAGGAGCACCTCAGGAAAGGTCTCTGACATAGTTACAATTAGC
Source organism: Pseudopipra pipra (assembly GCF_036250125.1). Classification (NCBI taxonomy): domain Eukaryota; kingdom Metazoa; phylum Chordata; class Aves; order Passeriformes; family Pipridae; genus Pseudopipra; species Pseudopipra pipra. The sequence continues at coordinate 118,773,058 of NC_087549.1, forward strand.
AGTTTCATCACTTTCACTATCTCACTTGTAAGTGAAAGATGAGAACAGATACATTTTCAGTTAGTATTACCCTTCCCTGGAATCACTTATGTCTGTCGCCCTTATAGAATGGGTCATCAATAAGATGGTCTTTGGATAAACGTACTTTTACATAGTATTCAAAGTCCCTGCAACTGGTGGGACTTTGAAATCTCATGTATATCTTTCCTTGGCAGGTTCTAAATCCACAAATTCATGAGTAGCTTATTGTGATTCATATGCCACTTTCATTTTTGGCAGGTAATGCTAATGGTATTGGAGAATGACTATTTGAATGAGATCTGCACCCACTTCCCTCAAATCAGGACTCTAAAAATGCTCAGAATGGAGCTGTCAGCATAAATAAAAAAAAAAATTAAAAAAAAAAAAGCCAACACTTATTCTGTATAGGGTTTTGACCGTACAATTCCAGGCCCCAGGGATGAGCAGGATGAGCAGGACTTTCTATAGTTCCTGTAGAAGGCTGGGCAAGCAAACATCTAGGAGTGGACATTGAGGAAGAGGAAATGTCTACGTGTCAGTAACAGGAAAGTTATATTGTATGCCTGCTTTTTAGGCATGCCATCTGTGCTCAGTCATACCACACAGCTTTCATGACATGTCACAGCTAAAGGGCAGGCAATATATGTCTTGCTTCAGTGACATGAATGACACGATTTGGTACATAACTCTCAAACACAGTATATGGTTGTCCCATATGTTTTTCAATGTTTAGACCCATGCTAAGTATTTTGATACTGAAAGCACTGAAAGTGCATTATAGTGAAAACTGATGCACACTAGGTAAGCAAGAGCAGCTTACCTATACTAATGCTGGACTTCTCATTATGTTTTGTTGACCTGTAACTATACCATAACATTCAGCAAATATTGTTTACAGGAGCCTAATAACAAGCAATTCTGTTCCCATTACTGCTCACAATCTCATGTTAAATATTTTTTTCCAAAGTAAACTGGCCTATGTAGTTGAAAGGTACCACCACACTTTTTTTTTAAAGCTGGATAAATCTTATCTTTACAAAAGGAAAATGTGAGCTAAAAAAAAAAATGTATTTTGACTAACTTACAAAATTGATGAAAAATAAGGTTTATATTACATTTCTTTTTTAAAGAAGCATTTTCCATAGCACATTTAAGAATCTTTAAGAGGGAGCTTGGTCTAAATTCAGTTCCAGTCCTGGATCTGCTCTTAAATCCACGTGTAGCCTCAGGCAAATGTGTTAATTTTCCTGTTTCAGTTTCCCTGCCTTTAAAGTAGGGATAACGCGACTAACCCACATAGCTTAGCTGCAATTTGTAACAATGAGTAACTTGACTATTAGATTTCTGAGACATGAAACATGATTATTATTAGGGCTTACTGACCAGCCAGTCAGAAATGTGATACAAAATAAAGGAGATGGATCTTTGACAATACAAGATGCAGGTTAGTCAGTCAGTCAGTCTGAGTAGCCCTGTGAGGAGGCAGCTCTAGGAAGGGGGGAGTTGGACTTATAAAAGTGAGAATGTTCCCTTTGTACTGATTTCCTATTTATTACCCCATGGTATCAAAAGACCACAGAAAGCTAAATTCTCTCTGAGAAATGAATAGGTCCAAAGCACTACAACAAATCAGCTGCAGGCAAATAAATTTTTATCTGTGTAAGTGAGCTTGATGTTATTTTCTAGTGGAAATGTCAGAATTGATTAAAGACCTAGTATTTCTATCTAAACTGAGAATAGTGAATGATATGTTTTAAAGGGAGAAAAAGTCAGAGGACTGATAACATGGAGATAATGGGGTAAATTAATTTCTGGTGTTGTTGCATTAATTTGGTACTCAGCATATTGGGTCCAAATTTGCACCACTGTACACAGTACAAATAGGAGTGCCTTTTAATAACTAAGACAAAAATACTCTTCCCACTGGCAAGGTCAATATTATTAATTGCTATTCCTATTATTAACCTTTGGGCTTGTGTATCCTCCATGGATTAATGATTATTCAATAACTGAGCTACAAGGTTAACTTTCTAATAGCAATTAATAGAAGGGCATACCGGTGGTTAACTAGGAAAAGCACTGACTTATCAACTTCTTGGCCTTGGTCTTGTTTATGAGACATGCAAAGGTGCCTACAGGAATTGTACCTGTCAGTTCCCAGAGCTGAAAGAGGAAATCTGCCTCAAAGTCGAGACAAATAAAAAACGGAGATTGGGCTGACATCCGGGGCCCCCTCTCTTCTCAGTCTCCTAGGGAATAAGAAACAGCCTCAGCTTTCAGGGAAACCTGCACTCATTGCCAGCGTCCTTCTCCAGGAAGTCTGCTTCCAAATCCTGCATCGACGAAGAGAGAGAAGAAGGTCTTAAAAACAAAAGAAAAAAGAACAAGTACTTCCCCAAGGAGAAGTTTCACGAAAAAAGGCAATTCTCAAACAGCGTTACCGATGAGCATGTGGTGCCGGGTGAAACACCAGTCAGGAGCACCAGGGGTGATGAGCGGCGGGACACGACCCCGCTCCCGGCCCGATGGGGAAGCGGAGGTGCTGGGCGGGCAGAGGCCTCCGGAGGACGCATCCCCAACCCTGAAAGGCCGCCAGCGCGGTCGCGGAGCATCGCTCCCTCAGCTACTTCAAATCGCAGGTGGCCGTGGGGCACTGCCTGCCCGAAAGGGGCAGCCGCCAGAGCGCTGGGAGTAGCGGCGCGGGGGCAGGTCTGGAAATAAAGGAGTGGGGGAAAGATAGACAGAAGGGGGAAACCGGGGGCCGAGGAGGGCGGAGAGAGGGCCGGGGGCGCGGTGCCGGGGGAAGGCAATGCGGGGACGGCGGAGGGTTCCGACCCGAGTCGCACGGCGGCGGGTCATGGGGGGCGGTAGGGATGGACACTCGCACACCCTCGCCCCTCGGGACTTCCACCAAGTCAGCCCCACCGCCACGCGGGGCCGGGAGCCGCCGGAGAGGAGGAGACGCCGCGCACACACACACAGACACACGCCACCTCCGCGTTCCAGCCGCTGCTCGGTTCTTCCTCCCCCCACCTTCCCACCGCCGCCGCGCAGGCAGGAAGCAGCAGGCGTGGAGCCGAGCGGCGGCGCAGGGCTCGCAGTCCCCCGGCCCCAGTCGGACCGGCCTCCCGCGGCCGCGCTGCCCCGACGGCACCGCCGCCCCCTCCCCGGGGGCAGCGCGCACCTCCCCGCCCGGAGGGGCTGTGCGAGACAGCGGGCGGGGGGAACGCGGGCACACACACACACACACATATACACACACACGCGCACGCACACCGCACAGACACGCAGGCAGAGGCAGGGCTGCCCCACGCCGGTACCTTGCTGCCCTGGTGTTTTCCGTCCGGGCTCCTCCTTGCTGAGGCAGCTCGGAAGCGGAGCCGAGCGGGCGGGTGCGTGTGTGTGTGTGTGTGTGTGTGTGCGAGTGCATGCGTGTGCCTGTGTGTGTGTGTGCGCGAGAGCGAGCGAGCGAGAGAGACTCTCCCCCCTCCCCCTCCCCCTCCTCCTCCTCGCTCTCCTTCCTTTAAACGCCCACTCCTGATGGGTGAAAAGACAACTTGAACTTCAGTGCAATTAACTTCGCCGGCGCCTCGGAAGCCGGAGGTGTCGCCGGCCTCGCCCGCCGCGCTCCCATGAGTGAGTCGGTCCCGCTCCTTCGGCGTCGCTCCTCGGGGACGGGGGGGACGGGGCCGTGCCGGGGGCACCCGCCGCGCTGATTTACCGAGGCCGGCGGTGCCGGCACGAGAGGGCGGGCGGGGGGAGGCGCGGGGCGGGTGGCTCCGCTCGGCGCTGCCGCTGCAGGAGCTACTCGGCCGGCACGGGCTCACACCTGCCGCCGCGCCGCTGGCGCTCGCCGGCCCCGTTCCGCTCCGCTGCCGCCTCATCCACCACCGGCACAGGGAGAGCAGGGGGAATGGGTGACAGAGGGGGGAAAAAAAAAAACCGTAGAAGTTTGGCAAAGTTCTCACCCGGCCCCGCGCGCCTCCCGGCAGCGGCGGGTACGGGGCGGCGGCGCCCCCGACGGCGAGCGGTGCGGGGCGAGGCGGCGGCTCGGAGCGGGCTGGGGGGTCGCGGGAAGCCGGGTGGGGGGTCGCGGGGTGGTACTTCCGCGGGGCGCCGGGGTTGCCCGGCGGCCGAGCGGCGGCGGCTGGCCCAGCCGCGGGCGCGCCCGTGGCAGTGGGTGGCACGTTCCCCCCGCCCGCCCGCGGCGCGACCCGGCGCTGCCGCTGTCACGGGGAGCAGTGCCAGGAACTCGCTCGCCTCTGTGCTCCAGGATTGTATTTTTGATTTTTCCGCTCCTTCTCCGAACCCGCCACCCGAGGTTTTGCTAAACCCTCGCCCCTTTGTCGTCGTCCCTGCCGGCTGCCTGGGGGAGCGCTCCTGACAGGCACCTGCCCGACCCGGAGTTTCCCTCTGCCAGTCTCCAGCTTTCTCTGACTGCGAGAGAAACTTCGCTAAAATGCAAGTTTGCTGAAACACTTTGCACCAGCTCCTAAGCTGAAATGAGTTTAAACTGAGGAAAGCTCTCCGTTGGTTTTAGTCCATCCAAATGAGCGCAGCACTTTTGAGAAAATAATTCTCAAATTCAGATGCAGAGACTCCAGGGCATGTGATCTGGAGGTGCCCTTTCATTCTGGTCCGTGCTGCTTGGGTGGGAGTTAGCAGCAGCCCTTTATTTCTACTTTATATTATTTTGGTACAGTGCATTCGTATATTTGTCTGCTGTAGTCTGCTGGCAAACATTAGCATTCAAGCTTACATTTTTGACAAATGTGCAGACAGGAATAGCATGAATAGGCATCTTAAATATTAACAACCTAAGCATCTGTTGTGAAACAAATTTAATATATTTACTCTGTTTTTCTCACATTGTTAGAAAAGGTTACAATAAGTGTAAAATTTCAGCTGTAGTTAGCACAAGGAATGCTTGGATATTTCACTGTCTCTTCAAGCATTTAACACAATCACCAGATAGAAATGTGTCAAATCAGGCGCACTATTCAAAAACAACTTGAAACTGTAAGTGTAGAGTGTATAGACATGAATGTAGGATGTTCACCGCAATTTCTATCTTCTAATTACTCTGCAGCACTATTTGTAGAATTTGAGAGTGCTCTTTTCAGTCCCGTACTCCTATATGCTCTTTAATATGTTTTATACATACACTAATTTTCTAATTCACTTCCTATTTGAGATTATTATTGGTAGTACCTTGCTTTTCAAGTTGAAGCAATGGTTTTCCATGGAAATGTGAAATAACATAGAGTAGGTAAAAAAATGAGCAGACAGAAAATGCGTGTTCACGTATAAGCATGCGTCTGAACAGACAACGCACACACATAATAAGGCAACAGAGGAGAAATTAAAATCACTGGCTAGTATGCTATGTATGCCCACTCCTGAATACAGCTAGTGGAAAAGAAACAACTGACTCCAAGGAATTCTTCCGTCCCTGGAATAAAACTGTTCAGAGTAGAACAAGAGCACAGAAGAGCGAAGTCTCCAAAAAGACTGTAGAGTTATTTCAGGAATCAGTGCATTCCTTCCCTTTTTCCCACAGGTCCAAATATGTAATAAATAAGTCCTTTGTATGCAAAAGAGTTTACTGGAACAAAAAATATTTAAATGAAATGCTTTTTGTGCATGCACTTTGAAAAACTGACCATTTCCTTTTTATATTCTTTTTTCTTAATTCTTTAAATAGGAAAGTAACTCTTGCAGTTTCCCCTCGCCTGTTATTTTAGTGATTCGCATGATTCCTAACCTGCTGCTGTGCTCCTAAGAAAACACTGTAAAGCAGAGTCGATCTGTAACTCACTGATGGGACATAGTGCTTTGGCAGCATGAAAAGCAGAGAGAGACTGCCCCACCTTGTATGCGAGCAGGACACCTTTTTGGTTTGCAGCGTAGGCCCAGCAGGTCAGCAGATGAGCACCTGCCCTCTGTTCATGTGCTTCCCAAGGCAGGACAGGCAGCGCCAGCCCTGCCTGCAGCCATTCCTGCAGCCCTGCCAGTATCCCACAGGCACCGACCACCACGTTCAGCCCTGCTGGGGACATGGACAAATCCACCCCCGCAGCACAAAAACCTCTTACAGAGGTTTCTCCCGCATTTCAGGTTTGGGCTAGAGAGGGGTTTACTGCCATTTAGAAGACAATCAGCTGAAGTCTGATGTTCTTGTTAAAAAGCAAACCACCAAATCTTTTACATGTATCAACTATTCAATTTTTGGAAATATTGTCACCTTTTTATTGTCATCTATTTTTTAATCTAAGCATTGTCGGAGAAATTTGAAGTAATTCTTTAGGTTTCCAGCTGTATTGGGGGAAAAAAAAATCAAGATTATTTTATTAACAAAATAGCATGTAATATATAGAAAAAGATATTAAAAGCAGATTTCTGAATTAAAACTGGAGGAAATATGACTTCTGAAATATTTTAGTCATATTTCTAGGAACTATGGTATTTTAACATAGACTCTAGTGAAGCATTTTATTGCCTTCTTGTGTATAACTGCCATTGCTCTCTCTAGATATATTTAATATATAACCAATGAAGCCACAAACTTTCCTTCTACAACAGTTTAAACACATCTGGAATGTTTTACTTTCTTATAATTTATGTTAATAGATGTAGAGTGTATATACAATCTTCTCAGACATCATTGCTTTTTCCAAAGGGGAATTTTTTTACTTTCAGTCAGGGAATATATTTATAAGAACAAAATAACTCAAAGTATAGGCAATTCTATATATCATTTTATTTTCTGTTATATTAGGTTGATTATATAAAGCTTTCATTTAGAGCAATGAGATGATGAAATTACAGAGGAGTGATTGGCTTTTGTTTTTTTCAAATGGTTCAAGTTGAGGGCTGCAAAAATGAATGTTTTTGGTAAAGTTCTTTGAGTACATAATATTTTTCATAGAATTCTGACAAATTAATTTAATAGAAAAGCCACAAGTCTCTTAGCGTGGAAGGCTATATTTTCAGGTAAAATGGAAGTTCTGCTTTTGCCGTTATAGGCATCAGGCTTCAGTAATCTGCTCCTCTTGTGGAATGAACACTTTCTACTTAAAGCTATCATGCACCTACTGTTTATTTACGCTGCATTAAACTGACAGCACGGCAATCAGAGGAAAAAATATGACTTACTTTCCTGAAGTAAACACCAGCTTATAGGTTAGTGCATGTATTTATATTCCTGTCGCCACTAAATAATGGCTGTCTCCAGTTTAATATCTACCTGTGGTGTTACCGAGGGCTGCTGGCTCTTCCTTGTTTAAAATGAGGAAAAAAACGAAGGGGGGGTGAAGAAGAGAAGAAAGTTTTGTTATCATTCCACTCCAAGAGGAACTTAACAGAAAAGTGATTCGGTATTCCTTTCTGTGGCATGCTGAAGCCAGTTTTAAAGACATAGTATTCTGTTTTACTTGGTGTAATTGAATTACATCTCAAACAGGGAAAACAGAATTCCTTAACAGTATTTGTCTATCCAAGACACTGAAATTGTATATTCAGGCAATGGCAGATTAAGGGCAGAAGCATTTTATTAATAACTGAAAGCACATATGTGTGTGTGATGAAAAATGTTCTGCAAATCTGTCACTATGCAATCAAGTGCATTTTTTAAACTTTAGTTGTCACAAAGTTGCTACTGATTCTAAAAAAAAAAAAAAAGTAAAACAGTTTGACGGTTAAAGAGTAACTTACTGTTCTTACTGCCTGTTATACTGAAATTCTGCAACTTTATAAAGTCCATGTCAGAAAGCCCTGTTGATGTTACTTTTAATCTTGGACTAATGCATCGAAGTACCTGGCATTTGAACTGAAGATAACTGTAGTCAGAATAACCCATAGTTTGCAGAAAGCTTCCCTAAATTCTCTGTTGGAGAATTACAGTAATAACCTCTACATCAGAGGTCCATTTATTCCTTAGATTCTGAAATTATTACTTAACATTAAGTTGACTTGTTTGTCAGTTCCCGTGGCAGTGGTATCCTTAACTCTCAGTAACCCTGACCATAACTTGTAACTGTTACTTCCAAAAGGATATACTATAATGTATAAAGGATACACTAATAATACTAAATTTCCTTCAAAAATGTTGGTGTTTTTGAATATTTGCCATCCTGTGGCATCTAAGTTAACCACAGTTATGACCAACCCTTCATTACTTAATTGGTATCCATTCTGTTGCTTTGCAAATGTCTACTTTCTAATGGTTTCTGCACTGCATTGCTCTCAGTAGGTATAAGTCTTGATAAAGATTAATTTTAAGGAGACTTGTCAGTACTGATCTTGTACATATGTTCTGATCTGGTCCTCGTGCCCTGTACCAGCTGTAATCTACTCTTAATCTGTGTTATCTGGTGCAGTATAGTAGGAATGGCAATGCAATGTAGTAGTAATAGTAGAGTGTAGTAACATACCTCAGGCACTGTCTGAATAGTAAATATTTCCTTTTAAACTTGTTGGGCCTGACTTTGCTCCCATCCACACTGGTGTGTCACTGCAGAGGTTGGTAAACCTTCGTTTTTACAGTTTTTGTAGAGTGTCAGTGTTAGGTGTTCAGATGGGCTGAGAAACACACTAACACTTAGTATTTATGCCAAGGTCCACCTCTTAGCTATTTATTTGGAACACCAACACAGTGATCTCTGTGGAGATTGGTTGTCCTGTGAGACACTGCGCATCTGTGTATGCTGGGATTAGGACTCTAAGAAGACTTCCTTTCACTGGAGCCTATGCTAGCTCTGCTCTGTGAGCTGTTGTAAAGCATCGCTGGAGACACCTCTCCCCAGCTGTGGGCTCACAGGAGTTAGCTCTCGCCACCTTGTGCTTCTCTGTTGTGAACTGCAGGTTAGATAGGCAGAAGAGTCTGCTTGCCTGCAGATGGGCCTCAGTCACCCCAGCTGCACCTGGGTGCAGAACATCAGGATGGGCCACATCTATCAGCTGGGTTGGCCTTACATAACTTCCAGCGACTATCTGCTCTATCTTTCCCTTGGGACATTATGACATGATATGACCTGAGGAGATAAGGGAGGTGCTTTAAACCTCGAGTGCATCTCATCTTCCCAGGATCCTGCTCTGACAGGATTTATTTGGCCAGCAGCAATCATTTGTGGGTCATTCCACTTGCTGCTCACTAGACAAAGTGGTGATGCACTCAGTTCACATATACTTGGAGGACTGTCTTATAATTTTTTCTAGTGTCTGGACTCCTGGTTCTGGTTTCAGCCCTGACAAAAATGTGTGATTTTGGGTTCATAACTGTCCATGCTATGTTTGCCATCCTTAATGCTGTGACCTTGATTTTGAAAATGCTCAGTAGTCACAGCTTCAGATGAAAGAAAAGGAAGCCGCCGCGCACTATTCTTCTACAAATGTGGCCTTTAATACGCTTTAATATGGTTTATTTACTTAGCTATAAAATTAGTAATATATTTGTTTCGTAGAACACCGAAGGATTAAGTAATTCTTTGCATTTGTAGATCAGTCCTAGAGTGGAAAACATTTTCAGCACAAGTGCCAAGAATTGCTGCTCTGAACTCAAACCCACATGCAAAGGTGCAACAAAGGTATATCCTTTTCAGTAACTGCACTTAGAATATATGTCTGGTCATAACAGCCGGGTAATTAAAAACATTTTCAATGAACAGGAGAAAAATTCTAAATATCATACATGCCCTGAATTCCTAATTCTATTACATTAAATAAAAGACAGAGAGGAGGGGAAAGAGAGTGGGAGAGAGCGTGCATGCACACAAACTCACAGAAAGACCAAAGGCAAAAAATGAAGTGGGGAGAAATTGCACAGCGAGTTTTAAAATGTTCATAATCAAAGATTAAATTAATATTTTTGTGGAGAGCAGTCTTAAAAAGATTTTAAATTATTGACGCTTTTCATCATAGGTGGGCTTCCTTGATAAATGTAAGAAGTCTCAAGAATAATTAAAGGCATCTTAAAACTTAAAAATGACAGTTTTAGCTTCTAAGGATTCATTGTAATATAATAATACTGTATGCTTTTTAGTGTTACTTCTGCACTAGACATTTAATTACAGTCTTTGTAAGACATGTTATCTGTGTAGTAACCAGTGCATAAAAAGAATGATATTTACTTTTACATACAAGCTCTTGCTTGCCAGCTTTCTTTTTAAGATTATAGATTAAGATCTCCAATCCAGAATGTTCATGTCTTCAGTGAAAACAACTTAATTTGACACGATTTTTGGGAGGAATGGGGCATTTATTGTAATAGTACTGCTTCTGTAGTCACACTTTTTGCAATAATACTTGAACTGCTGCTTAGCAGTGTTTGTTTTTTTTTGTGCAAAGGCCCAAACTCAGCATTTCTTTGCTTGTTTAAAGGATGGATTTTAGACTATTAAACGAAAAAGCTGTTTAAGTTTTATATTGAGAAGTAAGATTAAAAAAAAATCCAAGAGTAGGTTGGTAGGTTTTCCACAGGTACAGCTTATTGCTGGGAGGAAATTTGGGGCCTGATTTTCCTATGTCAGATAATGAGTATTGTCTGAAACACATACTGGATAATGTAAATTTATGGGATTTATAGCTTGGTCCACACATTGCTGTGGAAAAGTGCAAGAAGGTGGAGAAAATTAGTTTTTCTTGTGATACATTTGCAGATTCCCCTAAATGTGAAAAGTGCTCTTCCACAGTTCCTAGATTTTGCACTGCCGTCATTGCAGGATGAGGCACAATGGAGACCGCATCCAACCGTTTTAGAGCAGAGCTTTTCAATCGATCGTATGTATCATATGTCTTCTTTCAGGTCTTGTTTTTCGTTTCTTATCTAGAAGTCCTGTGCAGGAATGGTACAATATTGGTGTTGAGGCCCTAGTTTCGGTATCCTTCGTAAGAAAAACTCACAGTCAAATCAGTCAGTCAAAATCAGTCTCTGTCCCATTGACTGTATTTTGTTGACTTTCTTTTTCTTTTTTTTCCTCTTCACTTGACTCACTGAATCCATAATCCTTTTTGCCATTCCTGATGAATTTTGCCATAATCTTTTTAAGATAATTTTATAATAACATGTTTATATTTGAAACTTGTGGTTCCACTACTTTATTTGGGCTGCAAGTCCTACAGGTAACTGACTTCTGCATTGCCACTTAAAATGACAATTAGGATACTCACAGGTGTAGTTATTGTTTTCTAAGCATTCCAGAAGAATTTTATAGATACCATGCAAGAGAATTGAACCAGTAGAATTTCTTTATATATTTGGCAGGATGACAGATATGCCGTAAGAAGCATTATACTGTCTGATAAATTGCATTACCAAGCACTATTTCATATAGGTCCTGTCTCTTTAAAAATGCAGTCTCCTCTATTTGCCCTATTAATTGTTGATATGTTGCCATCCACAAGACAAAAATTAGAGCTGTAATTAAATAATCATGTGATGCTCCTTAGTGCCAGTGAGAGCAAACTCATTTTTCCAGGCCCTGATGGTCACTGATTATTGTATTACTACTGGCTTGCTTTATTTTTTTTTAATGGCTCTGTATTGCTGGGTTACCTAACCACTGCCCTTCTTTTCAAAATTAAAGGAATTGAAGAACATTAAGTCACTTAATTGGCCAGTGGTCTACAGGGACACAAAGTAGTCATACCTTCTCTGCTTTTTGGTCACTCAGTTGGTTCTACTGGGAGAACTACATCAGTGGTGTGGTTGTGTGCCATTTAATTTACACTGGTGTTTTGGCTGGGATGGATGCATATAGGGAATGCCAGGAGAATTACAAAAGGAGCAGGGTATTAAAATTCAGAAATGATTAAAATTGAAATAAAAGGATGCTGCTTCTTTGCCAGTACTCTGGCAGTCATAATGACACATAGAGATTAGTTTCCACCTTCATCTTTTCCTTCTTTCTCATTTCCTCTTGTTTATTGTTGACACATTTTCCTTATGTCTCTGCTTCTCAGTGCTTTTTTTTCACTGTTATATATTCCTACTTTTTCTCTTTCCTTAAGCATGGAGAAGCTTACTTAACCTTATTATAACAATAACAGAATAGGTTATTAATATTTAATATGCACATGATTAAAATTTCTCTCTTAAACATAGGTCAGCTCTATTATTAACTGACATGTTATTTTTCATTAAAAAATTTTTATTCTGCCCTTACGGTTTCTCAAACACCCTTTACTTTGGTGGTGATTTAACACATAATGTTTAGAAAACTGTGTTAGGCTAGTGAAAAAAAAGAACTTACCAGTCATGGATAATCAATTATGCATGAATTCAGATATAACAGATGGAAACTGGTGAGTTAAAGTTTCTCTTTAGCTTCGTGATTTTTTTGTTTTGTTTTTGTGACACCTGTCTCTTATGTATAGATAAACATCTAACATAGCATACTGCTTTTCATGCGTCTTTGTGTGTTTTGCTTTTGGGGTTTGGGTTTTTTGTTTCTTTTTGGTTTTGTCGGTGTGGCATAAACTTATTTTCCCCTGTTCATAACTTACTATTTTTAATTTGTTTGTCTGTGAGCATCTCTATACTGCCTGCTTTTTCTAGGGCTAAATTTTCTTGTGATGAAGCCAGCACTTAATCTTCTAATAACTTACACAATGTCATTTAACCTTAAAATTGAGTCAGCACGATATTTTAAATTAGAGGAGTTCACTTTTGCCTTCAGCTGCTCATGGCCTATAGTGTTATGACATTAAAGCAACAGGATAGACTGAGGTTGGGCATATATATGCATATATGCATATACACACATTCTTGTGATTGTGATACTTATGTAGGCGTTCCCTCCAAAGGCATTAATTAAATTGCTTTCTATCATTTGACAATGAAGTAGATTGCTTTACTGCTTTTTATTAAAAAGTTCAGTATGGACTGGCCATAATATTGCTTTTGGCCATGGGAAGAGTTTCATAGACGTAAATCAAGTGAAAAAGACAATAACACTTTTTGACATGCCCACAGCAATGACCACTTAGTATTAAGTAAATGAAGGGCTGAATATGTTTTCTTTCTCTTTTTTACACAGAAATATCTAAAAGAACTTTAAGCATGGGCTTAGATGTGAGATGGGAGGGTTTCTGTGTAGCTCATTCCTGGCAGCAAATTGAGCAATTCTTATATTTGAAGGTGTCCCGTGTTTCAAAAACATGGGGGTAAATTAATTTGGACATTACTTTTCTATGATTGCAATAATTTGGAGCATTTCCTCACATGGCTCCACCCACCTTGGAAGTGGCATATTTGCAGATGTGGTGCAGAGAGATTTTCCATCTGTATACCTATAAAGGAAAAATAAGTTGAGAGAATGCACTGCATCTTTTTCATGAGCAGAATATTCCAAAACTTCTTGTGAGCATCTTACCAATATTTGTGAAGGAAAAAATCTAATATGGGAAAGAGTTTGTAGTATAACCTGCCAGAAGCAAATCATAGAGAAGAGATCTTTCCGTAAAAATTTTGGTATTTAATGCAGGAACTAATTTTACACACCTGTTCAGGCATTTCCTTCAAGTGCTTTCATGAGTATAAATTACTATCATAAATATTAAGCAAATTTTGCCCTAAAAATATTGTATTCTACTGGGTTCCCAACTGCTGCTTTCCATCTCAGTTCGTTTCCATTGTAGCCACTTAGCAGGAAATCTAGAAACGTTGTTGTTTTAGCAAATAATACATTAAATATATGAATACATTTTTGTTAATTTCTCATTTATTTTTGGTTGTTTTTTCCTAAATCAGAACAAGTATGTTGAACATGTACAGGGTGCTTGGAATGACATTTTGAAGTGATTTGGTTTTGCTTTATGTTGTTTGCCTTAAACTAAGCATACTCTGACATATGTATAAATGACCTTTATCTTAGTAACACTGCATATGCTAGACCTTTTTTTAGTTAGTGCCTGAATATTAACAGGTACCTTGTTCCTTAAAAGAGCCGTGAATATTAATGGCTAATTGTTCCTGAAAAGAACTGTGAAAAACTCATTCATTTTGTCTTTGTTATTGTGGAATCATCTGAGATTGAGATTGGAAGGAGCCCTAGAAGAAAAAGCTAATTCGGCCAAAACCACCAACTTTCAATTTGTTTTACACCACAACCACACATTTTGCATGTATTTTATGTACAATGAATATTGACTCCTGTCAAGTTTGGCTGTAATTAGATGCACAGTTTTACTTTAAAGTTTTGAACCTTAGAAAAAGCGTAGCAGAACCTGGGCAGAGTTCTGAGTTAATAATGAAACTGGAAATAGGACATTTCATGTGGTTTTGTGTTTCATAATGAAAGTTTTACATAGTTAAGTCATCAATCAGTTCTAACCATTTCCTTAGACTTAAAACTCTTCCATGTTTTCAGTTTGTATCAGTAAATTTTTATTCATACTATCAGGTCAATGAAGGAGATGATTCTTCCGTTGATGAAGTATTCCTATGTAAGAAATCACTGTGGTTTGAGTTCAGCAGCATGAACATCTAAGCTGTAGATAATAACGCTTGAATAACCCTCTGTAGAGCTAAGTGCAATGGTTTCAGATGTTTTCTACCACAATGCACAGCTTTTCTTCGGCTGTGTGAAATTGATCCTTATCCAGAACTGTTCGATCAAATTTCTGTATTCCTAACAGCATACAAGTGATGGAAAATGAGTCAGGAACTGGAAAAAAGCAGAATCAGTCAACAACATTGCAAACCACTTTGGAGATAACTTGCTGTACCTTTGCTCTTAGCCAGTAAAAATAACTGGATCTATGGATTTATATGTCCAGGGATCATGGTTTACATACTGTTAAATTAAGAGAGCTTCTATTCAGACACATCCCTAAAATAACCACTTATCAACTGACTCTTCTTTTAGGTAACAATTATATGCCTGTCTCATGCCTAGGAGTTATCTAGCGCTGTGATGATCAGAGTTTCAACAGGAACCACTTTTTTTCATCTCCCCACATCCCATATTAAACATCTTCATAGGAAAGACCTTAAAATTATACCTCTGAGGAGAAAGCTGTGAAATTAGTGACCTGCTGAACATACACTTATGACATAGGTAACTTGACTGATCCTAAGACACCAACTCTCCTCCTTTCTTCCAGCTGCCTAATTGCATTAAATATAATTATATAAAAGTTCCATTGCATTTTTTTATTTGTTCTTTTCTGTGGAAGTAGCTGGCTGTAGTTGCCACATGGAAATTACGAGCATGACTCATCAAGGTTCTAGTCTAGGTTCTAAGGATGGAAGAGGACATGGTCCCCAAAATGCTTTTTTTAAAGTTGAAGCTTATTATTTGAAGTAGTTGTGAAATCCACAGTCATAAAACATATTGGCTTATATTAAATAACATATAGATAGTGTTTGTGGGAGTTCATGTCCAACTACAGATAGGCAGTGAACTGAAGTTTGTCCACGTAGCAGGCAGAGACACTGCAACTACAGAGTAAGATATATGTAATTAACCATTAATATTCATTGCTGTGATCTTTGATGGGCACACCTCTGTTAAAATTCTAGGCAGCTAAGATTTCTTGTGGCAACCAGAGGTAAAAGATTTGCTGTTCTCATTAGGGGTCTTGTTCACCCTTCACCATGCCAAACGTTTTTGTTGGGTTTTACTCCTTAATTTTCTTTCATCATTTTGCCTCTCTGTGACTCACCAAGGGGCGAACTGAAATAACTCTTGTGGTCACATCTGCAAAAGTATGTATATACTTCACTTGTACAAGTGTCCTAGTCAAAATAGACACCCAGGTATGAAATGACTTGCACAAAATGGTGTGGTAGTTTGAGTAAAAGCAGCTTGTTTTATCCAAAACCACATTTTGCATATTCTTATTAAACTCTGTTTTTAAAAAAAGATTCTGTGATTGAAGTACATTGCAGATAATGTTTGCAGGAGTAAACGAGCCTCGTCACAGAGGCAATCAATAGGGAGATGTCTGTTTGTATATGATTTTACATATCTGCAAGCTAGCTGAGACATCCAACTACAAAATAGTGCACCATGGGACACTGTGTAGATATCTGATACTTCCCAGGGGGTTTGGGGTCTGTAAACTAATGAATGCACTACATGTAGCCATATATGTAGGTTTTTCACCTCTGACGAATATGGTAAGGATAATTTACTTCACTTAATAAGCAATTAAGTGCAGTTCAATACAGCTGACTATCGTAAGTTAAATATTCATTTTACGTAACTGTTTCAGGACATGGTGTGTGAGAGAACACAAACGAGCAGAAATTGCTCATGCAAAATGTGAGAGGGGACGACAGCTTGTGTGCGATGCCTTTCAGTGCTATGAATTTCATTTCATAGCACTTTTGCTTTTTGACAGGCATCCTATCCAGGCTGGGGCAGGTTGCAGTCAAAAAAAAATCTAGGTTGGTATGTAACTTTTGAGTTCAGCGTGGGGGATGTTGCAGAATGCTGTGATTCGCATTGGTGTGCATCACATTCTTGGGTCATATGTAAATTGAGATTGCTGCAGTCAGGTTGGTTAAAGCGTTCGAGCAGTGTCAGGCAACTATTGTTGCTCAGGGCAAAGCAAAGGGGAAGTCAGTCTGAGGAGACTGAAAAACAACTTCAATCAGAGGTGCGAAACTTGTAGGGCTGCAGGACTGCATTGGCACAGCAGCAGTGACTGTGATGAGGTTTGCACAAGTAGTTGTGGGATAAGAGAGTAGGGCACATCCTTCCCCTTCACCCACAATTCTGTCCAACCCACATGGCAGTTAGGCACAAGCCCACCAAGAAGTCATCCACCTTTCGGCCATAGATGTTTACCTTCAGAAAGCCACAGATTGGTATTTTCATTGCCTTGCTGTCCAGCAGTTACCAGTAACCACAGATGTGCACCAATCACCCCTTGCAGTGGGGGAAAGGCATTCAAATCCCCACCAAAGGGAGGTTCTAACAGTCCCCCGGCCCTTGCCCTTCTCTGCATCACCTCCAGCACAGGTGCTTAAGAGTCACCCAAATGGCCACAGTGTTGTCAGGAGTACATATGTATAAAACCCAATCAGCCTTATCTCCCCGAAGAAATCTGATAAAAGAAAATACACGGCCTTGCTGGTTTTGCTCTGCTGCCAGGTCATTTCTGTTTGTGTTGCACAAGAGCCAAGCCTCAAGATATGGGCCCATATTTCCTAATTTATTTTGAACAAGAAAAGATTGGAATAGAGGCCTTAGGAAGCACCAAGGCAGTGTGCCACACTGGAGAATTTGTTTTGCTTTGCAGCTACCGAGACCACTGCTCGAGAGTTAATTCATCATTGAGTTGAAAAAACACAGCCCAACTTTTATCTTATTTCAACACAACCTAGTGCAAATGCATTTATATATCATAAACATAGTGCAACAACTTTATTAAGGATTAATAACCTTTATTAAGGATATATTTGCCTGCTGTATGTTGACTAGAAGCTATGAAAAATGTGATGTTACTATTGCCGCATATTTAAATGATTGGCTGCATATGTATCCATGACAATATCTATTCATCTTCTGTTCTTTATATATATTTTTATTATAAATAACTTTCTTCTAGTGGAACATTTTAATATCAAAGTTGACACAGTGAAGTGCAAATTGTAATAGGTCAAATGAAAATCAGATATCTGTATCTTGAATTTATTCCAAGTACTTTGGTATTGATAAGAGATATCTGATTGTTGTCTATCTGTCAAGACATAGCAGCCTTTAGTAATTTGTGCTTTCTAGTCAAAGCAAGGGTTCCACGCTCAGCTTTCCAAGTCTGTAGTAAATACTTTACCAGGCATAAGTGGTGTATGGGAATTAGATTAATCCATGTGGTAGGAAATTTATAAGGTTTAGTACATATAAGCAATTTCAAGAAGAGAGTTGTTTTCCATAATCATTTATCCCAAGCATAGGAAGCATATGCACAATTATATAATTAACAGAATATTTGTTTGTCAGTGTTTGGTTAGTGTGTGTAATAATATCATTATTAGGCCTTCTGTGCTCCTGTATTATCAGATTGTTATCTCCCTGCTCCTTTAATTCACCATCTCTGCTTTTTAGATTAATCACTTTGTTTTAATCCAAACATTTTAATTTTTTTTTTTAACATGAAGAGAATGATTTGTGAACACCAAAGCAAACTTTATTTTAAAAGATTGTAATCTTTTGTTGTTAGTTATTGTCATGTCTGGTAATCATTTTGATAAGGTGGTGTTTTAGTCCCAAATCTTGTTCCAGATCATATTTGCTCTATTCTAATCAGCTCTGCATCTCTCAGATTATCTTCAGTGTCCTTCTCCTGTCATGCTGCAGGCAGCATACTGCCAGCTGAAACTCTCACATCCTTTATGACTTTCTTTAGTGGTCAGTCTTGCTGAAGTTTACTGAATCATGCTTTTTTGAAAAGGTTGGAAAAAATGACACAATGTTGATATTTTTCATTGTGCCCACAAAGTTTGAATTCAGCTATTTAAGACTGGTTTTCCTCCAAGTATTCAAATGTATTGGGAAATAATAATTATCTTTGTTTCTCTTTTTTTTTTTAAGAGGGACTGAATGATAGTCTATCTTGTTGGAAAAAGATTGGTTTCTAAACAAACAACCCTCTAGACAGTTATCCCTTGATCACATGTTATGGAAGATGTCATCTACATTTTCCCTTGCTTTCTTTGTGAAATATGTTTCTTGGGTTTTAGGTTTTGGTTTTGTTTGGTTTTTTTTTTTTCCCTTTTCAGCACTCTCTGTAACCACCTTAGTAACCTTTTTTCAAGACACACAACATAGATACAACTTTTATCGTTTCCTACGTATGCCACCTCCACTTGCTCTGCTTTGAATAATAGTATTATGTAAGAGTGTATTCATTTTCCAGCCTTGCATTTCTTTGCTTCTGAGATTATAATCTATTTTATGCACTGCATAATACGATACATATTTCATGCATTTCACGCTATTACCATTTTCTTTTTTCCTGCATGCCCTGTATGCTATTTGTGCTTATTTTGGTAAATGTCAGTGTGTTTCTTTACCTAGTCTTGATGCATTCTTCTTCTTTTATAATAAGTAATAAATATGTGTAGTGAAAATTTTCCTCTTTATAATGTACAGAAGCCGTATTATTTTGCGTATTACAGAACTAGTATTAGCCTTCCCACTCGCCTACTTTTGCTGCTGCCTCATGTTTGTATTGGAGTTTTTTGGTTTTGGTCGTTTTAAAGTTACTACCCTAAACATTTTGGTTATGTATCTGTCTATGCAATAGTTCATGTTTTCTTTGGTTGATGATGCAACTTTCCTTTTAGGCATAGTCTACTTAAACACTATGCATTTTATCAATAAAGAAGTTTAATTTTTCTCTTATCTCGTAGCTTGTACAAACTTGTTGCTTTCAAGTTTGGCTTGTCGGGTTACTTTTTTCCAAGTGCATGATGGGAAAAAGCCATGTCTGTCTCGCAGTTATTTGTCAATACTTTACCACCTTTTAGCTTTCACCTTTCAGGGGTGGCCTTCGGCCCCGCGCTGCGGACAGGACACAGGGACAGTTTTGTGACGTCCCGCACGCAGGCGGGGACGTGGCATCTCGCCGTCCCGAGCCCGGAGCGATGTACCGCGCTCACCCCACGGTGTGCTGGGGGTTGCTCTGGCTGCCAGAGCCAGCGGCGGGCTGCCACCTGGATGATGCCCTCCACGGAACGGGGCCGGTTACACCCATCCTCGGTCACCTTTAAGCAACGTGCCTGCTGCTTTACCTTCACCTCTGTCGGTATCGAACGTGGGGGGGCAGGAGAAACTTCTTTCCCCCACGTGGCCCTGCAGCTCGCCGGGGGGTCCCCCCGCGGCGCGCCCCGACCTGCGGGGCCGCCGCCGTGCACCTGCCCTGCCCTGCCCGGCGCGGCCCGCGCAGGCTCCGCGCCGAGGGGCGGGCGCTGCGCTGGCGCGGCGCGCCCGCCAGCAGGATATTGTTCAGCCCTCACCCCCGCCCCTCCTCCTGCTTCTCCTCCTCCTCTCTCGCCGTGCTCGTCGCCCCCTCCCCGCTCACCCCCTCCGCCGCAGGCCCCATATGCCGCGTGTGTGCGCGCACGGGTCGCGCAGCCTGCGCGGCGTGGGGCCGCGCGCGGCGGGCATTGTGCGCGGGGCCGTGCGCGGCGGGCATTGTGCGCGGGGCGGCGCAGGCAGGGCCGCCTCACCCGCACCCGGCTGGCTGCAAATTCGTGCGCGCCCGGAAGCCGCACGCCCTCTTCCCCCGGCCCCCCCGCTCACCTACCGGCGGCGGCCGCCCCCCCCCCGGCCCGGCTCGGCCCGGCGCCCCCTCCCCGCTCTCGCTGCGGTCCCCTCTGCCACCGCACTTCTCCCGACCCCCCTCCCCCTTCCCCGGCCTCCCCTCCCCCATGCCTGTCTCCTTCACCACCACCACCACCTCCTCCTCCTCATCCTCCTCCTCCTCCTCCTCCTGCTCTGCCACTTTCTCTCTCTCTCCCAGGACGCGTCGGATGATCCGGGGCCGCCGGGGAAGGGCTCCAGGCAGCAGCAGGGAGGCTGCGTCCTCCTCCCGTCTCTGGCTGGGGGGGGGTGGGGGGTGGAAAGCCGGTGGCCTCGGTGTTATTTTGTATTAAAATGAGGAGGAGGAAGAAGAAGCAGCGGCAGCAGCGGCAGCGGCAGCGAGCGGTAGCGGAGAGGAGGAGAGGAGGCTGTGAGCAGGGGACGGCGGCGGCAGCAGCAGGAGGAGGAGGAGTAGTGATGAGTCAACTAATAATTTAATGGGGACAGAAACAGAGAGAGGGAGAGAGAGAGAGGAGGGGGGGGGGAGCAGAGCAGAGCGAGGCAGCTCCGTCCGGGGACACACACACATACACACACATATCCGTGTAACATCCAGCAACAACCACCAAACCGGCCTAAATAACAACCATACCCAGCCAGCCAGGGAAAACGAGAATTAAAAAAAAAAAAAAAAAAAAAAAAGACAAAAAACAAAGCCTACCATTATTATTCTTTTTCAATTGTTATTGGGTTTTGGTTTGGGGTTTTTTGGTTGTTTTTTTTTTTTTGCTGGCTTGGTTTTTGTTGTTGTTGGCTTTTTGCAACCTTTCTGTTTTATATTTTTTACCCCTTCGTGCGAGTAACTCTTCTCGGAGTTCCCAGATTTTCTTTTTTTTTTTTTTTTTTTTTTTTTTTTTTAATTTGCAGAAGCAGAACCAGTTTTTTGTTCTTCGGGGCTCTTTTCCTTTCCCCCCCCCCCCCGTTTAATAGAGAAGATTTGGATTTTTAACAAAATTTTAATTTCTCCCGGTTTTGGACTCGGAGGGAGTGAAACCTCGTCACTTTTTTGTAGTGGTGGTGGTGTGCCTTGTTGTGTGTGTTTCCTTCCTCCCCTCTGTTCTTTTTCTCTCCCCTCCTCTCTCGCTCCCTCTCTCCCCCCTCACTCGCACAACAGCCCCCGGTAAATGAGAGGAGACAGGTCCTCTCTGCCTTTTTTTTTTTTTCCCTTTCCCTCCCCGGACCGCAAAGGCAAGATTAAAAGTGGCATTTTAGTGCCTTTTCCTGCAATTTTCTCTAAACCTTTTTTTTTTTTTTTTTTTTTTTTTAATCTCCAGTAGCGATCTCTGGGGCTGAGGTTTCCGCAGAAAGTTTGGGGGCTGTTACGGTGTGTATTTTTGCGAAGGGGGAGGGGAGCGGGCTCCTTCTGTGTGTGCTGCTCCTCTGGGTGCCTATTGGAGAATAACAGTGTAAGTGACAACCTAGAAGTAGACTTTCTGCTCTTCACACTGGATAGAAAAGCTGCCTTTTTTTTTTTCTTTGCTTTTTTTTTTTTTTTAATAACCCCCTTTCTCACTTGCTCCTGTACGCACTGGTTTTATTTTTGAAAGGATAGCTAGACTTAAGTCACCCTCCACCTCCATTTAAACCTGCTACTTATTTTTAAATTATTATTATTATTAATTACTCGTTTTGAGCGTTACACTTGTCTGATCAGTTTGATCTCCAGCTCTGTCTTCCGTTGCTAAACCTCGAAAACTGGCTCTCTCAAAAGATATTTAATTTCTATTTTTTTTGTCCATTGCCATTTTTGCTCATGGCTACTCTGTTTCTCGCTATCTATTTTTGCCCCTCCCCGTCTAGAGGAAAATAGCAACAAGAAAAAAAAAAAAAAAGAGAATATTAGGGGAAGTAGTCCTCAGGTCTGCTGCCCCCCCTCTCTTGCCCCCCTCCAGAAAGGGGGGGACCTAAAAAACATCAGTCTTGAACTTCTTCCTCTTCAAGAGCTCGGGCTGCAAAGGAAACCTCCTTTGTTTTTGTTATTTATATGCTGTCAAGTTTTGAAGTGGTGAGTTTCGGGTCGGTTTTGCTAATTTCACTCAGAAAACTGCAGTGTTTCTGTTTCTAGATAAGTACTTTGCTTCTTTGTCTCTTTAAAAGGTCACAGGGAAAGCTTGGCCTGGATTGTGAGAGCCATATGGAACGGATAAGTGCGGAGCCTCTCTCAAATGTGATTATGGGTTTTTATGGGGGAGGGAGGGAAGAGGAGGGGAAAGGCATGGGGAGGGGGCTGATTCAGGAGGAGAGAAAGAAATAATATAATACCGGCTGCGTTACGTCGCGACAAAAGGAGATACCGCACCGAGTCTCATTCAGAAATTGCGCGGTGTGCCCGTACGTGTGCGCTGGCTCTGGGAAACTGTGCCTTGAAATTGTGCTCTTCTCTCAATGATCTGTGATGAAAACTTGTAGTTGTGAAAGATGCCTAAATGCGAAACCCGGGGAAACTCTTGGCCTGGAACCGGTGGAGATGATAGGTCTTTGCTGCAACCCTCTCCCTGGGCAGGCCATGCTGGTTGTTGCTCATCACTATTTCAAACTGAGGTTTCAGTGAACTTTAGCCTTGGGCATGGAGTTTAAATGAGTAAATTAGGTGTTTTATGTGCATGTAATTTTGCTTTGTAACATAAAGCTTTTTACAAGATGACTAAGCGGTGAAAGGATGCCGATGGGTGGGTATTCTCAGGCCAAGCGAAAATGACCCATTTGGTGTTTTGGTTGTAGTCAGTGTATTAACTAAGTGGCGATCTATCACTTTTATTCACTGTACGTGATGTAGTCTGATTCTGACTCATGATGACTAGATACTTTTTGTAGCAAAGAACCTCGGTGCCTTAGAGTACTTCTCAAGTTGCCAAAAGTAACGAGGAATTTCTTATTCGAGGCTTTTTTGTGTGTGTATTCTTTTACTCTTCTCCCCCCCTCCGCCTTTTTTTTTCTTTTTTTGTTAATCCTCTTATTCTTGAGAGAGACCAGTCTCAGAAAAGCAGCCCTGTAGTACTTTAGCATCGTCAGAAACATCGGAAGATGTTAAGTTTGAGTCTGTAATTCTTTGCTTAGGTTGCACTTAGCACAGTTTAAAAAAATCTTTATGAAAAGTGGCTAAAATAGGCATGTTTACTGTTAATGAGACATGCGACCTCAAACAGATGGGATAAAGATGAACGGTAAACCTTAGCTGTCACCTTACAGCATAAGAAAAAATAATGATTGTCTGAAGTTAATCTATTTGGTGGCATTCTTGAGGTTGCTTGTAAACGTTTGAATTAATACATTACCTCTTTCTTCACCGTATCGGGAAAAGCAGCATGATGTTCAAACAAGAAAAAAATGGTTTACAAAATTGTCAGTGGCACGTATACCAGTTGAAGTGTATATATAAAAAAAAATCCAAGATATTTAGACTCTAATAGCTTTGCTCTGAAATGTGCGGAAAATGTATTGAATTACTAGGCAACTGAAAGAAAGTAGCAATTACCAGATTCACACCAGTCTTTCTAAATATGACTTCCCCACTATTTGTAATTGCAAATGTAAATACTAGTTCATAAATTAATGTCTAGTCACCTGTCCTTAGTGATTATATTATATATGTAATCTATATATAATATATGTCTGTGTAGTTACACCTTTCTCAGTCAGAGAAAGGCAGGGTAAAATACCTAACAATCACAAGAGTATTGATTAGTGAAATCATAACCAGAAAGATGTCTCTGCTCTCAGCAAGGGATTTTTTTTTTTTAATATAGTTGGTAAAACAGATTCTGATGAGTGACAAGAATCCTCAAAACTTCCTCTGTGTTCTAGGCTTGGGAGATTTTTAGTGATTTAACTGTAATTGTTATTCATGGACAGAGGTTTCAAAAGTTTGTAAAAAAGGAAGTACAGACACGCTAACATATACCTTTTCTCAATTCGCTATTTAAATTCTGGTTTTTTTGGTTACCAATAGCTGTGACAGCATTACCCAGGTTTTGAGGTTTTTTAATATTTAAGAGCTTCAAAGGTACTGTAGAAATTGTAGAGTTATTTCCCCAGCTTTATGTTTGGTGACATACTACTTCTCAGTTATTTTTCTTAATTCAGTAAACTAAACTATTTAACACTTGAAGCTCAACATCTGAAAAATTGCATATTTTGAACATAGCAAGAGTTGATAAACTCTTTGTATAATATTGGTCTGGAAACTCAAAAGCAATTGTCTCCCGCCACTGCTTTCTGAACTTAAATGTTAAATTCTTTTCAAACTTCTATTTTTTATGGGAGGAGGTGGAATTGTAGATGGACAATATCCTACATCTCTAATAAATTTGTTACTCCTTCAACTAAAGTTTTAACAAATTCTCTATTGTAGTTCATCTGTTTTTTAATCAAGTAGATCAGAAAATATTTTGCTAGAATCTTTTTCCTTCTCTCTGTCTCCACAATAAAAATACCTGTGATTAAAAGCAAACCTTTCTCTGAGATTTGTAACAATAGCTGTGTTGGA
Source organism: Pseudopipra pipra (assembly GCF_036250125.1). Classification (NCBI taxonomy): domain Eukaryota; kingdom Metazoa; phylum Chordata; class Aves; order Passeriformes; family Pipridae; genus Pseudopipra; species Pseudopipra pipra. The sequence continues at coordinate 118,797,877 of NC_087549.1, forward strand.
GCACATACCTTGACAATCATGATCATTTATGAGAGTCTTAGTGTCTCTCAGATTCAGTAGAATATCTCTGAACAATTTTTTCTTTTGTTTTAAAGAGGTACTCTAGTTGGCTTTTAAAAAATAATTCCACCAGATTATTATACAATCTCTCTGTAAAATGGGATGTGAGGTCATTTTTGAAGAATAAGTTTGTTTCTTTTGAAAAAGGCATTTCTTTCTAGTTAAAATAGTTATCTGTTCTTTATGAGGTTATGATACATATATATCTCTCTCTGTACATGTGCAGGCTGTGTACGTATACATATGCGCACACGTGTACAACATATATATTTTTTTTTTGAATCATGGCAGGTGATCTTTAGAGGCGGGACTGAGTATGGATCATTTGAACGAGGCAACTCAGGGGAAAGAACATTCAGAAATGTCTAACAATGTAAGCGATCCGAAGGGTCCACCAGCCAAAATTGCGCGCTTGGAACAGAATGGGAGCCCATTAGGAAGAGGAAGACTTGGAAGTACAGGAACTAAAATGCAAGGAGTGCCTTTAAAACACTCTGGACACCTGATGAAAACTAATATTAGAAAAGGTAACACTTTTGCTAATTCTGCATTAGAGAAATATGATTTATAATATTTGGGGGGGAAGCATACTTTTGCAGACTCTACTTCATTTATATTTCAGGATTAAATCTCCATTCTAAAATACTATATATTCCCAATTCTGATATAAATCACATTTGGGAAATGTAAGCTTCATGCTTGGGTGGAGCATCTTGCTATTCAGGGTGGAGTCTGATTTTTGTTAAGGTAAAGGCTAGCTCTGGTTAAAGCAAATTCTTACATTGAAATATAAGTAATATTAATTCTTCGGGTAAGTGTTGGGTTAAGAAGCGCAAAAATGTGCAAGAGTAAATACCGAACCCCCAAAACAAATTCTCACCTTTCCTCTTAATGATGGTCCTAAGATTGGAAGGGCAGCAGTATTTCCATAACAGTTGCAAGTTGGTTTAAAGAAGAGAGTGTAAATCTTTAGGTATCACATTGGAAAAGTCATTTATGATGTCAATCTTTGCAGTTTATTTTCTTAAGTACAATTCATTATTGAACAATGAACAACTTGGGTGTCATATTTTTCAGTGGCTGGTTTGCTGTAATTAGACATTTACACAAGGAAAAGGCACATTTAGAACCATTGATGTTCGTATATGGATGGCTTTTGTTTGCATTGAAAATATTTTCAATGGACAATAATATAGAAATTTTACTTATCAAAATGTGTAAGTCTTTTTGACCGTGTCCTACAGGCTTGCTAATTTAAATCAAAATATGCTGCATGTAATTTGGCATATGTCTTAAAACATCCTCTACTTTTCCTAGCATAATTGGTTATGCTTATAATCCAGATTTTTCTTGTATTTGCTAAGCAAAGTGCAAAATGGAACCAGGACTATTAAACGCACAAAGTTAGAAGGCAGAGGAATTTCATTGTGTCTGATGCATAACATTTATCGTACAATCATTTATTTTTTCCTCGGTTTGGTGAAAACAAAGAATATATTGATCCTGAAATGAACAGACACAGCAGTCCGTATTGTTAGATCTTTATCTATTAAAAATGGAAAAACAGCACTTCAGCAAATTCTTTGGCCTCTGCTCATGATTACCCTATTTATTGATTGTTTGCCAAGAATGTATGCATCTTAAGAAAGCCAGGGTAAGAGCATTAAAAATATAATTTATTACGGCTTTTCAAGCAGAGTGCATTAACATTGTACAGTGAAGCAGTGGGGCTTTATAAAAAGGACTTTCTGACGCCTGCAAACATATAAGTTCCATAAATTCCTAAATAGGAGATTTCAGCTGTCTCTGGTATTATGTGATATTTGCACAGCAAACTTTAATGCCAGGACAGTTTTAGACAAGGATTCTACAGACTTCACTGCTCCTTATGGCAGACGTGCTGTTTACACAGACTCGTAAACCTTCAGCAAAAGCTCTAACACTGCCTTCAGGTTTAAATCATGCTGTATTTTTAGCAGGGAGAACTGACCAATGCTCTCCCCTTTAATACTAGAAGGTTATGAAGTTGCTGCACTTGGAGGTCTTGCCAAGTACTAGCAGGAGTGATCAGCCAGCTGAGATTGTGCTCTCCTGTATAACATTTTTCACATTAACAGAAGGACACTAGTGACAGTTTGCTAAAAGATTTAGTGTCTTGATTTGTAGTCAGATGATACCTGTGTTGCACTGCTGGGATCGACCTCTGATAATCTATGCTGTGCTTCAAAATTTGGCCAAGAGGTTCTCCTGTGTTGTTTAAAGTACCTCGTTTTCCAGAATACTGCAACTCAGAAAACCGTGTACCTGGCAAAAAGGGTACTGATAGCAGCGAAGTACCTGTGTGTTGTGTCTGATCATAGCTTAATTTGTAGGAACTGATAAGGGGAAAAACAAATATACTTTAGCTGGGTTTGAGTGTATCTGCACTGTTTGTTAAAATGAAACTTTGCTTACAGTTTATCTTCAGGAATTACTGGTAAAACTATTTATGAATTTTGAGCCCTTACTCTGAGTCAGATGGCAATAGGTGAAACATCAGTTGTGAGAGCCTGGAAGCGAGAAAAAAAAAACAAACACCTTTTTGCAGATGAACCATGTGTGTCCACAGCTTAATTAAAACCAACGAAGAAAACACCAGTTTGCATGTACTGCTTTTGCTTTGGTCTTCTTTCCCTTCCTGACCAGTCTCCCTCACATTTAAAAAAACCAACCAAACAAAAAAAGTCAAGACAGAAATGCGTCTTCCTGCACTACATAAATATTGGCAAGCTTTTACTCTTGTCTTTCATGCTGAGCCTATTGGGCAAACTGAGTGAGTTTGTGAGCTTTTCCAAGCAAGCCTGAAGGGGTTTGTTTGCCAGAGATTGGCTCTCTGGTGAACAGATGTAGTTTAAATATACGTGCTTAAAGAGGTATCTTTTTTTATCGTGATTTCTTGCTATATGTTAGAGCACAAATCAACAGACGTTGGTCTTAAAGCGTATCTATTGTCAAGAGTAAATCTTGCTTTTAGACTATAGCATGTCAGGTGCATCCTAGCAGGTTAGGAGGTTTCCGTAAGTCTAGAGGGCAGTGGTTATAGAGGCATTAACATTGTAGGACTAATTGGAGTTCCTGGGTGCCCTGTTAAAATAACCCTTGTCATCATTTATGCTAAAGATGATACCCCTCTGGCAGGCTGCCATAAGACAGTTCTGTACATCTGCTTTTAACCCTTTTGCTTTCTGTCATTAAGAGATCCTAACCTGTGCCGCTGGAGACAGTGGAACAGGATTGGGATCTAAAACCACAGGTCCAAGGTCATCATGTCATCCGTGTCCATCTGGGAGGCTGGGAGGGATTTGCATGAAGTCAAGGAATCTGATTACTGGGAGAGACTTTGTCCCTAAAACAGCTTGGGTCATTTGTTACTTCTCTGTCTATTGTCAAAAGGGAGGAAATGGAAAAAAAAAAACAAAAACAAACCACAGAAAACCAAAAAAGGCTAAAGGAAAGAGAAGAGGTTATTTGCTTAATATTCTGTGTAGCGTATGGAAGGGTTTGTCATATGATGCTACAAAACTGGAAATTAGTAATTAACTTTCAGGCATGCCAAAATACGTTGTGGGATGTACAGTGCAGAAGACAACAACAGCAGCAACAAAAAAAGCCCAAACTGCAGGTACACTTCTTAAAGCGGCATTGAAATCATGATTTGTTTCTTAAAGATGCGAGTGAAAGTAGTGCTCAAGTGCACTCAGTGAATGAAGCACGAATTAGTGTTAACTTTTGCCTTGTTTCCTTGTGTACTCTTTTCAGAGCGAATGTATAACACACAAGGTGATTTGTTGTTGATGTTGAAAGCAATTAAATGTTTTTGGCAGGACTAAGAAAGTTTTAATGTTAACGAACAAAATTATGTAGCTGGTACTAAAATGGCTTACAGTGAAGACATCTGCAGTATGTATTTAGGTTCTCATGCTGCCTGCTACTCACAGCAAATCAGGCAGGACAGAGAGAATCAACTTCTCTTCAGTCAACCTTGTTATTTCTGTAGAAGGTAATTCTTTAAATCTGTATCTGATCAAGCGAGATAAATTTGCATTTCTGCTTTTCAGAGAGATGTATCTTTTGTAGAACTTTATCTTTTTTGGAGAGGGTGAGGGGAAAGGACTTGGGGAATATGTTTGTCAAATATTTGTGATGATTCTTGATTCCTCTCCTCTGCCTGTTCGTACAGGTTTTATTTACATAACGCTGTATAGACCCACCTACTCTACTATAACTCAAGTTTAATATGTTAAATTTAATTTTTTTTTAATAGGAAGTATGCTTCCAGTTTTCTGTGTAGTGGAACATTATGAAAATGCCATTGAGTATGATTCTAAGGAGGAGCATGCAGAATTTGTGTTGGTGAGGAAGGATATGCTTTTCAACCAACTGATTGAAATGGCATTGCTATCTCTTGGATATTCTCACAGCTCTGCTGCCCAAGCTAAAGGTAAATAAGATTATGAAATTGTACGATGACTTATGTTTGTTTGTGGGGTCTTGGGGGAGGGGCAGGATTTCTTTCAGGAATGCAGGTTTCACTTCTTAAACTTCCTGTAAATTCAGTCTATTTTTTTTTCCTTAATGCGTTTTTAGTTAGTGCATGTTTTGTTCGTGGGGAATGTGGAGGTAAATTCTTTTCTTTTTTTTTTTAAGAAGAGAAAAGACTTCAACTGAATCATTAGTATGCTTATTGACCTTAATAATCTGCTCCACTGAGGATCCACAAGGAAGTGTAAAGCATATTTGAGCAGATGGACTGTTGAGAGTCAACTTGCATTTATGACTGAATATCCAGTTCTGTTTCTTTTATTTTGTTCCTCATGGTTTTATAGACTGCAAAGTAATTTTTTTTTGTGCTCAGTTCTTGCATTGCAAAATCCTTTCTAATTTATTAAGATGAATGCTAACTATTATATCATGTCCTATTGAATTCATGGGAACTTAGGAAAATATACTTCTATACATACTAAGAAATGCATTTGTATAATTTCATAATATAGATAAAGCATATCCTTGGTGGTGTGTGGGTGGGGGTTTTTGAGGGGGGTGTGTGTTCTTGTGTTTTGCCAGATTTAAGAGGCTAGAAACAAAGGTGGTGATCCTGTTAAAATCAGATAATTTTTTTACCCCTATGAATTAACAGGTAAATTGCTTTCTTTCAATTTTTCTTGCCCACTGTCCCTCCCCTCACAAAACAACAATCCTGCAGGGCTTATCCAGGTTGGGAAGTGGAATCCAGTTCCACTCTCCTATGTGACAGATGCCCCTGATGCTACAGTAGCAGACATGCTGCAAGACGTGTATCATGTGGTCACACTGAAAATCCAGTTACACAGGTGAGTTGCACTCCAATTCTGGGACATGAACTGTTACTTTTCTGCTCTTAACTGTTAATATTGCTTGTATTTAATTCCCATTGTGCTTTGTGCTCAAAGTACAAAGGCTTGCCTAAATTCTTTTCTAGTTACTCTAATTCTTCTTTAACTTACAGTATACTATTCCAGAAAACTTTTATAGCTCTGATACATAGATTTTCTTTGGATATCTCATTAAAACTATATTGCATTTTAGTCAATTAAATGATGCATTACAAGAAGGCATTTTACATAAAGTTTACTTAAGAGAAAAATATTTTTGCATATCATGAACAGTACCATCTGTGTGCATTTTGTAAAAGAATGACTTGCTCACACTTATTGTTGCTGTTTAGGTTCTTAAATTTCACAGCAACAAAAAAGAAAAAACGGTTAATATATTAATGCTTTTCATGATCAGTCGTGAGAAAGCATTACACCTTAAATTGTTTTACCAAGCGCATCAGAGCAGGAAGGTAGAAGTAACATGAAAAAATAGTCGCCACATGCAGCTGATGTATAATTCATGCATCAATACAGCAGATGTGTTGTATAAAGTAATTAACTAATCGGAACAATCAGGAGACCGAGAGCAATCTCCAGATGCATCTGCTTGATGCGCAAAATGAAATCTGTCTGTCTTAAAGGAATGTTCTGCAGCAGGATGCAATCTTGTAATAATCCCTTTTCTAATCTGTGTTTCAAATAGTTGCCCTAAACTAGAAGACTTGCCTCCTGAACAATGGTCTCACACAACAGTAAGAAATGCTCTGAAGGACTTACTGAAGGATATGAACCAGAGTTCATTGGCCAAGGAATGTCCCCTTTCACAGGTACTTAGCATAACATATAATAAATAATAAAGCACTATAGGCAATGCTGATGTGAGATCTGAGATTTCTACAGACTGTAGCAAGTAGTAGCCATGGAGTGTATCTGCCAAAAATGCAAATGCATTTGACCACTTCATGATCTTTATAAATATGCCTGCTTCATTTTGAACATAGTCTTACAATGTTTCCCAGGGGGAGTCGTGAAAGGTTGTTTACACCACACTAAAATCGTCTCACAGCAAACTGGATTTTAACTGGTTTTTGTCTTCAGTCTTTGAACTGCTTTGATGCAACTACTTTTTTCAAGCATATGTGTTCAAAATGTTAAAAGGCTCTTTACTTACTGCTGTCAAAAGTACTATTGAATCTGAATGCTTGTTAGATAACCTACAGTAGTTTTAAATGCTAATTCATAAAATGAGACAATCTTTGGCATGCTATATGAGAAGGGAATAAAGAATAAAGCTCTTTGGGTGATGTGCTGTTGTTGCAAACAACCAAAGGAAAATCAGTCATTTATTAGTTCTAATCAAAATATACCTAAACAAAAATGAAACCTCAATTTATGCATTGCTAAATATTGAACCGATGCTTTCCTCAAGCCTTAGTTGTATTGTTCTATTTTTGCCATTCTTTTTGTTCTTCTCTTGTCAAATTACTGCAAAGGCGCAACTTGTTTTTCTACGCACAATGGTGCCCAATGATGCTGTGGTGGGAACATGGTATTATTTTTTACCTTTTAAATTTTAAAATGTATTTTGTTGTGCTGCAGTGGAGACTAATTCAGTATACAAATAAATGATGCTAGTTGTGGCAGGGAGGGGAAAAAGGGAAATTATGGAAGCCAAGGTATTTTTATGGGGATTTTATTTCTCTTGTTCAGAATTCTGGAGTCCGTCTCTGAAAAAGTTCAGTTAATCTATAGAGGACTAGTCTCTTTCTCTGTCTGTTTTTCCTGCAGATATATTAGCAGGCTTGTTTCCCATCACTTTTTTTCCCCTACGGTTAGATTGTTTTCAGTGATGTGGCTCCAATATAGAAAGTTCTGAAGTGGAAATAATCAAAATTATCTTCACTGGTTGCAAACCGTTCCAGTAATATGTCTGCAAAGTTATCTTGTATGTACCTACTACAAAAGCATGTGAGCTTTTGCACTGCTGGCTTGTGGAAGCTACAGATAACTTGGGATTTTTCTCCATTTTATTCTAATAGTGGTACTTTTTACTTGGTAAGGATAGAAAGCAAATAAATTCTATTGAGATGGAATATCTTGTTTCTATTTGGACATCATGTTTCACATAGAAGTTTCTGTATATATGTATATGTAAAGCAGAAAAAAGTTTTTAAAAGGAAAACTTTGTTATAGACAGTATCATGGTACTGAAGACAATTCAGTAATTACGCTCTTCTAAAAAATTGCTTTTAAACTATACTAAGTTTTTATATAATAACTTTATTGGACAAAAAAATCTTGCCTAATAACGGCTCTTCAAGTTAATGCTTGAGATGACTAAAACTCCAGATTACAGAACTCTGATTTGGAACTGTTTACTGATTTGTGCTTCTTTATTTGTAAAAGAATATACTTAAAGCCATGAGCTTCTTTCTGTTATTAAAAACGTGCTTGTTACTATTGTCCTCTCTATCTTCACCAGCGCTGAGATAGCTGGATTGAAAGAATTTAAATAGCTTCTGCTTTTCTTTTTTCTTTAAGGACCAAATCATGTTAAGCTTAAAATACATTTATTTATTCCTAACTTTTGGAAAAACAAGTTGTTACAGTGGTTGGTCGAGAGCCCAGCAGTCAGTTTAAACCTTCCTATTTCCCTTTGGGAACTTGAGGGAAGACGCGTTGATCTGGCAGTGTCCTTTTCACATGACTAAATTGATCTGTATTTGCCTAACTAATAACTCATTGTATATCACTTCTATGGAAGTGATTCTGATTTAAGACTGTCAGTGTTTTATTAAAGGTATTAAAGTCTGTGAATTGCCCTGCAGTGGCGTGCTGCTGCAACAGAGGTGAGAAGTAAGAGCAAGGCAGAGGTCAGGAGGCAGTGTTTCCTTAGGAGTTCCATCAAAGTGGGAGATTCTTCTGAGAGCAGAGAAGGGGTCTCTCCTATTTTGTACTTCCACAGGTATAGGTAATGCCATATGGAGTGTTTCATCACAAATGCAAACTAATGCAGTGACACCGTACCATAACTTATTAACACTGTTATGGATATAATTTATTAACCACAGAAAAATGACTCCAAGTGGAAACGGGAGTAGTTATCGTTTTCTGTCACTGTCATCAGCAATACCCTGTTTTGTGTAGGTATGGAAGGATTTGTTTTAAAGTATTGAAGCAGCTGTGCTCCATGCATGGCATCTCCGAAGCCCTGTTCTCACTTAAAATTTACTGGATTTTCTTAAACGATCTTGAATTTTTTATATTAAAAAATTGCTCATATTTGTTCAGAATACTGGCATTCTATGTACTGCAAAAAAAAAAGATAAACAAAACCCCAAGCAAACTATTTTATAGTGCAGATATATTTAATAGCTTGAAAATACATGAGCAAACAAACTTTGAGAACCAGTTTGTTTCAATTAGAGAGTTATGAGAACTTAACAGTATTATTTGCTTGAGTGTGGCTTTTTTTCTTTTAATTTTTTTTGCCATTTGCTTTCTTGTCCAACTAAAACCTTGTGGCATAAACGTAAGAACTCCTCATGCGTTCCTTGGTAAAATACTATTGTGACTCTTGCTCTCATTAGAAGAGTTGTATACATGGTGATTTTTGAAGCTACTATAAATGTCCAGCACTGTGACTGCTGTGGCCACACCTGAAGGTCAGGTTTATCGCTCAGTATATGAGCCCGCATCATGGGGAATCCCTGTAGACATGTCTTGGAGTGCTCAGGATGGACCAGAGCAAATACATGGCTCTGAATTGCTGGGGAATTGCCAACAGGCATCCAGAGGTTTGGTCTCAAATTTTTGGTATCAAGCAGTCAAGGTTAAAGGACACTGCAAATTTTGCCCGTTCTGAATTACGGGCTGCAATGGATATTTTCAACCTTTACATCAAGTTTGCAGATTTTATTGCTAGAGACTAGCAGCATGTGCAGATGCTGAGTGAAAGATGTTTTGCGTTTCATGCGCACAGCTCGCTTCATTTCTCCTTCCTCTCCAGATTTCTTTTGATGGGGAAGGTAACTCGGAATTTAATCTAGGACTCAATTTTGGGCTGTCTTGTGCATTCCATTAACTTGGTCTGTCTTGTGAGTGGCCTAGATCTCATTTCCCTCCTGTTTTGGCACTTCAGTCTCCAAAGGGTTGCAAAGAAATTTTTCTACCATCAATTCTTATTTCCAAACCCTTGCACAGAAGCTCTACTCTACCTCAGTCTTCTGGGAGCTGTTCTAAAGTGATCAGGCAAGCAGACAGCTCTGTTGCATTTACTTATTTAATGTTAGTCTTTCAGTGTCTCTCCTCAGCCTTAGTCTCAGCATTTTCATACTTCACTTTCACAGTTTTGCTCTATTTTGATTTTTAGTGCAGAAGTCTTTTATTACTTCCACGGTTAATAACTGAAATACTACAGGCTGTATGTATGCTGATATTAATAGGGGGTTTTTTTTCCTCTTTTGTCCCTGTTGAATTATTGTCTTTCACTCTGTCTGTGTATTTATATATGTATATAGTTATATCAGGTTTTATGAGGAAGCAGAGAGCAACATGGGCTATTGATCCGAGAAAAGAATGCGAAATTCTTTTGATAATTCTGGAATGAACTCACTGTGTGATTTTGAAGGTTTAGGTGTACCCCTTATCTTCAGTTCCTAGAACCATGTCTAGGAAAAGAAGATAACAAGTCACTCTATGAAGAGATCATAGTGATTAATTAGTATCAGGGCACTGCTTCGAAAATATGGTAGTGGTCAAATGACATTAATTTTTCTTCTGGTATTATTTCACCTGATTTTTTTTTTCTACGAAAACATTTCCTAAATGATTATTGTTAGTATTCGCAAACAGGCGCTTTATCAAACCACTGCAAAAGCACTTCTGAAGCAATGTATTCTTTCTCTTATCCCATAGTATCCTGAAATGTGAAGGTATTTGGTGTTTTTTGTTTGCGTTTTTTTTTCCTGTTTTGCTTGTCCTTTGAAACTGCTTGTTTCTAGTCTGACTCTCAGGACAACCATGAGTCAGTGCATTATAGATGAGAAATTCTAGGTCTGATATATAGTAGAATCTCAAATCTCAATGGCTTTTTTCCCCCAATATTTTGTACGAGACATGCAGTATTTCCATTAAATATATCCAGAGGCTGTGATACTCAGGGACGTAGTAATTTACAGACATTGCATTACTATTTTAAAATTTTTTTGAAGATATTTGTGTGTTCCCCCCTTTCCCCACTGTATAATGTCATTTACATAATTTTGCTCTTGGTGATGAGGGAATAGTGTTTTCTTAGTCAGAGGGATATACGCTTGCATTCCATGAAATGTATGCATACACAGAACAAGTGCTGGTACGATACCCAAGTCTGAATAGTTTTGCACTTGTGATAAGTATAACTGTCCTGACTGCATTTTTAACAAGCTTCCATGCTGTAGTGAATGATTCTCTGCATCTGACATGGGCATGTTATAGATCTTATACTTTCCTTTTTGTTCAGATATCCTGCCCTGAATTTGCGTGCTATTTTACGCAGACATCAGGCAGACTTTATATGATCTGGCAGAGACAACAGGCAGAAAGCTTTCTTGGAACATCAGTGTTTCTCAGTTCACCTGATCTGAAGGCACCTGGCCATCATAGCAAATAAACGGCTCAATAGAAATCCTCTTACATTTCCTCACTGCTGTTCTGACCAACCCCCTTCCTAAATAAAAAAGTTATGTTTTCTAAAATTGGAATTTCTATACCTATACGTAATCAAGGAACGAACTATTAATAGTTGCCAAAATAAATACGTTTTATAAGCAATTTTTAATTCATCCTTTACAAAACCAAAAGGTGTGTTTTACCCCCTCCCCTTTCAATTTTACCTACCTAGACTTGAGATCGAGTCCTTGGATTTCTTTGTTGCTTGTAAGTCTTTTCTCTCTTCCTCCCCTCCCCCAATAATTAATAACCTGAGTAAGGAATGCAGCTCCTTTTTCTGCTTTAGAAGTTGCTGTACTTTAGATTTTAAAGATGTCATTAATTATTTCAGGGAAGTAAATCCTTGAGGGCCTGGGTTCAGGTTTTGGCAGGCAGGCCTTTTCAACCCACCTCCCACTTGCTCAAGAGCATTCACTGTGATGTCTCTTCAAGCTGACATGGTATCTGGATTTTTAAAACATTTGTGATTAACTATTAAAATTTGTGGCTATGATTTTTAGTCATCCAGATAGAATGGGCAGTGCAAAGCGTGTTGTTGATGGGATGAGCGAGATGTAATGCACGTGTTGGTAGAGCTGTGTGAGGACGTTCACAGGGTACTCAACCTTTCAACTGCTTGATCATTTGATCACTAATCTATGTTCTTTAGATGCACTTAAATGCTCTGTGTTAGAGCTATGTCAGTCTGTCTACAACTATTTTATCTGGGCAGTGCCCTATTAAAGGAGAAAATATATAGCTATTTTTTTCTGTCTCTTCATTAGAATTAAGTACAATAAGGATTTAAAGTCCCTTTCCAAAACAGTTATGAGGCTTGAAATTATTGTGTGGAGGAGGGGAGAAATGTGCCTTGTTCCTCAAATAAATGCAGTTTCTGCCTTCAGAGGAGTGTGTAAAGTGTCAGTGTGTCCCTTAGTATCTGTGCTGTAATGAGGTCTTGCATTTCTGCTTTTGAAAAGTGGAGGAGTCCAACAGAGGAATGGTGCTAGTGTTGATAGTTTGTTGGGGTTTTTTTAGCACTGCTAAAGTCAGCTGTGTGGAGTTATGAGCACCTGTCCTCTGCCAGGCTCTCTTGTGAACAAAGTACAAAATTAATGTATTTTTGGGACTGTGTGTCCCACGTTGTGGGCTAACCATTTGTGATTGTATCTCAGCAAATTTTGAGAACTGTGTCATGTGAACGATTATCTGCATCATATGGACTTCAGGTTTTAGGAAAGTGACAGAATGAAAAGGAACACAGCACTCTTGCTTCTGATATGTTTTCCTTCAAAAACATGCATGTATTGTAGAACTGAGCCTTACTTAGCTTCTGTGTTCATTCAGTGGTCCTGAGAATTGTGTATAGAATAACTTGCATTTTAAATATTTATAGCTATGTTCTTTTTATAGATATATGTATACATATAACCATGCTTTTTTTTTTTTTTTCATCTGGGTACATTTAGAGGGTTGAGAGGCAGTCAAATAATGCACTGCTACAAAATTTTGTATTTATTCGTTCATGTTTCTTGCATACTTTTTAATGCAGTCGTGGCCAAGTGCAAACCCTGATTGATTTATTTTTTCCATAACTTTGAGAGTTAACAAGCCACTCCTCCAGTGTTCTTTAAAGCAATATTGCAAATAAGTCTTTTTTTTTTCCCTTATTGGCAAATTTTTGGCTGTAGAGTACTGCACAAGTATAAACAACATGAGAGATCCTTTAACATAACATGAGAGAGCCTTTAGTCGCTTTGCTCCCTAGCTTTGGAACTCATTGCCAATTGAAGTAAGGAAAGCTTGGCTGTTGGGACTTTTAAATCTAGACTTAAAAGTTATTTGTTCTGTTTAGCATTTTTAAAATTATTCTATTAGGAATTGTATGTGCTTCAGTTTTAATTTTAACTCATAATGATTGTAAAGCACCCTGGGATGCTTGCATGAAGGGCGCTACAGAAACCCAAGATTGCATTGTACTGTGTTGTAATGTATTGTATTATTACATGGTGCTGGAGTTGGACCACGGACAATTCATATAGAAAGCATTTGAATACTTAGCTAAAGATAAGGGCTGTGTATGGGGGGGGGGGGGTACTGTCTTTTCTTGCTTCTTTTCCCCCTTTTCTGTCAGTTATTTTATTAAACTAAATTAACATGGCAGTTATTCCCTAAGAAATGCCAGCATAATTTACTGCTGCAAAGGGGCTCAAAATGTAAACCAGATGATAAACTAAAAATAAAAAAGTCCACATTAAGATTTAATTGCACTTCCCTTTCTATATTACGTTCTTATGTAAAATACATTACAAAACAGTACATTCTTTATCACTTCCTTCACTTTTAACTGAATTTCATTAACAATAAAGAAATATATTGTCTCTATTTTCAGTAATGTCACTTGACAGTTAATCCCTTAACTTGATGTACATGTCTTTAAGAATTTTTTTTTTTTTTTTTTAATAAAGAACATGATAGCACTGACTGGAGCCAAGTATTGCACAATCATGTGATTTGCAAGTTTCCCAGCTCACAGCTTTGCCAGTGCAGGTCAATTCACACCTGCCACACTTATGCCATTCTGGTCCTCATGTTGCTTTTTCCTCAGTGATTGTCAGAGGTAGAGAGAGTTGTGCATGCAGCTCCTTCCTTCCCCCCTCCCTCCACACTCCAAATGTGTGGTAAACCTTGTGCATTGGAAGTGTCTCCTCAGGAATTAAATGGAGTTTAATTTCTGTCCATTAGAAAGCTGCTATCCACATCGCCAATTAAGCCTTCTATTTAAAGGGTGAGGAGATACGTATGTCTACATCTTAATCACTGCTGTGACTGGTTTGCAGAGACCTGCCCTGACTGGTTCAGTTATTACTAGCAATGGTGGGAGGCACAGAGATCAGCATGGTTATAAAACCTACCCAAAAGCTGAGCAAATTCTGTAGGTGCTGTAGCGTCACTGTCAGCAGATTTGAAGCTGAGGTACATCTGTGTTAGGGGATGCAGGAGTGTAGGCATAAAGATGCGTCGGGAGAAAATTACTTGAACTGGTAGTAATTTTTTACCTGATGGGAACAAAAGCAAAAACAGGACCCACTTGTTGAGAGGCAATGCTCAAGAGACAAGCAACTCTCACCTTGTCAGACCGGACTCATTGCATGCCTTCACTCTAATCATAACTTAAAAGAGATGAGTTTCTCAAACAGACTGAGCAAAACTCAAAGCTTGCTCCCCTACCATCACCACTTTTTTCTTTTTTAATTAATAGTTAGGTTCTTTTTATTTCCAAGAAACATGGTAGGAGAACCCTAAGGTGAGAGTGAGCTTTGTCTCTCTTTCCTTGGACACTTCTTTAAGAAGAGCACAAATAGTATCAGATTCCCCTGGTGCCTTGCAGCTGTGATCAGAGGACAGGTTTTTCAGGACAACAGCAACCTTAGACCTGCCTCACTCCAAGCCATGGAATAAACTGCTCAAAAGGGAAATGTTCTGTTCCCCAGAGGTGGGAACAGATGAAATGTTCTCCTTATATGCACCTGTCTCACTTTTATTTTGTTTTTTAGGTTCTAAGATTTCCTACACTGAAAGCTGCAGTTCTTCCATAAGCTTGCACCAAAAGAGGGGGGAACTGTGCTAAAACACAACCTGTGCCTCGCTGTGCCACTGTTCCAAAGGATTTGATACTTTATAGTAAACTGTCAGGGAGAAGGTTGGGTTTTGTGATGGTGAAAAACTGAGACCCATGCAAAAGGACTTTCCTATCAATGGCCTTTCTAGAGATGGACAGGAGATTTCAGCTCTATAATTTTACTTAGGGTGTTTGTATTTGAAACAGTATATTTAGACTCTTAGAATTTTAAGGGTTGTGTGTGTATCTGTATATTTATGAATATATCTTACAATAAAATTCCACCAAAATATGCATGTCAGCTAGTACATCCCCAAGTTCTTAAAGGTGTGTTCCTTCACTTTTTGTAAGGAGGAGCTTTGTGTGCTAAATTTAATATAGCTACATTTTTTAAAATGTATATATTTTAATGTAATGAGTACCTAAGAAAAAAATTTAGTAAATAGAACCTCGGAGTGCTTGTGCATATTCCTCATGGAAAGCTGGCTGGAACATTTCTCTTTTGAGATACCTTCATTGAATCCTGGATATTTTTATGAACTCTTCAGAGTGTTTATACTTTTCACAAACTCTTGATAGTGAAACGTAGCAACAGAGGTGAAACTAGTATCTTGGCTAACATATGCTTAAAATGTCACCTTTATATGATTGTACTTGGTAGAAGTTAAGAATCCATAGCAAATTTCATACTATAAATTATTTTTTTCCCGACAAATTTTTACATTTTTCTCAGGACAGAAAGTAGTTTGTTCATGTGCTTTTAGCAGCACCTCCCTCAGAGAATTTGGGTCTATGTGACAAAGAATAATCAGATGTACAGGTGGCTCATAAAGAGGTACATGGCCTGAAACAATAAAACTGACACTTAACCATTTAAACAAAGGATAGGTAAAGGATGGTATATTTGGCACTAGAGGGGTATTTAAGCAAGCAATCAGAGGGATGAGAGAAGCACTCGCTAGGAGCAGAAATCAATGAAGTTCAACCTAAAAGCTACTCTTACGTTAAAAAAAAACAACCAAACAACAACTAGGAGAAAGGTACATAAATGGTACATATCTAGTGAAAGAGATTAGCATGAATGTGGTGAAAGACCCAGCACAAGAAGTCTTCAGATAAATATCACATGATTTCTCTAGCTCAGCCAGTGGTAACTTGGCTGAACTTGGAAATTGCTAGATGAAGTTCTAGGGTCTCTTTTTATGTAGATTCCAAAATTGATGTTCAAAATGGCCTCTTTTGAGACTTTAAAAATCTGTAAAAACTTGTGTAGATACAGGAAAAGGGATCAAACAAAAGGCCACACACCAAAAGAAATTCAGTAAGACAACTGTTAGTGCTACTGAGTCTGATGACTTCTTGTCTGGACATTGTGCCTTAGGGCTCAACTTCATGCCAGACATCTGATGCTTTGCCTAGCAGAACAGTGGAATCCGAGAAGAGAGTTGCTGAAAATCACGTCCTATTTCCCAGCAAGGAAATCTTCCTTAATGTGGTGGATATTAAGCAATTCTACAAAAACTGTATTGAAAACAACCATGTGGCTGGTTGAAGATAGGGCAATTATCAACATCTCTGTGAAGAGAATGTATATGCTCCATTTTTGTGGAAAGTTTAACATACACAAAGCTAACGTTAATGCATTGATAGGTCTAAAATGTCCTGTATCACACAAAACGTTTGTATTAGGATAGCATTTGAAAGCATGTGCATTAGGATAAGCATTCCGGATAGGAAACAAATCAGAAGCACTCTGACCTGGCTGGAACAGAGTGTTCAGAAAGAAAAGCAATCCACCTGAGAGGAAGACTGAAGGTGTTTCAGATTTTCACCAGATCAGTTTGTGAGATTTCCAAGGCCTCCCCTACCTCTTTATTTCTGTACAAGAAATGCTGGTTTGCCCTATCCACATCCATCTTGGATAATTCTGATTGATATCCTGGGCTCTAGCTTCCTCTAGTCTTGCTTGTTGCATCCAGAGGAGAAGAGGTGAGTGTAGTTGCACAGGCCTCACGTAGTGCATTGCCTAGAGTAGGAACAGCAGCCTTCTGGAGAGAGGTTGAGGACCCTGTCACCATATGATGGAACTGGTAAGGAAGGATGGAACTTCCCCTGGAGTAGCTTAGCTCTGGTCCTTTGCACTTGAAGTCCAGCCAGTGTTGGAGCAGGGCTTCTAGGTTTGGCTTCATCCAGCAGAAATTCTGCCTGTACACCCTGAGATCTTACTGCGATGGGCACCGATGTGGGAGCAATTGGTAGAGCCCTTAAAAACACATATTCCCAGTTCAAGCTGAAAGAGCGGTGTTACTTCTGAACAGCTCTTCCAAATGGATTCCTGGCTGAAATGGATAGTGCTTTTCTTACTCCTGGAGCTCTCAAATTTCGGAGCTCTGCTGGCAAAGGCACTTGCATAATCAAAATCTTAGGGTGTAATAACTCACCCCTCAATTTAATTTTAGTTCCATGAAGTAAACCAAGAATTAACTTATTAAATACTGATGATTTTGCATTTTATACTTTGTCCAGGTTGATATTAGGAAGGGTTTAGCCAGGACTTTTACTACTAAGTACCTGCCATTTACAAATTGTGTACAATAAAAATCAGGATTCTTAAAAAGATTGATGTTGGACATCTGACAATGAAGACAAAAATGTGTTATGTCTCCTTATCTTTTATAGGTTGAGGTTGTGACTTCTTTTTCTTCCTTTTTTTTTTTTTTAAAGTCTAAGGCACTGTGCCATAAAGCTTGTAAAGCAGTTATGAAGTTCTTCAAATCTGAATTAACATTTCCCACCTACCTATCTTTCTCTCTTTTAAGCTTTTAACCTTTGTAGTTATAAGACTAGTATCTTGGGAAGCAGCTTTTTATTTGAGCTTTATTTATATCCATCAGTGGGAGATGCTCAGAAAACATTGGGAGAATGCTGCTCTGTCATGCAGCAACTGGGAATTTACATTACAGAATGGTAAAAATAGTGCAAGGATCAGTTCCTTCAGATGCTGAATCCTCATTTCGGATTTTCAAAATCTTCCCATGTGTGGGTATATTTCTATGCATATCTAAATATATGCGTATATATGTATATGTTATTTGGGTTCTTTTAGTTTTATATCTTCCCTCATTATGTTCAATGTAGCTTTATGTTTACATTAATACATACATTGATAATAGTTAAAGACAACATAAGGCAGAAAAGGAGGAGGAGATAATTTAGGTTTTACAAGGATAAGAGAAAGGAGGAAAGACGTGCTCATGTATTGAAGGAAAAGCTTGTGCCATCATTGTAAATCTGCCTTTTATTCAGTTTTAACTTATATGACCAGCATTTGCCATGCAGATCCTTACTTTTCCTGACCCTGGCAACAGTATGGAGGTCAGATAGCCATCCAAGTGCAATGCCAAAGGCACAAACAAAAGTTTTTTTCTTCTTTGTCCATCTGTGGGTTTTTCCCTGATCCTACATGTTTATAGGGCATATGACAACAAATTCCGTTGCGTTATTTGCTATAGTTCAAGCTAATGGACCAAGGAATTTAACATAATTCTTCATATGCAGGTTAACTGTCCATTTCATGATTCCTTGTCCAAAAAACAGCTAGTGGCTGGATATATTTGGTCTGCTTTTATTTGGAGTGGCAGATGATATATCCCTGCCATGCCAGAACACTAGGAACAACATTTTGCCCTGGTTGGGTTTTTGCAGTACGTGGGCTGGCGTAGGCTCAGGCAGGCTAAAATCTTTTGATTTGGGGATAATCTTGTGTTATCTGGTTGGGGCTTGAATGTTCCCTTCTCATTTGAAAAATGTTAACGTAGAGCCTCCTGAGAAATAAGCACTCCTAAGAGTTCAGCTTGTATTAAAACTGATGCTTGCTATTTCCACGCAAACAAAAGCCAGTGATAGTGGCTAGGATAGGGGAAACAAAGTTCCTCTGTCCTTTATGAAAAGATCCTCCCCACCCCCAACCCCAAATCTTTAAGTTCTGCTCTGCAACTTTATCACTATTCAAACTAGGTCTAGGGACAAAGGCTCGTAGCTTTTCTCTTTTTCTTTTTTTTTTTTAAAAGGCATGTTAGGTTTGCAGCACTGGGACATGCTTCCCTGCTGGTGTCTAAAGATGTAAAGCGGAGGATTTATGGAAGACAGAATAGAGCCTTAAAAGTTTGGCTTTAAAAAACGGAGCCAGTAGTTTGACAGATTGTTCAGTAAATGTTCATTTTATTGAGAATTATAAAAAAGGTGCTTAACGCCTCTGTACCATTAATATAATACATTTAAAGAATACTGTCAAGATTAGTGTTTCAGTTCTGAAAATTGACTGTAGGGTTTATGGGCAGCACTGTTCATACTCTGCTTGTAAGATGAGGTATCTTCTACTTACCACTTGACAAAACCATTATTTTGTTACAAGGCTTTATACTGAAAAACTTGATAAATAGTAAAACGTAAATAAAATGTCATTTGAAAAGTGGGAGAATAGTTGCTGCCTGTCTTATAGCCAGATTTAGCAGATGCGGGTTTGAATGTAAAACAGTTGTGAAAATAGCCGGTGTCAAACTAGTGCAAAATTAAACTTGTGGGGTGTTCTGTTTTCAGTGTCTGTCATTGTTGAAGTACTCCATTTCAAAAGCATGCATTCCTTTCTACAGAAAAAAAATCAGATTCCTTAGTTGAAATTAATTAGCATTCAGAAACCAGATAGCATGTTTTTGGGTATTCATGAGATCTCTGTTTGAAAAAATGTTTTTAACTTGTAGAAATGTGTTGCAACACACAGATGGGAAGAAAAAGAAAAAAAAATCTCTTTAGCAAGCACTGTGTGTAAAAGGAATATTACATTTTGCACGCTCCTGATTACCCTGTGTAAACAGTTTTTGACATCTGTCTTTATAGTTTTCGAGGAGAGGAAGACTTTGTTAAAAGAACCATTTTTATACAGCAGTCACCATTTCAGTCTTGCTTTACCTGTATTATGAAAGCAGATGGTCTGCATGTCTTTTGAATATTTATAACTATCAAAAACAATCTCTTGCTATTCACCCTTAGGCTTATGAGATGTCAGGACTGTTCTGGTTGAAAAAAAAATCATCTTGGGTGTTTACAGAAAGGGGATTACATTAAGCTGAAATGACTATACATTTTCCAGTTTAATATTTGTCCATCAGCTGTTTAATCGTATTTAGATAATTGTGTAAATAAGTTGTTGCAGCCCTTGCCCCTTCCACTGAGCAGGCTTGAAGCTTTAAACACCGATGAATGAGTTGCGAAAAAGCTCAGGTTTTTTTTTTTTTTTTCTAGTTAAACAACCTGGAAGGCCTAAATAAGTTTTGGTTACAATGCTCCTTTTGAGGGAAATGTTTAATTTGCAAAGGAATCCCCAATATCTAATTCAGCCGAGTTGTGTTAGGAAGCTGCTGTGTCTGTTGCTCTCTGCTAAGTCTGTTAGCATGTATTTGCTCTGTGTAAATACTGCAGCCCAAGTACCCCTTCATGAGGCATGAAAACAACCTTATTCTGCCCATATAAAAATAATTTTAAGGTTATTTAGGGGAAGTTTTGGGACTGTGGGGGTTAAAAGCTTTTTTGACTGGAAGCTGAGCAATCACTGATAACAGATTTTGCTGTGGTTGGTTGATTTGGCAGAAAAGCATGAACAGTTTTGGTTTAGATGA
This sequence comes from Pseudopipra pipra, assembly GCF_036250125.1. NCBI lineage: Eukaryota > Metazoa > Chordata > Aves > Passeriformes > Pipridae > Pseudopipra > Pseudopipra pipra. The sequence continues at coordinate 118,818,318 of NC_087549.1, forward strand.
TTGAATTAACCTGATTAACATTGTTTTTGTTGCCTTGCAAAAAGGACAACAGTATACTTTTAGCGATGATCGAACAGCACTTCACCTGGGTGAAGAGCAGTGTTAGAGGCAATGACTCAGAAATGCCTCCCTTGAAGCACCTGCAGCAGTGGCTGCAGCAATTAGCCAGCATGAAAGGCTCAGGTCCTCCCTGTGTCTGACAGGACGCACCTTGCATTAGATCCTGGCACAATTCAAAAGGTGCTACTGTTTTATTGGGTTTTGTTTGATGGGTATATGAAAATATTTCTGGTTGAGATTTATGATATTTCCCCAGGGAGTTCCCCAACTTCTTTGAGAAAAGATGGTGTCTGGTTTTCAAATCTCTGGTATTTAATCTTCCAGAGAAAATGGGATTTTGTTCAATCTACGCTGGGTGAACCTCAGCTGAACTTCAGAACAAATTCTACCCCTACCTCCACACAGTTGTTGGATGCCTAATTATAATTAACTTATTTGGCTAAAAAAAGAGCACTTGGGCTGCAGCAGATGGTATCATTCCAGAATAGTGGGATTTCTGTGAAGGTGGCACCATTTCAGATGAGATCTCCCGATTCTCAGAACAGGACTGCAAGTGATGTGGTTGGGGGGAGGGAGGATGGGAGAGGGGAAAGAGGGAAATTTGAGATCTTGAAGTCTTTCAATGATAAATTTCTAGGAGATAAGTTAAGACTCTGGATCTGTGACCAGTTTTTGCAGTCTATCAATTTTCTTTGCAACGTGTGAAAAAGAAATCTGATTATGAGTGATAAATGTGATGCATTTGAATATTTGTGTGATATATTTATATTCGTCATCCTTGTACGTGGAAGGCGTCTGCCTCTGTGCCTCACAGATAAGGAGGATATATGCAGTAGTATCTGAATATGATGCAATATGATTCAAATGCAATAATTTTGATTTTGATTATTGATAAGTCAGGACATGGGGAACTCCTCAAGCGTAATGACCCAGGTAATATGAAAAACATCGATATGCCTCCAGTTTAGACTGTGTATCTCTGAAGACCACTAACTCATAGGCTTAATCTTAACTTTTAGGCCATAAGCATGCCAGACATGCATATATGTAGATTGACATTAAAATGTACTGTATTTCTACAGTAATAGGAAATTCTATAGCAAAGTGCATCTCTCTGCACTGATGTGACTGCAAGTTTGATGACAATAAGTAAAGCAGAGAAACAATGAAATTCAGTGTTGTCAAGTTATTTTCTGAGTTAACAAGGTAGTAATATTTTATCTGGCTTGTAAAATTTTGCCTTCAGTGAATTAGTAAATAAATCATTGATTCCTCCTGATGAGGATTCTTAGCGTAGGTAATATCACTTGAATGTTTGCATGAAGTGTTCTTGAAGAAAATGCAGGATAATTTTCATTTTTAAATGTGTTTATAATGTCTGCCTTTTTTTTTTTTAATCTACTTTGAAGAGCAGGGGCAATATCCCAATGTTAGCCATCAAAGCTTGAAATTCACATTGTGTCAAAGAAGTTAAAATTCCTAGCAGTATTACTTAAACAGACCAGTCCTCTATTTCGTTGTAAAGTAACTGCATTAAATTTATTCCTGAAGAAGCAGGGAGTTTCACAAACTGCCATGTCATTTGTATATCATCTTTATAAAATGACGTGGACGAGAGGACTAGGAAATCTAAGACAAACACCTTCATCAATAATAGGTAATTTACTAAAATTATTACTAATATACATGTTTTCATGCTTACTAAAGTTAGTTGGGCAGGAGAAGACATCTGAAAGGGGCAAAGTAAAATGAGAGAAAAGCCACCTTGGAGTTTAAATGGCATCCACAAAATATGCATGAGCTGATATGGGATAGTGGCCCATGAGAGGTGCAGTTCCCTATTTTGCACATACCGATCTGCAGGTTTTGCATGTAGAGTACCTCTGTGGTCATATAATTTACCAGATCCACAAGACTTTTTAAATTATGCCTTATGTATCTTGTGCCCATGTTTAAGATGGTTTAATCTGTAAAAGAGCTTAAAAGATAATTTTGTACATATTAGACATTAATGATACTGCTATTTTACTGGAAATTGAAATTGGGTTCAGCTGGGCTTGGTTCAGGTCATTCAGGCTAGAGTTGCAGTAGTCTATTAAGATTTCACTCTCCTTTTATACCACTGACAAAAGGCTTCTAGCTAATTTCAGAAATGCCAGATTACTATCAAGAAATGGCAAGAATTTTGGTGATTCAGAGAAACATTAAAATAGCTAGCTGCTGAGTAGAGGGTATGCACATTCGGCATAAATAATACTGCCTCACTCTAGCAGTTCTGAGCCTCCACAAGTAGCTTGTTACTGAGTAATACCTTAGAAAATGGTTATAATGAACTTCACTAAGATCAATAATCAAGGTACATTTAGTCAGAAGCTGAACTAGCTTTATAAAAGAAGACTTATAGTAATATTTATTGCATTTTTACTCCAAACTCTTTCTTCCAGTGTTTATTGCAGTTTATGTAACAAAGGGTTGATGCTGTGCATCGATTTTGTGACAGTACAAATATATCTTAATGTTACGTGCTCAATAGCGAAGAAACATAATAATCAGGGCTTTGTCTTCTTGACTGTCATTTTCTTGATACACTGGACAGTTCTTGTAGTTAAACAAAAAGTAACTACTTTCCACATAGAAATTTAAAGGGTGACAAAGTTCAGTCTATTGAAATTATATTTGCTAATTTTGTTGTTCAGACGTCATATATTGAGTATAGTTTTCAAGTTGGAGCATTATCTCATTTTGCAAGGCTTAGTCTTAATTGATTTTGTAAAAGAATGTACTGGAACTGGAAGTTTTATGCATTGTAAATTCTACTATTTTAAAATTGGTCAGAACTGAGCAGAAGGTAAATTTCTCACTGTAGCTATCTGATATCTTGAGAACCTTTGAGAAAAAAAAATCTCTGTCATCCTTTGGTCTATTTTACAGCTAATATTCAGTTACAGAATTAGACATGACAATAAGCTTTTCATAAGCCTGTTTTTGCAAATCACTTAAAATACCCTGTTTAGGAAAAGCAAGGCTGGGTTCATTTTGGGTTGTTAGATACATATTTTATTCTGCTATAAACCTCTTTTTTCACCCTATTCATAAGTCATTCAGGTAAACTTTGATGCTACAGTTTTCTGGGGTTTGCTCTGTGATGAGTGGCACAGAGAAACTGGACATGGGTAACTTGGGTCACTGCTTGCATTTGTGAAGGCAGTGTAGAATATGTATGCCTGTAAACTTGTGTGGGTATATGAAGGGTCACTCAAATTTGGAAGAAGGAATAGGATGAACAAAATTCACTTTCAAGATTAGCATCTTCCGTCCAGAGTGCGTTTCATTGCCTGATGTTTCTTGGTCAATAACTTTGTTCTTCCCTTAGTACATCTGCTTTTTTTTGCACCCATTTACGGTATACCTTGGTTTGTTTTCGTGCTCAATTAATGAGTTTTTTAAAAGGCTTTGGAAGATAGGATTAAAAATGCAATATGGTTCTCAAACTCTAAAAAAATAATGGTTCAACAATTCAAATAATTTGTGCTTTGACTTGTACTGCTCTGTATTATAGATATTTTTTTTCTTCTCCCCTTTTCACAGAGTATGATTTCTTCCATTGTGAACAGCACTTACTATGCAAATGTCTCAGCAGCAAAATGTCAGGAATTTGGAAGGTGGTATAAACATTTCAAGAAGGCAAAAGATATGATGGGTAAGCAAAAAAAAAAAAATTGCCTTGATGGTGGTTACATACCATTATGTGTCACATTGAGGTCTGTCACAGTCATATAAGAAGCCAGTTCCCTTCACAATAAGTTTAAGATGCTTTTGATGAGTAGATGTAGAAAGTACATATATAGTGAAAGAATTCATTTAAATAAATATTTGCTATCGAAACAGCCAAGCTGACTTGGGTTGCCAGAGATGTAAAGCTGTCATTCTGTAAATTTAGAGATCTTCTACCACCCAGAATAATTGTTTAGAAAACCTGTTCCTGGAACTGTGACGAACTGATTTTTTAATGTATGTGGTTTTTTCTTGCTCTGGCTAATGTATATTTAAAGAAACAGGTTTCTATAACTCTCACTACATCCCAGCAAGAATGATATAATTTTATAAATTCATATCTTTCTCTAACTTTGGGCCCTAATTTCCATTAATTTTAACAAATATTTGTTGTGACAATTGTTTGCTTGTTGTAGTAAGTACAAGTAAATTATTGGATTAAAAAAGTCTATCACTGGGACATATTAATTCTGTGATACCTTTTCTCTTTCTTAAACCTGTTCACATAATTTTAAACACTTCATATCAGAAAACTTTTAAATAGATTTCAACAGAATGGAGAAGGGGGTCCTCAATTTGGATTGACTTTTGAGCTTGACTTAGCTTTCAGTATTTGAAGCAAAATCATTAATCTACCAAAACGGGTTCCTTGCCTTTTTATAGCTTAAGGCTATAATGAAGACAATGCATCACTTTTGTGATAATTGCTTGAATTACTATTCTGAGTGAATGGCCCACTTGGGTTGGTCTCTACTTTCCACGAGTGAAAAAAGGCAGCTTCTTTCCTTAATCTACTTTGTGCCTTCTGTGCAACACTAAAAGCCTTCTTCTGAGACCACCAAATTTGGTGGTAAGACTTCAGTTGGTTTCAGGTGGTCCATGTGTGAGGCACCAGAGTGCCTGCATGGGAGAGTGATCTTTCCACAGCAGCCTCTCCCACTTCCTTTGCAGCAGCACTCTTGCATGGCACAATCCCTGTAAAATTTTCCTTATGTGGCCTGCCAAGACAGGTTCACCATCCATTCATCTGGGGACAGTAAAGTCAGGGAATAGGAAACAAATGTGGTTTTGTGTATTCCTGTGGAACCTAATGCTGGGGGGAGAGGCAGCACTGCCACCAAAGCCACCTGGGTGAGGAGTAGCAGGGCCTCTGCTTGGGGACTGATCCAGGCTACGGAAAATAGAACTCTCTGCAGAACAACTGGTTTGGTTTTTATCTATTAAGTTTCTGCTCATGATAGGACAGGGGAGAAAGACAGAGATGTGAGTGGGAATCCAGGTGATGATTTCTTCATCCAACTCTCATCCTTGTGGAGGAAAGGGTGGCCTTGCGCTGATGACTGTTAGCGAAGATCGTAATTACTATGCTTTAAAAAGAAACTGCTTTAAAAAGAAAAACAAACCAAAAACCTTTACTGTTTAAGAAAAAAATTGCTACTGGACTTTGAATTTTTAAATAAATCGTATTTTCTTAAGGCTATTTTCAGACCAGAGCTGCTAAAGCTCTAGAAGTGAGATAGTTTAAAATAAAAAAAAATGACATATGTTGATAAAAAGGAAACTCCTTTATATCAGCCTAGAGTTATTTTATATTGTTTAATCATGCACAAGAGGGGAACTGGAAGAACTCTTGTAGTTTAAGAAACTATGTTGTTAATTAAAAAGGAGGGTGTGTCAAGGCAGATGAGTTAATATAAGAAAAAAATTCAACCATGTTGCAAGTCACTGAAAAAAAACATGCGTACATGGTTGCAAGATAAAGCAGCCCATCTGTGTAATTTACATAAATTATACTAGTTCCTAACAGTCCCATACAATTGATGCAGCATCTAGAAATTAGCAGAGCCTGGGGAGGTCCGCACCTCACCCTACTTGTTACAGATTTCCAGTGGCTGGGAACTGCAGATGTCGTGTCAGGGACATCATGGGAGGAACAAAAACAGTCACTGGGGGCTTCTATCTCTCTGGGTGGGGCATGCTTTCCCATAACAGTCCTCTTTACCCTGCACAGATGCACTTAGTGTTTGCACTTACTGTTTGCCCTACATTGTCTGCAGTACAGAGAGTGGTTTTTTGTCTTTTGTCTTTGCCCTACAAGGTTGCTACCTTGTCCAAAGTCCACTGTTGGGATGCAGCAGCCCACTCTTGACTGGGTTGCATTGCGCCATTTTGTATTTGTTTCTTTTTATAGCATGTCTTGCAAGGACAATCAAGTTTGTGATTTTCAATCTGATGTTGGCGTTTTCAATGTTTCTTTTCCACTGTAGTTGAGATGGATAGCCTTTCTGAACTATCCCAGCAAGGTGCCAACCATGTCAACTTCGGTCAGCAGCCGGTCCCAGGGAACACAGCCGAACAGCCTCCATCTCCTGTTCAGCTTTCTCATGGTAGCCAGCCATCAGTTCGGACCCCGCTTCCAAACCTGCACCCTGGACTTGTATCTACTCCCATTAGCCCTCAGCTGGTAAATCAGCAGCTGGTTATGGCCCAGTTGCTGAACCAGCAGTATGCAGTGAACAGACTTCTAGCCCAGCAGTCCTTAAACCAACAGTACTTGAACCACCCTCCTCCTGTCAGTAGATCCATGAACAAGCCGTTGGAGCAACAGGTCTCAACAAACACAGAGGTGTCTTCCGAAATCTACCAGTGGGTCCGTGATGAACTGAAACGAGCAGGAATCTCACAGGCAGTATTTGCACGTGTGGCTTTTAACCGAACTCAGGTCAGTTGTCTTTTTTATTTATTTTTTTTTTAAGTCTAAGAGTCCCTTTTTTCTCTCTCTAGTTAGTAATTGCCATCTTTAAGTCTCTGTCCTCATTTCTACCTTGTCGCTTAGATCCTTTGAAGGAAACATGCTTCCTTGCAGGGCCATTGTCCCCGTTGATACAGTACCAAAATTTTCAGGGATTGGTTTGTGGAAATAGCTACTGTTTTTACAGAAACCCTTGTTCCTCTCCATAAACCATGTGATGGTTTATGACTAACTGAACCTTCCCTGGAAAGGAAATGAAAAGCTTTGTGCAGAACCATTCACAAAGTCACCCAACAGATTGCCTTTTGTGCTGCAGTTGTACCCGTACTGACCACATACGCAGGTGTACCGGAGATGATCTTTTATTCATGTTCACATTTATTTTTAATATTTTCTAGTGAAAGTCTTAATAACATCTTTTCAGGCTTCTGAAAAGATTAAGAATCAAAGGCTTTATCTTTAAAGAATCTACTTTTTACATGTATTTCTGTAGTTTGTTGTAAAAACAGCAGTTGCTGAGCTTGCCACTGTCCACGTCAGAACATATACTTCAGCTCTTCAATGCAGAAAAAGCTAGCCTTAGCAAAGCTGATAAGTAACACTAAAATGTGTTATTTTTTACACCTGTTTTAGAAGCTAACCCTGTTATAATTTATTCTGCTCTATGAATTTAACTTAATGCCATGTTGCATGGAATTTAATCAACCAGAAATTATGGAAGAAATGTCAGTATATTCAATGCAAATAATAAGATCTCAACATTTTAGAAGTATGTTTTAACAGAAAATAAAATATTTTAATGGTATTTTTTTTAATAGGAAATATGGTAAAAATACAGAGGTAAATTTGCTTTGGATTCCACATTTGTAAACGAAAACATGTACTTAGGGAATAATTTGTCCATTGCAGATTATAGTATAACAAAAAAATTGTAATTTGGGCTTCTGTTGAAACAGCTTTGTTTGTCCCTGCGTAGCTTAGAGAATAAAAATTCCGTTTCAAATGCTCTGGTACCAGGTTTGAATCAGCATGTCATTTGTAATTGTTCTGAATTACTATTGCTTTAAAATTTTGCATACTCCTTTTGCTAAAAGAGAGTCATTGTGTGAATTCTCTGTAGAGCTCTCTGTTAGTGTGTCTTTCCTCTTAACAGCAGAGGAGCTTTTCAAGATCTGGGTGTCTCATACCAAATTTCATGATATACATGAACTCATGCAAGGATTGCTTGTTAGGTTAGGTCCAGGCAGTTTCAGTTGTTACATTTAAAATTAAGTGACATAGAGTCTTGTTTAATACAATGTTTAAAAATTTAAGTATTGATACTATAAAGTATTGAAGCAGTAATTGTAGCTTCATGTTACAATGGTTTGCAGCTGCCATCTTACCTGGACAAAAAGCCAAGCAAGCAATTCAGGAAATAAAGTTTATTTTATATTTACTTCTCTCTCAGTCTTGTCTAAAAGCACATTGTTTTCTCTCAACTTTCTTCCCCCTCTGAAGTAAATTTTTCAGTTGTTGTCAGCTAGTTTTGCATACAGCTTTTGGCATATCCTTTGTGCATAAGCGATACTTGTTACCTGAAATACAAGGATGGTTGATTCTGACTGGGCATTGAATTGATATGACACAGTATGAGAAGATGCCCTTTAGATGTGATGAATGCAACTGTAGAACTAGATTTCTAGTGCAAATACTGACTCTACTTTTGTATTCGTATTATTATTTACACTAATATATATTAAAAATATGTATTAGTGTGTATTTTTCTTACTACAAATGTTCTTAGATATTTGTTTAAAGTTCAGTTCTTCCACGGATGTTGTGGTTAACCAGCTCAGTAAAAGGTGTTCAAAGTGACCCAAAACTGGGAGGAAACCCTGAAATGATATTTGTAAACAATTCCCTTGAAGAGATATGAAATAGATATAGATATGAAATAGATATATATTTTTTGACAATTTTCAACCAAATCTACTTGAAAGAATACAGAGTAGTATCCCTATAGCCTACAAATTGTGCTAGCTAATCAAGTTAGCATTTGCAGTTGGATACATAAGATTTTGCATTGTTTTTTATGTATTGTGGAAAATGTGATGAGCAAAAAGGCAAAATACTAGGAGCCTAGACAGTATTAGTCTCAGTTTTGCCAAGAAATATCTCAGCGTACTTTTCATATGAAGCAGAGCCCCACTGAAATAGGAGTTTGTTGTAGGCACATTTCACCTTTGCAAACCTTTTGCTAATTTTACCCACAGTGACAACTAATGTCCAAGGATAAACACAGGAACCAGCAATTCTTAGATGAAAACCTTTAGATTTGTTCTGTTTGCTGTACTTCTGAACTCATCACAGCTTATTCCAGAATACATCACAGTTAGCTGGAGTTAAGGCAGCACTTAAATAACTGATGCTATTTAGAAGTTATTTTCTAATATTGATGTAATATCTTGTCTTTTTTTTTTTTTTGTGTGTTTGGCTAGTGCAAGTGAAAATGCTTGTTTAAATCCATCTACTATTTTCTGAGATAAAAAGCTAACTCAGGCTTACCACTGACATTTTTGAAACTATCATAACTATATTTGAGACATGTCCAGGGACTAGATCATGCCATCAGTTTCTAAAGACGTAAGAACTCACTGATATTGGTTAGGAGTTCTGTGCAAGAAAGATCTGGTGTCAAGATACAGTCTCAGATGAGGGGAGAGATTTGCTTTCAGTGTAAAAGTTAAGGAAGGAAATGATCTATAAATTAAGAGTAGTTTAACTTAATGTTTAGTCAATAAAATGGACTTTGGTGAAATTAGAGAATTTGGTGGTGGGTTTTGGTGGGAAGGTAGCTTAGTGTGGTAATTCAATACTTGGACCTAATTTTCAAGATTTTTTGATTTGGGGGCAAAAATGTTGACTGGAAATATTTCTACTTTTCCCCAGTCAAAGGAAAGAAATTGGTAAAAATAATTCTGAAAACTAGAGTGTCTATTAAAAAAATTATTATTATTATTATCTATTTATAAAGCAGAAAAAAACCCTTAGCCACACTCTAGAAGTGCGTCCTTAAGAAAGAGAGGGTATGACTTTAATATCTTCTTGAATAATTTCCCCCAACCTTTAAGTTCCAAATGGTAATTTCAAAACTGAGTTTTTAGGAATATGTCTTGTCAACTTTAATCGAAGTCCAGATATTTATAACTTGAATGAAAATTCACATCTATACAGGCACAATAGAACAACTGTATAGGAAGCAGAAAAAATTTTGAAGGGCGGAGCGCCTTTCCACAAGAGAAATTTCTCTGTGCTCCTTCTAGGAAGGCTTCAGAGTACAGTCAGATCTGGAGTTTTGCTTGTCTGTCAGGAGTTGTGATTCCAGTTCACTGGATATAAAGAAATAGGTTGAATCCTGTTAGCACCTCTTTGCAGTGTACCATGGAAAAATTTTGTTGAGTCACGATTTGTGCTAGCAGATCTGAGTTTCACCCCAAGCAAGACTACCAAAGGGTCTCTCTGTTTGCCTGGGTAATTTTGGTAAATTATGTTTCAGCTGCGAGTTCACCGAGTGAATAAACATGGTATTTTTTCCAGCTGATATCAGTGCACTTTACAGACACCTCTGCTGTTTTGAAAGAGCAAATTCAGTATTTTCTTGTGCTTTGCTGGCCAGAAAATGGCATTGTTGTCAGTTCACTGTCCTGGGTGGCCCTGAACAGCTGTTGGATGACAGTGACGATGCATTGGGGCAGGCCCCCAAAGCATGGTGCAGCAGCCTCCCATCAGCAGAGAGGCTCTGCCTGCCCCTTTACATGTGCAATTAAACTGGGAGTTTCTCTGCTCTGTTTTGTTCTTAGAGCTGGAGCAAAGCACCAACATTTGTTGGGCTGAACCACCTTCAGCGCCCTAAACAAATAAATAAATTCCTCTCCCATTTCTGTTTTGTGTTTGTAAATGTAAACATGAGTCAGGAAACGGAAGGCTTGAGTTCCCACAGCAAGTCTGACATTTGACTCAAAGGTGTAGCTTAGCCTGGTGCATGGCAGGGTGACGAGTCCGCGCTGCGTGAGCAAGGAATTGTGTTAGTCATGGTTGTGGTTGGAACTGTAACTGAAGGCTGCCTGTCTCAGTTTGTGTACACATTCAGCCATAAGGTTTGCTGTGTGAACTTGGGTGCTGTTGTACGAAGGTGATCTCTTGGCTCCATCTTCACGAAAGAAAACTCTTTGCTTCTTTTGCCATGTCTGACTATTGTAATTTTTCTTCTTCTCAGCAGTGATAATGTTTGATCTGAAGGTTTTTGAGTACTTCCCAGTGTTTCTGCTGGATAACTTTTATCTCTCCCTCCTTTCTACTTCACTCCCATGTTTGTTTAAAATATCAGCTGCCAGGACACATTGCCTTTCATTCTTATATAAAGCCTGTTCTCATATATGAAAACTTCTGTGAATTTAGGACTGTGCTCATGCTAATTCTGGGCAATTGCTATATCAGAGGAGGATGCCTGGATGCAGTAGACAGCTCCATGTAATTGTAAAACAAAATCTGAGTTTACACAAACCACCTTCTCAGGCACTGTTTTTTTTCCCTTCCCTTTTGTCTTTGGCACACTTCATTTTCCAGTAAAATGAAAAATGAAGATGGATTATTCAAAATTGATAACAGTAATGGACCATCATGTAATGTTTTATTGAATTTGAGTTCTGTAAATTATGTGGTAGAGAGAAATTTGCCTGCTTAAGTATAACAGAAATTGCCACTGTATTCATATAATTCTTCGTAGTGTAATTTAAGAAAAAGCACGCTATCCATATCACTATTGAATAAAAGGTAAAAGGTGCTATTACACTATCATGACAGCTCTCCTCTTGCTACTAAACGACATAGATAAATGTGTCTGCTTATAACTTACTTGGCAGGGATCCAGGCTTGTGGGTGGAGCTTGTGAATAATCTGCCACCTGGACATGGGATAGGAGCACCCTGCAACCTAGAGGGATAGCATTCAGGGATGTTCTGCGTGTTTTGGGAAGGTTTGGGCAAATTGCATTTTTCTTCTGGGAGCTTTGAAGTTCTATCAGTCTGATAAAATCTATCTGAATCAGTGATTACGTTCAAAGAGGAGACAAACTGGGGGCCAGACAGGCTGTGTTTTTGTTCATATTGGCAAACACTTTAATTTATCTCCATTTTTAAAGAATTCGTAATGAGCTTTTGAAAGCCCTGATAATATTTATTGAACATTTTTGTGCCATTAGTAATGAATTATACTTGTAATAACATGTAAACTGTCTTTATTTTCAATGAAACCTGGGAACATTTTAAGAAAATACATTTCCAGTGCAAAAAGAATGCAAGGGAGGAACAGTGAGGAGGGCTCCGAGCCTAACGGTGTTTATAATCTCTATGCAAAACAGATTTAGTTTTTAAACAACCTGAGGTACAATATGAGAAGATCACACCAAGACCAGTATCTTGGCAAACCAGTTCAAGCCTGGTAAATTGAACAGTAAATCTCTGCATATTAGCAGGGGTCAGGATGTGAGAGCTGACATTTTCTTTCTAGGATTTTTCCCATTGTACATTTTGTCTAACAACTTCTAGCCAAAGTTTTGTGTTCAAAAATTGAAGCAGTAGCAATAAAGTAATATTTGAAGCGGGCAAACTGTATGCTAAGACTTTGCTTGCAGCTGGTACTACATCTTGTTTTTCATGTTCTTTCGTCACATATTCTGACCTTTAGGTTCAGAGCCCTATAAGTAAACTCTTCCTTGCCTTTTCCCAGATCTTTCATCTACCCTCCTCTCTCTGCATCTCTGTTCTCTACCCTGCTCCCATCTCAGGTAAAGAGCTAGCGATGGGAGAAGGAGAAGGGAATGAATACTTATGGCATTTCTAATTACCAAAAGGTGTCCCACAGCAACGGAAATGCAAGAAAAAGAAAAAAAAAACCATTTTCTTTATTTCCTTATTTCACTGAAAGGGAAAAGTTATACGAGAAAACCAGCCTTTTTTACCTTTTTTAGCTGCCCGCTATGTGACAAAGGCTTATACAAGTGAATATTTTCTATTATGAGCTAAAGTATTTTTCAAGGACATTTCCTGTGGCTGACAGTGGCCTTACTGTTTGTAAGGAGTCTTCCTTCCTGACAATGATCACTCCACTTGAGTTTAGTTTTTCTTGACGCTTTTTTCCTGGTGAGGTTGTTTTCAGCTCTGTAGCAGTCAGAAACCACATGTTTAGAACTACCCAAAAGGAGGTTGTAGCGATGTGGGTGTCTTCTCCCAAGGAACAAGCGACAGGATGAGAGAAAATGATCTCAAGTTGCAGCAGGGGAGGTTTAGATTGGATATTTGGAAAAATTTCTTCTCCAGAAGTGTTATCCATCATTGGAACAGGCTGACAGGGAAGTGGTAGAGTCACCATCCCTGGAGGTATTTAAAAGATGTGTAAATGTGGTACTTAAGAACATGTTTTAGTGGTGGACTTGGAAGTAAAGGGTTAACGGATGGACACTATGATTTTAAAGGTCTTTTCAAACCTAAATGATTCTATTCTGTTCTCTGCATCCTGTGCTCTGCAGACAGCTTTGCCATGTCTCCATTTTGGTGTACTCAGACCTAGAAAAAAATGGTAGACACAAATTTAATTTCCATATTTGCTAACAGGGAAATTTATTATTATACCAATCATTAAGAAAAAATGTAAAACTTATACGTGACCCAAATGCCACTTTTGTCAGTAAATCATTGCACCTTCTACATGGTTTCTGACTGGATACAACAGAAAAAAAGAGAGATCAAGAAAAGTGATAAGAAAGTATCCCCCAAGACTATTATTTTTTTTAATACTCCTCTGAAATATTTTTCATGCTCAGTGCTGAAAGGCTGTTTGTTTTTTTCCATCCCATTCCCCTTTTACGTGTTCAGGTACAGACAGGGCCAGGAGGACCACACTGGCCACAGTGTAGTGGTTAGCACGTCTGTCCTTAATCACTCAAGACATGGAGGTGCAACAGGCACATACAGAACTCAGACCTGCACTGGGTGGGCCCTGACCCTGCCTAAGCACAGCTGCCTGAGAGCAGTGGCTTTGCAGCAGCATCTCCATAAGGTGCTGATGCTTATGCCTGAAAGGATAAGACCTTTGAGAGAGGTGACAACTTCCACAGGTACTGTGAGCATGAGACGTCCCTACAAAGATGTGTCTTGGCTGTATCTTTCTCTTGTACTCCTTTAGGAATGGATCTATTCAGTCAGGATTGCCTTAGTTTTAGCTTTTTTATTGTCTGCTTCCTTCCCTCCATTTACCTCTCTGTTATCCCGAATAACTAACAGCAGGTCTTTAGGAAAGAAAACATTGGGTTGTGTTATTTCTTTAAATTCACATGCCAGTTCCATTGTTACAGTAGCAGTAAAAGCCTCCCATACTAATCCTCACCTTGTCCCAGCAAGCAACAGCATTTATTCTAAAAAGAAGTTCACATCTGCTTTTGCAAAAGTTAGTTTTCTTATCACCATCTTGTTACTTCAAGACAGTAGAGCATTTTTAAAAGGAGACATATTTAAAAGGAGAATTTGGCAGGGAGGGTGGATTTCAAGAACCTGTTGACATTGAAGTTGCAGTTGCACTCACAGTTTCATAAATATTTCATCTTTTAGAGGAATTAGGTGTCCCAGACCACCAGGCCTGCTCCATTGCTGCAAGCCGAGATGAAACAATTGTGTAGAAAACCTGGTGTGGTCTGTACAAGCTGCTGACAGCATGCTATCCTCTGCAGCCTGCCACTTCAGGCTTGCTGCTGCTGATGCCTTGTATACAGTTTTCTTCTCATTTCCCAGTGTCATTGCTGGGCTCTGACGGTAAATGGACTTAGGAAATGAGACCTGCACAGCAGGTTCTCAAATAAATATCCCAGGCGATGGACTGGGTGAGGATTAGGGTTGTCCTGATTGAGGGGAGGGGAAGGTGCAAGAAGGAGGAAGGTGAGGGCATCTAACAGTGAGTTTCCTCACTTGTTGCTAAACTCCAATATACAATTCTTAGAAAGAAATACTGACTTAAAAAATATGGCCCCGAGTCAGTTAAGCAGTACTTTAGGAATGTTGCTAGTTTATCATCTCAGATAACTTATGAAATATCACTTCCTTTCAAAGAACTGTGTAAGTTGCTAGAAATGTGGAAAGGCTTTTTTTTAGGTTGGTTATGCATTTTGTCTGTTAAGCCTCAGAACACCCCAGTGTATCTCACTTATTCTTAACATCTCATGATTGTCTGTCGACTGTGAAAGATTTTATGGCAAGTTAAGCCAGTAAAAGGAACGAGACCTATTAGGCAGATTCAGTTTATGTTGTATGTAAAACAGGTACTTAATAAAATTAAGGGTACAATTGAGGCTCTCTTCTCTGCTGCCTAAAATGCCATTAATACATTCCTATGTGGAGCAAATAGTGCATTTGCTGCTCTTCTCAGCCCAGCAGTAAGAAGAACAAGGACTGATAAGCAGTGGCTTTGCAGAGCACAGTTTTACAGGAGCTCACCTGGGCTAACTCTCGAGCCTATTTTTTTTCTTCCTTCCCTACAGGGCTTGCTCTCAGAAATCCTCCGAAAGGAAGAGGATCCCAAGACTGCCTCGCAGTCCTTACTGGTAAACCTTCGGGCTATGCAGAACTTCTTGCAGCTGCCAGAAGCAGAACGGGATCGAATTTACCAGGACGAAAGGGAAAGGAGCTTGAATGCAGCCTCTGCGATGGGCCCCGCACCTCTCATAAGCACACCACCCAGCCGGCCTCCACAAGTAAACTGCTCTCTCTGTTTTTGAGATTTGCTCGTTGTGTTTTCACACCGTCCTGCTGCGTGATACGTTTTTTACAAAAAAAGAAAGCTTTTGCTATTGCATTTTTTTAAACACTCATAGTGTCATTATTTGCAGTGCATACTACAAATTAAATTTAAGAAATACAATGGGTGATAGTAGCAGTAATTTCTACCTGTTTTCTACTTTTAAGATAAATTCTGTCCTTTATGATCCCTATAGAATTTTTTTTCTTATTTTGTTGAGATAAGAGCTTTGCTGGGCCTGAAAGATGGTGGCTTTTAGCTGTCATCTTTTCCTACAATTCTCAGGTTCCTAATGTTAGAGATTCAGATGGGGATTTTGAAGGATTTAGACCACTAAACTGAGAGGGAAAGAAAGCAGAAGTATGAGTACATTGTAGTGCCTTAAAAATTATTTTCCAGAAATCAAACAGGTAAAATGGAAGCGATGTGGAAAAGAAGACTCCATCCCAAAATGCTAGGCAGTTTTTCACCAGGTTGAGTTGCTGACAACTGGGTAACATAACAGACTTGCTATATTACTCGCTCTGAAAGATTTGGATATGTTCATTAAAGCTTCATTTAGTATTTATTCAGATGAAACTCCTATTGATTTCTGTAAAATCTATTTTATTTAATTCTGCAGAAATTATAAAGTTTGGTAGAGTGACATCCAGAAATTTAATGGCGTAGTCCTTGGGTCTATGGAGGAAACTCTGATGCTTCTTTTAAGGTACATGGTAAATACATGTGTGAGCCATAGGAATGCACAGGATTTCCACAAAGAAGAAATGTGGTTGTGAGCGAAACACTCCAAAAACTGAATCTTTTTTGAAATATTCTGCATTGCTGTGGCTCAAGGTTGTACCTATGCAAGGAAAAAATCTGATCTGCAGATATGTGGGCATCATGCTTTATACACAGTCCAGATTTGCTATACAAAGAAAGGCTTTGGGATTGTGGGAATTTTGTGATGGTTGAGTATATAAACAGCAGGTTTTCATTAACCAGTCATAGGCTTGTGACTATGACTATGTTCCATACCCATTCTGAATGCTATAAATTTCTCGAGATTATTTTTCTAATTTTCCTGCAGCTAATGGATACTAAGGACCACACTAAAGTAACGAATAACAAAATTGTAGAAGGGAGAACAGAAGATCACCTTGACCTGCTGCAGTACTTTTCACAAGAAGAGAAAAAAAATTTAGCAGAAAGAACAGACTGTGCTAATGGTGTAGTTTTGTTATCATTAACTGAGTTTAGTCTGTAAAATCCACTATAGATATTCTTCAAGACAAGAATCTATTTACATAGTAATGCTTTAGTGGGAGATAGTTAAATAGAGATAACTGTGTTTAAAATAACATTTGAGTTTGTTTTAATATCTGTACCTGCTCCCACAGCCCAGGTAATTCAGAGCAAAGGCTAACCCTGCTTCTTAACTTATCTCTTTCTGCCAAGGTAATGTCTCACTCTGTCTCAAGTGGTCTTGGGCAATTTCACAGCTAAAGAACAGAGTTAATTACAGGACCTTCCAGAAGGATGTCAAGTCAGAGGTAGTCCTTGTATTGGTTTTAATTCACACTTTAAACTGTATAAATCCCTGGCAGCCAGAAAGAAAGTGAGACTTAGGGGTTTTCTTAACTGACAAAACATACTGTGAGTCCAGATTTGGGGGGTGGGGTGGGTGGGGGTAGATATCTGTCTCTACTGTGATCTTGTTCATAATTACATTTCATTTTTTTTTAGTGTGAGTCAGGAGTATAGTTAACCTAATTGTGACAGTTCAAAGTGGAAACAGCATAGGTTTTTGTTTTAATCCTTTTCGGATGGAAAGCAAGTTAACAAGGAAACCTGATAGACTAATACTTGAGGTCTAGAGAACAAAGCAGTTATTTTTCCAATTTTTTTTACTATTCTCTGTCATTCAGCAAAACGTATTCGCTTGCCCTAGCAAATCGAGTGAGAATGTAGAAATCTCTCAGCTGGGATTCTCTATGACGTTTTTACATGTTTCCAGAATTACCCACCTATAAACATCCAAAGCACTTTCCACCTGCTGCTAAGTGTTCAGAGTCCTGAGCTTGAAAATTGGGATATCTGTGTTCGTAGCATAAGTACAATACTTAATGCTAGAAATAATAATGAAATTATCCTAGTTGTAACACTGGCAAGTATGACTTTACAAATCACAGCAGAAATAAATTATAGTCAGGATACTGCAAAATTATTAATGCAAGCTACTACTCTGATGACTTCCACAAAATGTCCACAGTTTATTGAATATTTGATACTAAGGGAATAAAACAACTAGCATCCTTACTACTAAATTTATTACAAGCAATTATTTAAAGTTCACTGTGCAGGAATACAGCATAATATTTTTCCAGCTTGGTTGTGAGCTTCTTGGATAACCATTGAAAGAGAAAACAGACCGTTTATCCTGACAACAGAATTTACGCAAGAGCCAACATATTTAATATTAAATCTTTAGACCAGTGTAACATTTGAAACAATTAAACTATGAAACCATGAAAAATGGGAGCTAATATGCCACACATGAAGGTTTATTTTGCAATTGCAAGTTATCAGTTTCGGAAGGATGTGAAAATAAACATCCTGAAAAGGATCTATTTTGCATTTTCGTGTTGCCAACTGGTGGCCAGACAGTAGAGCAGACTTAACCATTTAGCAGCTGAGCTTGTTCTCTGTAAATTTTGCATACTGTTGTATGCAGAAAGAGAAAGCGTGACCTTGGAGGTCTGATTGGATAGTAGGAACCCACCAAGCATAAAACCCTAGTGCCTGAGTTAGAACGAACTGTGCTGAATTTATCTCATTTTTACAGCATTCTTACTAGTTGCTACTTGAGCTAATGTATCTGGATTGTTTCCAGTTCTTTTTTGAAATCCTTTAAGAAGCTCTTTGTCCCCCTTACTTTTCCCTTTCTCTCTGACTTAAACAAAATGCAAAATCTTACTTTTTTTTTTAATTGGAATCATTAGCCTGTAATGCATGAGCTTTTGGGCTGCATGTATAGCCCTCTAAGCTGGTCAAGTTGTAAAAGTCTGCTACTATGTTCCACACTGGTGGACTGAGCACAAAGAGACAGTGTACACAAGAATTTTTCCCTTGGACATTGTTCGTCTTGCCACCCCGGGGGTCAGAAGCCTGTCTGCCAGGCTCTTTCCTGGGGTACTGGAGTTTATACGTATTAGCATCTCCATCAGGTAGGTACTGCATGGAGACGTAGTTTAACCTCTGCTAGAAGGAAGGAAAAAGGTTGTTTCATGTTCTACTTCTTTTATTAATTTCCCCCCACTCTTCAACATCTTTGTCTTGCAGATCACCCCACAGAGGTAATTTTGAGATATTCCTTGATCAAGTTCAGAGGATGAATCTATTGCATGCTATGTAGGAATGAGAGGATCCGGGGATACTTTAGAGGATGCTGAGATGCTAGGGATGGTGGTTTTGTCCCATCAGGGCAGTTTGGGATGTGGGGGGGAGAGGACTCCATCCTCCTCAGTACGAATTGTTAGGGAGAATGGAGTCAGGTGGCCAATTTACATATTTTGTTTTCCAAAGTATTCTGCTTAAAGCTTTTTAGCCTGGAGTTATGAACACTTCCTTCTCAGGACAAGTAATCTCCATTTCAACAGAGCTGAGGAAGAAATCCTTCTTGCCACTCATATTCCGCAAAGAAAATTTGTGTTAACTGTTGGGCCCCATCATCATCCTATGTAAAAACAGAGTATATGTAATGTCAAGAGCAGAATATAATTTCAACAAGACAATGTTTTAAGACGTATCCGCAAATCTGACATGAGTCATGGTTCTAGGTACTCATTGACAAAAACCTTCATCTCATAAATATAATCCTGACCTCCCTCTGACTCCAGATAAATTACAGTTCCTTCATGCTAAAGCAATGTCAGCTTGAGTCTCAGAGATAGGATGTCACTCTTGAAAGACTGGTCTCAAGGAGGACACTGCTTTGAGTTGTTTGAGGACCAATGAACCTCCATTGCAAGGAACTCTTGCACCAGCTTCCATGAAACTTGATGGTGGAGCCCTGGAGTTTAAACACATGCCATATGTCAACACCAGCAAAATTTTTATTCTTAAGGCGCCAAAATTTGAGCTTTAGGTTGATAGTCTTTGTGGCAAGTTGCGTTTTAACAAAAGTAAAAATGAACAAAATAATAAATGCAACCCTCTCCTCCCACCCCCGCAAAAACCACCATGGAGGAGAGTTAATGGAAACCCTGACACTTAACTATAACTGCACTTCCAGGCGCCACTGTAATAATGGAGTAGTAAACCTTGTTCTGATAAAAGCTGTTCTGAAAGCAACAGCATTTATTGTACCTCCTCTGCTATTTGCAGAGCAGAACTGAAAAGTAGTTTGTTTTGCCTGGAATGAACTACTTTATGAATTTTAATGTACGATGTAATATTAAAAGCTAAACCAGGATTAAAGAAGATTTTTGTTCCCAAGCTAAAACAGTACTTATGAGAATGTGTTATATAAGATTTTTTTGTTTCAGTTTCAATGGGGAAGGAATGAGCTTCCATGTTTGTGAAAACCTCTTCATATTGGTTATTTCTTCTATAAAAACCTGTCCTTTTTTTTTTTTTTTAGGAAAAACTAAGTAATCCAGAATTTCTTGCTACTGTAATCAGTACTTATTTGATGACAGGACATATATGGGCTGGCCAAGAGGGGATGGATGTATTAATTTTTTCAGGTATTTTTAGAAGACTAAATTGATTGGTGATAGGAAGATGACCAAATGAATTTTTGATTCTCAGTGTGTTACATTTGTAAAATAATGCTCCTCTGTTCAGTTAGTATTTGCAAAGTTTAGTTACTCTAAAAAAAAAAAAATTAGCTGATCTATGGTTTCTTTCCTAAACAGAAAATGTGGCTGTAAGTGTGGGTGGGGTGGGAGGTTGTGTTTGAGTGGATGAGATGAGAGATTATGTTTTGTTTTGCTTTTCTCTCCAAAATGAATACTTTTTCCACCTCCTCTCCGAAGTCCTGAAGTGGCATCGTTGAGGGCTTTTTTGTTTTCTGTTGGATTTTTTTGAGGAGGAGGTTGTTTTTTCAACCGAGCTTCAAACAGCCTCTGTCTTGAACTCAATTCTAAATTCAACACAACAGCCTAGATGCTTGCTTATGTATAAATTATGAAACAGTTTTATGTATGGATATTCTCCAAGAGGTTAATTAGCATTATTGCATGGAATTCATCAGACCAGAGCAGACCAATAGTCCATCTAGTCCAGCCAGAGTCTATACCTGATCCTTGAAGAGAAATTATTAAGAGGCAGGGGAAGAATTTTTATACTTGGCCAATGATGTAAATTGGAGAGGAAGAGGGTACGGCTGCGAACCACAACTCTTGATAATCCCCAAACCCATCATTTTATAACTTTAAGGCTTTTATTCTTCAGAAGATCTTTGGGCTAATATGGCTTTTTGATGCAAATACTACTGTTTTCTGAATGCAGTTAGGGTTTCCTAATTAAATATCAACAGAGGGCAATAGGAGTTTGTTTTCACTTCAGTGACATATTAGGTGCTGTTGAATTCATTGTACCTGTATAAAGATAGATGTGATTTGTGAACCAGACTGAGGATTTGCAGTAGTTCCCCTGGGTTAAATGCATATCCGTATTAAATTGGACATTGAGAAGTGTGGACCAAGATGCATAGTTTAAATTATGTCTCCAGCGTGGTGTGTGATGTTTTTTGATGATCTGGGTGTTCAGAGCTCAGTTAAGTGGTCTATGAAGTACTACTGCAATGTGAAGCTGCCTTCTGAAGCTGAGTAGCAATCAAAAAGGTAGTGTGCTTATAGAAGAGAGACATTTGTTCAGGATCACAAGAGCAAAGTGTTTCCTTCCCAAAAGACTTGTGTATGCGAGCTGAATACCTTCATCTTCTTATCTTCCCATTGGGTCATTCAAAGACTAGTTACAAGTTAAAATTATTTGTTTGGGGAAGGGCTGAAATCTGTTTGTCATAATTTAAACTTGAGGTCCAAGAAGGCATGTTGACAAAGCCATCACTTTTTCATTCTCTAATTTAGCTTAGCCTGATTTTTACATGCACGCAGAGAAGTCTGTTTCTAGTTGCGTGTTTAACATCCCCATTGGTTGTCAGTTATCTTTTGGCAAGTCACTCTCATCTAAAGGTTATAAATTTGCCACTGATTTTGTATTTTTAAATGATTTCACTGTATGATGCTCAGGAGATGCACCTCTCTTGCGGCTCCATAATGATTTGCCCAGTGTGAGCTGTGCCTTTTCCTGCTCTGCAGTGGGAAGGAGAGTTTTGTGCTGCTGCTCCTCATGATGCCCACTGCCTCAAATGTTTCTAAACAGCTGTTGGCCCAGGTTTGGCCATCCTCTGCTGCAGTGTCGCTGGTAAAATGTCACACTGCAGAAAAAGGGCATGGCTGCAAAGTGCCAGTTGTTTTCAGATGAAAGCAAATCATATGATTAAAGTGTATGCCACGTTATGGGGGTTTTCTTCATTTCCCTTTTTATTTAGGACCCCTGTTTTCAGATCCCAGAAAGTGCTAATGCCTGCCAGAATGGAGGCAAGGGGAAATGCTTGTGAACACCTTGTTCTTGCTGGAGTATTGCCCCTTGCAGTTAATGGGCTTATGTTAGCGCAGCTCCTGAACAACCTGATAGACAAATCAGGCTCGACAAAAGTGGCGTGCACTCCCAGTTTCTGGGCTTGATTATTTTATCTTTAAAGCACTATGGAGGATAGCTAGCACAAATTGAGCACAGCACTTCTAGGAAAAAATGGACTCCTGATTTGCCTAAGTATGTCTCTCACTCAAACCCTTTGACTCTCGTATCGTGAGACCTGTGACATATGAAAGCTCATAGAGAGTGAGATTAGAAAATGAATTATCATGTTGTCATGATTTCCCTTTGAACCTCAAGGGACTTCAGAGCACAGGAAGATGCTGACTTGCACTGGATCAAACTGATAGTGAAAGTGTGGGTTTAGACATGTACTTAAGAGTAGGCTGAATCATCTTCTGGAAATGCCAGGCTCTGTCCACTAGATTTAGAGTTAGGTTAAATGACTGTCTTAAACTAGATGTGTAACTTTTGAATAACTAAATTAATTCAGCTCTCAACAACCTCAATATGAATCAGTAGGTTTGAATTGAAATGTAAAGGTTTGATTTTGCATTGTCACCTTCTAGGTTCTTGGCAGAAATCCAGTTTTTCCTTTTGTTTGGTCCACTTTAGGATTAGTGGTTTATTAGGTTCACTAATCCTGGGCAAGCATTAGAAGAGTAACTGCTAAAGACAGACGTTATCCTTAACTACTGAGAATATTGTAGGATAAGCTGAGTACCTGCTGATTTTTTTTACCTCTCAACTGATATTGCAGAAACTGCACTCTAACCTTGGTGGGATGATGCTTGGTGTTGAAACAGCACTTCCATCATTTCCAGAGGAGGAAGGAAAGGATAGTCTCCTGCATGTCATGTCACTACTAATGTATTTTTTTGTTGTTTTCCTTAATGCTGCAGATGCAGCATAGAGGTGGTACCGTAATCATTCTGTCTTGTTTACGTGTGTTTGGTGTTTATTTAACCTGGACTGCAAGAAGAATAAATATTTGATGTATGTAAGTGAAATACAACTAGAATCAATAGTTTTAACAAAGTTTTATCTTGGTTTCATGAAAGAGTGGTTAAAGTATTGCATTATTCTAAATTATCTCTTTCTTAAAAACAGCTTAAGAACTAAACTGATAAGATATATTTTTAAAAGTTCAGTCTAAAGCCACAACTTTTCAACATTATCATGCATTTGAGTGTACTGGACATAAGATGAATCAAGATATATCTCTCAGGTTTCTTTTTCATTAGAGATTCTTTTATGTTGCATTCACAATTTTTATTTTATTTGTGTGGGGCAAAGAAATCACATAAAGTTTAAAAAGTCTCTACAAGACTGTTTGACAAGTTTCCACCTAATTTGTTTTATGGCATTGAAATTCGCAGTGGTCACTTAGTGATAATTCATATTTCAGATGCACTCACCCGTTACAATGTGCTGAATTTTCTTGTTTCCCAGTCGCTTGAACATACAACTTTAAGTCTCTGAAAAGCTGAAAGAATATCAGAGAAAGATTGAATAAAAGGAATAACATGCAAAGAGGAACTACTTGGGGAGGGAAAGAGAGGAAAATAACTTTTTCACAATGAAAAATGTCTCATATTTTCTAGGTCAAAACTGCTACTATTGCTACAGAGAGGAATGGAAAACCAGAAAACAATTCCATGAACATTAATGCTTCCATTTATGATGAGATTCAGCAGGAAATGAAGAGAGCTAAGGTGTCTCAAGCACTGTTTGCAAAGGTTGCGGCAACCAAAAGCCAGGTAAAGCTCCCAGGACGTAAAGAACTCTGTGTCCTGTGCAATTATTGCCCCTGCCCCAGTTTTGATCTATTTCTGTGTGAGTTAAAGTGAGTGGCCGGGTCAGCATATCAGCCCAATACCACAACTTGGAGCTCCTTGCTGAGTCCGGAGGTAACATCTGGTTCCCCTGGACCAGCAGGGTTGCGAAGCGGCCTCCCGGGATGTCTCATTCCCTTTTCCCCACCAGCCAGACACCTTCCCTGTGCACCCATGGGTCTTGGTGCGGCTCAGATGGCATCAGGTTGATGAGTTCTTTGCTGGTGTGTACGTGGCAAAAGCTGTGGGCAAGGTCTGTGTATTGCTGCCAAATGCATCTCAAGGCTTTGGTATTTTGCAATTACATGTGCTGCAATGAGTTCCTGGGGTTCTGGTTTTTTGTGAAAATATTTAGTCAGACCCACTGGTGAGGCTGTGCATGGAAGGTGGACAGCACTGTCCATGTCAACCCCCCCCCCCAAAAAAAAAACCCCAACAAATTACAGTTATACATACAAGTTATATCTGAGAAAATATGTATAGTCTTTGTGGAATATGATGTCTGCTTGGTTATTGCGTGTGTGCATACATATATATTGCATATTCAGTTTTAAGCCTTTCTTGTGTGGTTTCCTATTCTGTTTTCTTCAGATTAAGAGTTTCTGTCAAGTTTAGTGGCAAGAGGGAAATCAGCAAGCACTGTTTGAGTGTGATTATCATAAGTGACATGTCTTCTGAGAAAGATCACTGAAGTATGCAAAAGCATTGATTTAAGTGAGAATGTACTCAAGAAGTAAAGGAAAAACATACAGAAAAATGGAAAGGCTAGAACCATGTTTAGACCAAAACTCAAAGAAATGGCAAAGGCACCAATGTTGAATTTTCACATTAGATTAAATGTTAAGTCCACTTAATCCACTACTCCTTTACTTTTCTAAAATTGCTTCATAGAAAATTTCAGCATCTTCCGGGAAAAGCTTATGATGCTCAGTTAGACCATTGTTTCTTAGGCCGTCAGCATTTTAATGCTGGTTTTCTTTTTAACAAGCCTTTAATGTTTGACTTCTACATCATTCACATTTTGGAGTTCACTTCATTGTACAGAAAGGATGTTGTCTCTTAAGTTATATGGTGTAAGGAGCATTTAAAGGGATATTTTGGAAATGTTATATCAAAATGATTAAACTCAAGCTGCGGACTGTAAAAATTATAGCTTTATAGGCCACATGCCTGCTTACCCTTCAATCACTGTCAAAGTGATAATTTCAACAATAATATGTTTCTTTTATTGTGGGATTCTAAACACCAAGTGCTGTTTAAACATTAAACTGAATTGTTTATGTTAGTGCTGTATTCAGTGTGTCATACATCAGGCCACTATAATCTCCCATGGAATGTAAAAATTCTGTCATGAATCATGGCTTGTATATCGGAAATTACTGTAATTTTGATTGGAAATTACAGAGCTCTTGAAATGTTTCTAATTATGATAGAATGTTGCAGCAACTTCCAACCTGTGTGCTCCTCAGATGTCTTTATTTACATGTCAAGACTTGGGGTTAGAGAACTGTCCGTTTTCTGCACCTTCCCCTTTCCACTGCAGTTCTCTGCAAAGCTAAAGTATGAAACCAGTCTGTCAGCCCGCATAATTTTGTTCTGATCTGGTTTGTGTGATAGTATATTTATTTAAGTGCAAAGCCTTAAAATTTCGAGGTGGGACAGCTCTTCCAATGCTGACCTTAAAAGGGACACGTAATCAAAGTGAAACCCAAAAGCTTCCAGAGGATGTAGTATAGGCTTATTTGAGCACTGGTATAACATTTAGATTCTTGTACAAACTTTGCTACCAAGTATAGAAAACAACACCAAACATGTAGTTCTTTTCCCTTTTACTATAGTGATTATAGTCATATTGCCAGAGGTTATTTTTCTCCCCAGTTTCAGCAAAGCAGTATTAATTTATATGTCAAACAAACTTTCAGGTCTGTAGTTAGACAAAGTGTCATTTATAGTAGAAAGCTGCTTCGCAGAAGTAACCTCATAGGTAAACTGGATGTATTTGAGTCTTCTCTAACTAACTGACTACTAGTCACCCAATTAATAAGTTTTAAATATGTAGCAACACCACATATATTAAAGGAGATACCTGTATTGTAAAAAATTCTGCATTGGAGCTTGTCAGTGGTACAGATAAATATTTCCTGGGACAAAAAAGTCTCCCTTGCACAAAAAAAAGAGGCTTGTCCAAACATATTCTCTAAGAGAACATCTCTTGAGAAAGATCTGTTGCTGATATTGTTTTAATTTGCGGATATTAGGTCCATGCTCAGAACTGGAGATCCTGGGATAATCATTTCAAGTTATAGTGAAGAGTCTGAAGGACACGTATTAGAAAGAGATGCATTGGTTAACAGTTTTGTTTTCTAAAATGGCTAAAATTGAACATTGCTGGTTTTATCTTATTTTGGAGATAAAAACTTGATTAACTTCTGAGTGTATTCTAGAGTTATGGCATAAAACAGTATGTGAATTAAACCAGCGCTGTGAGTGGACAAAGGTTGTTGTTTGCTGGAGGGCTTTTTTTTTTTTTTTTTTTTTTTTTAAGGAACTGATTTGGGTCATCATTAGATTGCATGTCTAAGCAGCCAGCATCTGCAAGGTGGCTGGGCTTGCCTGAGCCAGGAGACTGCAGATAATGTTCTGCTGACTAGAGCACTTAGTACAGGATTGCTATTAAATGATGTGCTACAGGAGTTTCTATTTGAGTAGAGCCAAGGTAAAAAAAGAGCATCTTCCCTTGTGCTGTGTTAGTGCCTTTGGCAAGAGTAGAGCTGGAAATCCTGGGATAATCTCTTCCAGTTATAGTGAAAAGTCAGGAGGACACATACTAGAAGATAATGCTTTGATTAACAGTTTTGGTTTTAAATCCTTCTGAGTGATGGAGAATCGGGTGTGGACCTGATGCTCAACAAGCCAGCTGGCTGCCAGGGCCCAGTGTGACAGAGGTCATGGCACAGGACAAGGACACGGTGACAGGATCAGGCAGAGGTTTGCACTTTGCTGGCAGCTTGTTGGCTTTCCCAAAGATAAGGACTGTCTGGCATATGGGTTTGAACGGGTTTGGGGACTTAGCTCTAGGACATTCCTTCAAATGTTGAATTCTTTTTCCACGTAGAAATGAATGTATTCTGTATATTTTTTTATGTTTCTGTGTTTTTAAGGATGGATACATTATGTACCGGGTAAATTCAAATTCTGTTAAATTAAAAATATATATTTTTAAATTTAATATGGTTATACTGAGGAGCTAAGGAAGATACTATAATTTGAATTCCTGGAATACATCATATCTTTGGGGAGTTTTAGAACTATAATTGACAAAGCACCTAATATCAGTGTTTCAGATCTTATGTTTTTATTGTAAGTTGTCTGTCTAATAGGCCTGCATATTTTTTTTAGATTATGTTGAAAAGAAAGCTTTGGAAAAATGTATGCAAAAGGAAAAGAGAAAGGTTTACCAAGTGTTTTGTCTCTACTCCCAGGTTGTTGTTTTTCAGTATAGAATGGCAATGCTAACAGTTTTATTTGCTAAAATCTAATCAGCACACCTGAATAAGTCTAAATCAAAAGAATCCACACATATATAAAATTGTATGGCATACGTTACTTTTATGATACGATATGTTTCATCATATTGGATTTTTATTAAATTTATGACCTGACAGTCTGAGTCAAGTAATTATGGAAGAATGTTCTTAATTTTGTTATTTAAAAAAAAAAAAAAAGGTTGATTTGTGTAATGATCATTAAGGCATCATGGTTCAGTAACTGTGCAGTGGTTACGATGTTCTCATGTGGGAGCCAGGGATGAGTTTTTTTCTTGATGGTGACAGATGCTGAAATCTAATTTTATTCCATAAAAGCAGGCAAACAAACAAACAAAAACCCCAACCTAAGAGCCCTGAGAGATAAGGCAAGTAGGGACTTGTAGTGTTTCTGTATGTTTGCTGTGTTTTGAGAAGTTATATTTATATTATGGCTTATCCCGAAAAGCTGTGGCCTGCCCATGCTAGGCCTGAGCAAGGAAGAAAGCAAAACTTTGCTGAAAATCTGCTTACAGATGCTTCTTAAATTTAGGAAACTACATTTTGCAAAAACTGAATTAAAGTAATATCAAGCTCCATACTTCTGAGAGTCTCATGCACTACAGTGTAAGGCTGTTAGCCTGCACTATTTACCTTAACAAGTTTACTTTATAGTAGAATAAACAGGTGAAATCAATACTCTTCTGCAGTGTCAATTTTGCTTATGGCTCTTCATGACCACATAGATGCCGAATGCCCTCCCTTCTCACCAAATAAAAATGCCTATATGTAGAAGGTGAGACACTTGGCTCTCATGCTTTGATTTTAATTTTAGAATAAATCTAATAGAGTACTACCCATACCTCAGAAACCTCATCTAATTACATAGAATTTTGACCTGTTACTTCTGAGCTGTTGCATTGTGTGGCCCAATTTCCTGTCCTTCCATCCCTGCCTTTCACTTTGGTGAGGCAGTTAGCCCCCTTGGAAACCAGTTTCACATGCGAAGTATGTAGATAAAATCACTGATTTCGGACCATGCTAGAGTCCACCCTAAGCCATCAGGCAAGCATTTTGTGCAGTGGTATTTTATTAGAAGTGTTTGACTTTTTCCCTTTGTATGCACCCAGAGCATCCCCCTCCAAGAGATTGCATGGGAAGATCTAGTGGGTAGGCACTAGGCAGAGCATCTAGCGCTCATGAGTAGATGGGAAGGAGTTAAATGGGAAGGGAATGCTAAACATTGGCACTAAAATTGCTTTTGGCATGTAAATACCATGCTTTTCCTGACATAAATATTTTCGGAATAGGCCATTAGAGTTCAGGTATATAAAACCCTGCTTTTACTGGAAATTTTAATGTTGTAGTAAACCTAGAGATTTATAGTGAAAAATTGATGTGTGTTATCTCATTTTTATCTTTTTAACCAGCAGTTTTATAAATGCTATATCTTTGATCTGGGTTTTTCCATCTAGAGACTAAGCTATATACCCTAATAGGAAAGTCATTTTTAAACAGCTTCCCACACTGAACAAGCATGGTATTGTGGATCTGGCACGGAGATGTAACATGCCATTACTGCAGATATAGAACAATCTATTCAACTATTTTCCAGTGAGAGGAAAAGAAACCTTTTTATCACCAAGAGTAACCCTCTGGTAATAATGTGGCTTTAGGAGGGGATCCTGAAATTTGTTTCCAAAGCTGTTTCCTCAGGGCACTGCACCTCAGGCTACCCAGTGGGGTCCAGTCTGGGGGGCAGGAGGGGCTCAGTCCTTCACCTGTCACCAAGCGTCTCTGTCAAGTCCTCTCCTGCCTTTGTCTCCCTCAGAGCAGCTGAGTCACTTCCTGGGTTTAAATCTTGGCTTCAAAACCTTCTCCCCCCCCCCCCCCTTCCTCCGTGTACAATGGATTCTCTGTGGAGTGGGGAGGGATGCTGCACAGGGAGACGCGAGGTGGAAACACAATGTACTCTGAGGTCTGCCGTTTCACAGGACAACCTGGAAATAAACTTTTGCCCTGGTACAAAGGCAAAATAGAAGTTAGAAAATATTAGCTGCAGAAGTACACCACACAACAGCATCTATTTTTTTATTATTTTTTAATTTTATTTTCCTCCCTCCTCGTTGCCTGGGGGTGATTGCTCTGGCAGTTGAAGAGGTGCCATGAGCAGCAGGAGTTGGGATGGGATCGGGTGTCAGCAGGGTTGGGAGAGGAAGAGTGTGAACTGAGAGAGCGAGATGGGCTTTTGCATGCAATCAAGAATTGCCCCATAAAGCAGCGTGTCATTCAGTGAAACTGTGAAACTTGGCAGATAGAGCTGATTTGTTTCTTTCACAAAATATCAAGTTACAGTCATAGTGTGTTCTGTCTTGCCCAGGTTGGAGGGAAAAAGATTTTCAGGTTTCCATTGGGGGGAAAAAATGAATGCTCCAGGTCCTTCCTCTGCCCCATGTCCTAGTCTCTTTTACAACATCTCTTCTCAGAAATAAAGGTTAAAACCTCAGGAAATTTACTTGGGTTTTTGGTTGTTGTTTTTTTTTTTTCTTTTAAATTAATTCTCAGAAAGTGGGTATAAAAATTAAGTTTAGTTGACTCTCATCACTTGATCTGGGTAGACCTGAAAAAGGGCTGGCATTGATCCTGACCATATCCCACATTATTGGTAAGATTTTTGTTGAGTGGGTTAACTTCAG
Source organism: Pseudopipra pipra (assembly GCF_036250125.1). Taxonomy (NCBI): domain Eukaryota; kingdom Metazoa; phylum Chordata; class Aves; order Passeriformes; family Pipridae; genus Pseudopipra; species Pseudopipra pipra. The sequence goes on from NC_087549.1 coordinate 118,848,433, forward strand.
TGAGCCTTGGGTTCCCGCCAGTAAGGAGTACACAGCAACTCCTTGAATCAACAAATATGCACTGAAGAGAAGCCACCTTAAAATCTCCAAGGTGGTTCATATCAGCATGCCCATGTAAATCAGCATAGAGGAGGGGGGAAAAAGGCATTAAAACCTGAAATAATTCAAGCCAAAGAAAAAGGTACAGAATGGAAAATACTTAACTGGTAAGAGGATTATATTGACCTCTTCAAAATAGCTCCTTGGGGCCAGGCAGCCCTTTCAACACATAAGGTAAAGGCTGGATTTGTTGACACATCAATGAGAAAGTGTGCTTCCTGAGCCTGCTTTACACATGGGGTCAAATCGGCCACGGCTAGAGGTTCCCAGCCAGGCAGGTGGCAGAATGAGCTGTTCAAACACTACCGTTTAAAGGACTGGTAGCAACTTCAGGAAAGGGAGTGTGTTTGAGCCCTAAGGAGAGCTTCCCTGGAGGGATGCAATGCACACCTGCCCTGTGCAAGTTGGGAGTTAATGCTTAACGCTCCTGTGGCCACAGACTGCGGCGCATCCCTGGGAGGCGCTGGGGCTGGGACCGCTCAGTGCCTGGCAGTATGCAGCCCACAGGTGTCCAGAAACAGCAAAGTGGGAGAGTGGGTCTTGGTTGGATGGTTTTTGTCTGGTGGAAAGAGCATAAATGTGTGAGAGAACCAAGGAGAAATGCAAGTTTAAGTCATTAAATGTACAAATGAAAAAAAAAAGCCAAGAAGAGAAAGCTTTTTACAAAATATAAAATTATGTTAAAGCAGCAAGACGGCACAACATAAGGAATGTTTGGTACATGTTATTGAAACTGAAAAATCAGAGTATGGAATGAATTATAATTTAGCATAATCCATAATTTTGCAGCTTTCATTTTGAATTATTTATCTTATATGATTTGATTAAAGATAAAACTGGCTGACAAGATCTCTAACATCTCTGCATGTCTTAATGACAAATGAAAAAACTCCACATTATAACTTCACCATTTTAAAATTTTTATTTGTATTGTTTCTATGTAGCTCCCTTTTATTTTTAAAGCATACTTCAGCAACACAATTGTGTACACACGATTCCATAACCCATCAGGCTTCAGTGTTGCCTCAGTACCTCTGATTCAGTAAATCAGATCATAGGCAGCATGCTGTCATATAATAAGGTGTCTGATCCTTATTACCAGTTTGTTGATGCACAGACTCCTTCAAATTGACCATTGCAACACATGGTTTCCCCTGAAACTAGCTGTGATAATTAGCGTGGCTCTAATGAGACAGAATGTCACTGATCTTGTGCTGAACTGTCGAGTATCGACGCTACGGATGGGAACTGTCAAAGCTTGCCATCTGTGACAGAGCTTGGCATATTCCATTTGCAAGGTAGAGCATGCTCAATAGACTGTTTTTAAACAAATGGTCCATTTCTTGATTAGGGCTCTGTGTTCTGTTACTGTGGAAGACTTTATATCGTAGTTAAACTTTTTGCTTTTTTTTCCCCCTTTTTATCTGCTGAGGTAAGCTCGTTAGGAAATGAAAATGTTATTGATTCCTTTGGATTTTTGGGGAGACCTGGGGAGGAGATGATCACATATTTCTTCTTCTTCCTTCCCCCAGTTATGTTAATGTAGTTCTTCTAAGGCTAGCAGTCCTACAAGCCTTTTATCTGATTTTTTTAAGCATTGAGGGATAGGCATGGCATAGTTTTGAACTATAGAGGAACAAAAATTAAGAAGTCTCAGGTGACGTGCAGCAGGAGCACGTGCACCTGGGATGAAAGATTGAATCAGTCAGGAGAGTCGGGCACCCAGGCTCCCGGGACTGGCCCTGCAAAATGCCATGCAAAAAGTCCAGCGCTGCTTATCATTCCAAAATATGCTTTGTTGCTTTTTATTTCCTCCTTCTCTGGCAGACCACACAGGGCTTGTTCTGAAGAACATTTTCACTAATCTGATCAGGCAGCCAAATACGCCGGGAAAACTGCTTTAATGATCCCACTAATTACCTCAAGTCAATATGAACTGTATTATTAGACTGAGGGAAAATATTCCATTAGGTCTCCCCCTTGGGAGTTTCTCCGCTTTGTGATGTCACCGAAGCCTTCGCCCTCTCGCTTGTAATTAATTTTATTTACACACGCAGGCACGCACAAGGTCACACCTGCACAACCGGAGCTGGCCAGGGAGCTAGTGGCACTCAGGCTTAATCAGATCTGTCATAATTACCATTCTGCATGTTTCTGACACACGCTGTGAAATATTTCAATTTAACTGCCGCTACCAGCACAACCAGATGTAGTGTGAGTGTGGCTGCATTGGAAATATTATTCCTCAGGATAAACTCTCTCCTCCTCCTTTTTCCTCCCACCCCCTCTCCCTTTTACAGCTAATGTGGCACAGAAGCTGATGTATCCTGTAAATCTTGAATGCAGCGCTAGATTGATAACAGCAGATTAGACAGTTTAACCACAAACAGCTTGTTCATTTTTCACAAATGAAAACCACATGTGGTGTAACTAAAATTTCAGGCTCTTTTTTTTTTTTCCCTCCTCTTTGGTTGTTGTTTCCTTTTGTGTGTGCGTGTGTGTGTGTTAAGGTCTGCCTTTTACTGTAAAGGGGTGAAATAAAAGAGTAAACATATAGAGGGTAGATACACTGCTGTCTTCAGAGATTGTTTCTCCCTGACCTTTATTAAAAACCTTCATTACTTTGGCAAAGAAATCAGATACCGCATGGGGGTTTGTCACTCATTCTGAGACTTCCTAGTCTCTGGATTTTATGCCCATTTATTAATGAAGTCATCCTACTGTGCTGGTTTTCGAAATAACATGCCAGCAAACACCTTGCTTTAAGAAGAGCTTCTAATGAAAAAGGTAGTCTTCACTGCTACCTAGATTTAGCAGAAATAAAATTTTATGCCAAAGTTTTTCACCATGGATTTTGTCTTTTTGCTAACTCTTCCCTCTACCTCTTGCTTTGGGGAAAAGATTCTTTTTAAAAAAGTGTTCAGAATTTTGGCAAATGGAAAATTATTTTTTTATTAAAACATTCCGGTACTTCTTATGAAAATAGATTATGAAAAATGAAACTACATGTTTTCTGTAAATTGTTTTGCTTTTTTTCACCATCTTTCCCTAATTAAACAGCCTTCCATACTTGGTGTTTTTTTTAAACCATGTACTCTTTAGTAGACCACTGTTGGCTACTTTTTCTACACAAAGAAAAAATTAATGCAATTTTGATAGAAAGTTTTAATTATAAGATTCTAAAACAATTCTTACAGCAAGGAAAAAAAAATATCAGTGTGCAGAAAGCAACTGAGCAGATTCCCCAAAAGCTGTTGCAGGTATTGTCAGGTGGGAGGACTGGTGTAGTGCATCAGATAGAAATTCATCAAATCTGTAATAAGACTTCCAGGAGAGGTTTAAAAAAAAAAAGTACCGTTAGTAAGAGATTGTTTTATCCATTGCCAGTGATTTGTGATGCAGTGGCAATATCGAAAGCGCAGGAGACAGGAAGCTAAGATAGTGTTCAAAGTCGGTCAGAAGAAGGTGGGCAGGACAGATTTTGAAAGCCACTGAAGTCATGGTTTGTAGCAGAAAATCTGTCTGTGTAGATGGCCTCCCAGGCTGCTGCAGAGAGGATTAAAGACCCATACTTGTATACCACTTGGCCAGCAGTTACTGCATTACTAGCTCCCCAGAGCTCAGCTGGAGTAGGTCGGTGCGGGTGTACCTTCTGTGTCCCTCATCACATGGCAGTGCCATCTCCGTTAGCGACTCCCCCAGTGGCCATGCAGACCCCAAACAAAGAGAAAATCTTGTCCTAGAGATACAGCCGAAGCCCTGGAGGTTCTGTGGCTGCAAATGTCTCAAAAATGAGCTGAACTAAGATGAAGAGGAGAGCAGGAAGGGCTCATGTTGGATGAGAAAATTAAATGAACTGTCAAGATTTTTGCAAGGCTCTCAAAATACAGGTCTCGTTTCTTTGCAAAGCCATTCAAAAAATGTCATACAATTGGGAAGCACTGGATTGCCAAAAGAAAAAAGCGTGGCATCCTCTCCCACCTCCGTTCAGTCTTTTATTTTTAGGGTTTTTTTCCTTAGGTAGAGTTGTTTCGGTTCCTACACTCCAGATGCATGAATCAGCTCTTCCCCAGGCAGCACCTGCTGTCTGCCTGACAAGAGGTGCTGTTTCTGGCAGGATGGATTTTCTTAATCTCTCTTCCTGCTTTCTATACCCTCACCTTCTGTTTTGTTTTCCTCTCACTACCTTCCCTTATTCCTCTCATTATGGATCTCCTTTTAGTCCTCCTTTGACTTTTTTCCACCCCTTCCTGTCCCTTATACACCCTCACCATCCACTCTCACTCCATCTGCCTCTTTCTCCTGCCCTACCACTGTCCCCTGGCTGCTGGAGTCCCATCCCAGGCACATCCCCCGACACACCGTCCCTTTGTACAAATATCCCCTTGTGCATGGGGCACAGTGTGGGCACCCCATGCCTTTGGCCTTCACTGGGCTGGTCACCAGCACTACTGGCTTCGTGGATGAAGCATCATTCCTTTCCCTGTGTGGTGACAGATTTAGCCAGGAAAAGAGCCATACTCTTGATTTCTCTGGTTGCTCATGCCTGCTGTAGGCAGATCACTTATTCAGGAGGCTTTTCAAGATTGAGTATATCAGTGTTTTAACTATTAAAAAAAAGGAGGAAAGTTTGAGTGAGCTGTATGAGAGTTAATGACAGACATAAACGAAAACAAAGCTGTGGTGGCTGAGGCGAGGAGGAGGCTGAGGAGTTAGCGAGCAGCCTGTGGTTCCCGGCTGTGGGGGAAGCAGGGTACCAAGTAAACAGCGCAGAAAACAAAAGCAAGCTCAACCCGTAACTAAACAGGAAATGACAGGGTAAAATTCCTGCTGAAAAAATGAGAGCTGCCAAACACATAACTGCAAAGTATAAAGGCATCTTGTGCAAACACAAATATACAGTAACAGTCCGAGAAGCAATTTGTTAAAGGAGTGACAAATTACAAATCAGGTGAAGGGCTGCTGGGCAAAGGCAGGAGTGAGAAATAATAGATATGTGTTTTCTCCCTTAATGTTAAACTGGGTAATTCAAAACACATAACACCTGAAAGAATGTTACAGAATTTCTAGGTGGAAGGTGAGAAAGATGATGTTCTGTTCCAGATAATTTTTAATTTCACCGTTCCTAACAATTTCTCATTGCCTCTATTTTTTTTACTTTCTTCAAATTTAGCTTCTAAGTCAAAATTCAGATGTTTGGTTGTGAATTACCTCAAACTGTTGGCATCTACTGAATAGTCTAGGGCAGGCATGCAGCTAGTTAAGTTAGGAAAAATTCCGATTTGCAAATATTTATCTAATATCAAATCTGCCAGATTCTATCTGTTATTCTATCTGTTTTTTCATTTTTATTCCTGTGCAGTATCATATTCTCTTACTTCAGGATGGCATTTGAGAAACATATGAAAATAGTTTTCGGGATCATTGTAAAGCAAAGATATTTGGACTGAATAGTCCTTAGCAGAATTCCCTGAAGTTTTGGACCCCAACTAAGCAAGACTTTCACACATATCCATTAATATCTAGTGCTTAGCATCTCTAGTAATACAGCATGCAAGAGAAAGCTCTACTGATATAGGAACTTTCTACTGTTTATGTAAAAGCAGTTATTTAAGGGGAAAAAAGCTAAGAGGGTTTTAAATGAGATTCTTTTTATTTTTGCTTTGGAGCAGCCAGTTTGCTTTACCTCTGAGAAATCATGTGCTACTCTCATTTATTACAAGGAGAGAGACTAACAGGATTGATATTTTTCACCTGAGGAACAGGATGGGAAGGATCATGGCAGGAAGAAGCGTTCTTGCTCCATGCAGCCCCTCATTTAAGGGCAGAAGGTAGTGCCGAAACTGCTGCCTGGAAATATGGCTAGGGCTGAGATTCAGGTGGGCTGGCACTTTTCTTGGCCAGCGAGGAAAATTTTAACACAAAGAACTGCTGTCTAGGAACTTCTCCCCTGTGGTTGTTCTTGACCCCATCGTGACAGCAAACTATCTGGAAACACTCTGGTGTTGGTTCCTACCCAGGAGTGAGAAACCCGATGTCTCCAGCTTCCCTTTTGATCTAGCTTTCCTATTGTTCCTAAAGCTACAGGTTTTTTAGCTTTCTGAGAGCTTCACTGCCTTTCTTTTTCAATGGGTCAGACAGACACTTCTGGCTGCTCCCTACTCATTTACTGAGAGGCATCTATCTCTCACAGATACGGATTTTAAAGATTTTTTTTTTAACTGCTTTGATATAATGGATGTTATTAATTTTCTGACTATTTCTATGGTTAAAAAAATCTGCAGGAAAGTCAGAGAAAAGTTTCTTTTCAATTTACTTAAGACTCCCCTCACCCTTGACATTATCAGAGCATTAAGTGTTCTTCACTATAAAACTGAGAGCTACAGAACTAAGCTTAACTGCAAGAGACCAGAAATTTTCCCAGAATATTTAAATGTCTAATTGAAATCTATATGAAAACTTTTATTTAAGCTGTGAAAATGTGAAGGGATGTCTGAGAACATATTTGAGCTGTGTATGTTTTGGAATGATGTCACTTGTTCGAACATCTTGTCAGCAGAACTGAATTTACAGTGACGTCCAAATATCTGTGAGCCTGTTATTCCTCAATGTGTGGAAGATCTTCCCCTGATCCAAAATGAATTCTAGAAAGAAAAAAACATGTGACAAGAAGCCACAAAATTAAATTACTCAGTCTGGGAAATTATAATATATAAAAAAAAGTATCTAACAACACAATAGGCACACATATAAGCAATTACAGAAGTGACGCTTTGCCCCTATGGCATTTTTACTGGAGGTCTTTCCCCCAAAGCAAATGTTAAATCTCTGTAAGCAACTTAATAGCAAACATTTGCTGTTCACTTGTAAACTGATAGTAGTAAAGAAGATTTTTAAAATTGCCAAGCTCTTTCTATTAAAGATGCTAACTAAACTGCAGATATAGCTGCCATACAAAATTGATTGCATGTTTAAGAATAGATAAATGTGGGCTGTTAAGGGTCATGGCTGGATTTAGGATTGTATTTACTTTCAAGGGACACATTGGTATTGCAATGAAATCAGTATTTCTATCTACTTAAATAAAAGATAAAGGGCCATATATTGCCAGTCACCCTCTGTGAAACCCACTGACCCATTTCATATGACTGTATTATAAAAAGTAATGTACCAAACTAAGTGACTTATGTAATAATTAGCAGGTGTTTTTTCTTGTGTAGTTTGGGGTTTTTTTATTGTTAAGTCCATTTTTGTCAGATGTTGTCTTGCAATTACAATAACAGTTGAATTGTATGTGTGAAAGAGGAAGGATCTAGAGCAGAAGAGGGCAAAGTAAAGCTTCACCCCTTATTTTTTTTGCATCTATTACTTTTCCCCCTTCTTTTTACATATGAATGTAGTTGCATTTTATGTAAGATTTTCAAAGGCGTCCACATTGTTGTTTTGATTAGGGCATATGCTTATCTATCATTGCTAGGCAATTGAAGGCAATACTGTAAGAAACATACATTTGAACAAGGGAAAGACAAGGTGGAGGAAGCTGAGAGCAGAGAAACTAAGCTTGGGAGAAGCCCTTCGTTGAGATTATTGAATTCTCTCTGTACTCAACTAAAAAGTAAGGATACTTATGTTTTCAGTCAGGTTTAGAGTTACAGGTTAGGTTTTTTCTTTCCATGAGCTGGTGGTATGTCTCCAGTACTCATACACAGGGAACACACCAACCAGTTTTGATACAGCTTCAGACCTTAATCCAGCAAGTTTTTTGGAAGCACTGACTTTTAACCACTCACTGTGGCTCCAGGTAGAAGCAGATGTCCAATGTGACAGACAAGACTGTCGGAGCAGAGCAACAGCTCTCCAGATCATTTTGCTTCTATACTTGTTTGTTGCTTGTCATTGAATTTTAGAGATTGCTTTAGCAAGTTTCTTTTTCTTATTTATTTGTTTAGATGTTTACAATAAGAGACATGTATTTAACTTCTAAATGCTACAGCTAGAGAGAAGAAAAGGCAGAGGGATGAAGAGATGTTAGGAATCCTTTTCCCCTAAAATACCACCAAAAAATTGTGGTGAAATAGTATCAGTACCACTGCTAGCTATTTGGTCATTTGTTTTTCACCACCCAGAGAAAGGTGGAGATAACATCCAGACAGATGGTGTAGCTGAATAATGGGTAGGATAAGAAAGTTGAGGAAATGGCATAATCTGTTTCAGTATTCTTCAAAGGAAGTTTTTTCCTGCTAGTGAAGTTTACCTTTCTTCTGAAAAGCCCTATGAGGTTGTGGGGTTTTCAGTTTGTTTGTTTTTCTAAATCTCATCTATGATGATGGCAGATACAGATTTATTTAAAATTCACATCTGGCTTCCCTTTTCAACGTTCTAGTAATGAAAGCCAATAAAATAGATAAACCAGAAATATATGGAGATAAAGGTTTCAAACTTTGTCTGATTTAGGGGAATGCTCAAAGGCAAAGCCTGAAACTTAAGGCTGATTAGTGTAAATAAAATACTAAGGCAACCATCTTTCTGGGGACACTTACTATCACTTTAGGCCACATATCAAGATCTCTATCCATCTTCTGGAATTAGCTGAAAACCAGCTTTTGCTTCTTGAATTAAGGATAGACATTTTTTTCTGAAAAATAGGGAAATCTCAAAGTATTGAACATTCACTGCAGTTTTTAAAATTTAAAAAGCATGTACCTCACAGAAGGAAGTCAGTGCTTATCATTTCTTGAAAATATAAGCTAAAATTAAAAGACTTTCACTAACAAATGTGTTGGTCAATATCAAAAACTGCTAAGTCTTGTAGATTATTCGTTTTTGTAAGTTTTTATAAAAATACCAGTTTAATAAACTTCAGTTCTTCTGTGAAACATTCAGGTATATTCAGCTTTGCACAGGAGATAACGTGGACACTTAATGAATTTTAGGAAAGATAAACCTGCAGTCAGGAAATTTCAGAAGAACATCCAAGTCTAAAAAGGACTGTTCTCATCATCTAGGCTTGTTCCCATGGCTGAATCCACAAGTATTTCGTGCAGAAAGAAGTCAAATTTAAGTGATTTCACCCTGAAAATGAGTTTTGAATCAAATGCTCTGTTCTTACCCTGTGGTGGGTGGTGCCTGTTATATTTTTTCAGATAATACAAATGTAACACAAGTGGCTTTTCCCAGATAAACTAAAGCAGCATCCATTGTTACTTATTTGTTGTATTTGTTTGTGCTAAAGTGACGTTTGCTTATTTTTGCTTCTCAATGCCATATGCATGAGTTTACTGATTCAGATCTCCCTGAATTTTTGATCCTGTTGAACACTCTGAGAAATCTCAGTTGAAGGATGTAATGCATTTTCCAATCAATATGTAGGGGAAATTTGGCCTTATCAATTTAAATGCTGGAGATCCTTTCATTGCATTATGGAAGAATCTTCTCTAAGCAGAGATTATTCTTAAGAACTTCATAACATTTAAAGGTTAATATGTTAGGTAAAGAACAATATCTTAAGACAAACATTTTTATTACAGGACATGAAGGGATAGTTCTGATTAAATTACATGATTATTTGAATGGGAAAGAAGACAAAGTGCATCATTTCTTGCCCTCAACTTTAATGCCTTTAATCAAATAATGACCTTCTGGAAATAGTTAATTTTAAGCATTTGGAAAGATCAATACCACTTTGCCACCAAAAAATGGCCCAGATGATGAAATTTGATGTATTTAAAGTACCATTTCACCCTTTTAACCTAGTAAATAATTTAAAATGCTTTCAGTACTCCTTTGCTACCATTATGTATCTCGCTCAAAGTATTATGACTTTTCCAAAAGCAACCTCTCTGTGCAATGTGCAGCTTACAAGTTTAATACTAAAGACTAAGACTGTATGCATGTATGGCAGTGGCTATGTTGGCCCTTTTTCTTCCCCTCTATATTTGGATTCTGTTTTGAAAAGAAATAGAAATAGCTAAGGTGAACACAGTCATTTGGAACAATCATGAGATTGTAAAGCAAGTTGGATTGCTTTTGAAGGGGAAAAAGTCAATATTTAAAGTTTAGTCCATGCGTTCTTTTCCTTTGTTTTGTCTATAAGCTTTCCTGTTAAAGGTGAAGGATTTGGATTGCTCAGACAATTAAGAGCCCATTTTACCAAGTGTAATTTCATATCTGTGTTCTATAAACTGGAGTGCCTTCAGCATTGTAGATAAAAAAAAAATTGCCCTCTATTAGCGTGTTTGTGGGCAGATTAAAAACAGTCTTCATTAGCATAAGTAACACTTACAGATTCTTTTAAAAGTAGGAAATTATTTGTTGAATGATAAATTGCTAGCTTTCTAGTTAGTTGCTGAAAATGTGCTCATTCAAAATGCCTACTTTAGTTTAGTCTACAATACTCAATTTTTTTTAGTTAGAAGTACAGTTTAATGGATTATGTACTTAGTCTTTGTTCACAGTAGATGCTTAAATGCAATTCACACTTTCTGCTAAAATGTTTATATCAAATACCTCCCTATTTAGACTCATTTCTTTTAACACCATATATTTTTATTATACTATATGCCCCAGAGAATGATACAAAATAATCCTAGATATACTATACAAAAGAAAAACTGATGATATCTTAGCATTGATACTCTAAAATGTTTTGCCTTCTTAGATTCAAATTACAGCCTTTCTAAAAAATGCTGAAGTCTTTGTTATTCTGTAAGAAATATTCATCATTTGCCAAATTAGTACCACTGTAACAAATTGACCAAACATGTTCAATTGCTCTACCTTGAAACCTTTTCTTCCCAGACTAGATATGTTTGTTGCTGATTTGGAAAGCTTTGGCCAGAGAACATTTCTCATGATTGTAATGTTATCCTCTTTGATCTAATTAGGGTAGGTATTTACACCTTAAGTGTATTTTTTTTTTCTTTTAATAAGAAAGATACCAGAATGCAAGAATAGTTTGTTAGAAACCATGTGAAAGAGCAGAAGGTTTTATTTATACACTGCACAGGTCAGAATAAAATAGCATTTGGATCTATAGATAAAATGCATAGTGCTTTCTTTAAAATAAGCATGCTCATGGGTATTGCAGAGCCCAAGTTTTGGCAGTTATCCTCTTTGCGCTTTTCATGCAATAGTTTGGCAGTTCGGATTTCACAGGTTTTTTTCCTCTAATGTCTTGTGTTTCTTTACTAAATCCCTATCAGAAAACCAGACAGAAGACTCTTATTTATTTTAAATATCTTAGGTTTAGCATCTTTTTTTTTTTCACCATTTTCTTGCTTACTGTAGCAAGACCTTTGCAGATGGTACTTGGTTACTTGAAAGTGCATAACAGTATTTTCTTTGTAGCAGATGGATTTAAGACTTTTAGTTCCCAATAAATGTAGGTTTACAATACATAACTTTACAGGATTTGTGTTGTATATAACAGGTTTGAACATATTATCTCAGAATTCATCTGCATGGCATTTTCAGCTTATCCAGGGCCCATGCCAGTATTTTAAGTAATAGGGAGAGCATAGTGATTGATAGCAGCTAAAGGCGTGATTTTGAATAGAAACAAAGGTTTTAGAACAGAAGGTGTCAAATTAAACTTTGTCAGTTTGAAAAGTAGTAACATCCTGAAAGTTCTCCAAACATATTTACATGTGGCTAATGTTTATATTTTGCCTTGTACTCTCTTTATATTCAGTGTAATGTTGCCTGGCAAATTTACTCTGTTTTAAAATCAAGGTTGTTCCCAATGTCATTGCAGAGTTTTTGGGGGGTTTGCCTTGCTGCATAAATGTATCCGCTTCATTATTTTAAGTCTGTTTTTTTAACAATGTAGTATATATGCTGTATAAACCGGCTGTGATCTAATCTGAGTTATAAATATTTCCTTATTATTTTGTGGTCATTTCCACTTCCTGTAAGACGATAAAGTCGGGGGGGAAAAAAACAAAAACGAAAAAAACCACCAAACAGCAAAAAAACAACCAGTCGCTCAAGCCCTCCTTCAGAACAAATTGTTTGAACTAGGCAGAATGTGCTCTAGACTTAAAAAAGCATAAGAGGAGAAAAATCAGCCCTGTTGCATTCACTTGTAAATTCAACTGCATTATCTGCAGCAGTTCATACCTTTTTAGATCAAATGGAAACAAAAACTTCAAATTTTCCAGAACTTAAAATTCACCATTAGAAAAGTCTGGATGATTACTTTTCCTAAATTTTATAAAAACTTTTCATACACTCTCCTTTAACTGACTTTTATGAATGAGTTTTATTTCATATACAGATTTCTGAACTTGAAACTAAGTGAAATACTTATCATTTTGTTTGCTTGTTTTGAACCAAAAGAAAGAGTATTGGTATAAAGTCCTTAGTCTCTTAACAAAGAAAACCTCTACAGCCTCTCTTACTGTCCACTCACTATCTTTTCTGAGAACGTTGGTGAGATCAACTTTCATAAATATGTTCAGAAATAAGCAGTGAAGACCAAAAAATTGTTTCTATCTGTGTAATTATAGAAGAATTCAGTTGGTTGTTTCCATATTGTCCATCATATGTTTCATGAGAGTGTATCTGCTTCTTTACAAGTGTGACAAACCCAGTGGAATAGAGATATTTTAGTAGAATAGCAATACATTCTGTGTACCCTGTCAGAAGTATGTGTCTTCAGTATCTCAAAATTGCTGCTTCCCTGAAAGGCTAGAAGGGGGCCTGCTTCAAGTTAAAATTAATCAAATAATTTTAGATAAGAAGTTTAAAGTATTATTTCAGTGCAAAAGTTGACAGAAAAATACTGGAAGTACAATTTAGCCATCAGTAATTAGTAAAAATAAGGTCTGATCTAGTAAATATAGAAACAGAAAAGACAGTGAGGGGAGAAGGTATTTCTTAGTTAACAAAAGCTGTTGTTGTGTAGCATGTTTAGTCAGTGTAAAATGTGATTGCCTAGGAATTTTTTACTATTGGACATTTTTTAATTATAAAGAGTTTCTACTGTCTTCTTTCAAAAAAACCCAAAAACCTGTGATGCACATGCTCAGCACACAAAATATGTGCAGCTTCTGAATGCATGGTGCAACTTCCTTTCCAGTCTGTCTGTATGCCTTAGAGAGGTGTCATGGGAGGGACAGGTTGTCTTTTTTTTTTTTTTTTTTATTTCACCAAACTGTCATGGTAGTCAGCTCTGCTCTTTATTTCACCACCATTAGAAAGAGGGCCAGCAGTTTCAGTGTGAAGCAGTGAAGATTGTAGACAACCAAAGGAAAATTTTTGTGCTCTGGCAGGGGCTGGTTTATGGGTTGCTTTTTTTTTAAAGAATTTTGTAACTGCTTTTCAGTTAAAATATCTAGATTGGTTTCTCTTCATCATCTTCCCTCCTCCATCCCCAACAAGCTACCCCTACTTTCTGATTGCACCTTTTTTAACTTACTGCAGAAAACTAATACTACTGTTGAGCATAAGCCGGCGCGTATACCCATGAGTAACATGTTGATTTTGTTAGGAGCATGGAGAGCTTCCATATTACCCTGCTAACATATTCCAGTGAGATTCCACAGACCCTTGCTACTGTTTTGAGAGCATGCCATATGATTCCAGCTGGGACAGCTCTATATGAAGGCATTTGGCCATGTTTCCCAGTCACCTTACTGGAGGAATACCCAGCAGCCCCCTTAGTGCATGGTCAAGGAATGGGGTGCACTCCATCTCTGGGCTGCAGGGGAGCCCTTCTGCTGCTACCATTCTGTGCCCTCTCCCCTCCCGCCCTAGCACACCTTGTGAGCAGCTGGCAGATTTTGGCCCCATTTAAATTTTTGCTTTCTCGGCTCTGCTGCCACCATCTCTATAACATTTGTCATTTTGATTGTTTCTCAGGGGCATTTTCTCCTCTGTCATTTGTTCAGTTTTCCACTTATATCTAAGCGAATATACTTCGAATTTTTATACACACCTCACTAAAAATTTTTGTATACAATATGAATGCATTAAGATTGTTTACTTTCACCTCTTCCTGTCGAGGCAATATTTTTACACTGCATTTATTAACTGCTAGCTAAAGATATGTATGAATGTGTTCAAGAAAATATCTATATTGTGTCTATGTATCTATTGTATCTATTAGTAAACTAGTCTGGATAAACCATTAATCTACTACCAGTACACATAAAAAGGATCTAAAAGCTTCTGTACATTTATATTATTTGTTGATTCAATAAAATGTCACATTATCTTTCCTACAGCATTAAGAAATAAAATTGCATGGACCTAGTTTTGAAAACAGATCCTTGAAGCTAAAAGGAAGGAAATATGCATGTTTTATACATGTAATATTATGTTTCTAAATTTTAATATACCAGAAAATTTCTGCTGATGCACACTGTCCTAGCTAGAGGGTTTGCGCTTTTCTTTTCAAACTACCAATGCACAGTTAAGAAAAAAATCCTCAATTAAATTTTCGAGAAGACGTAAGGAAACATTAAATTTTCAAGATTAACTCATATGTCTCTTTCAGAAGCAAATTAGGAACTGCTACAGTTCTTGCAGGGGATTCTGTAGCCTTCATATTATGTATTCCAAAACCACATCTGAGTTAGAGTAGGTAAGCTCTTGGGCACATTGCTGTCCTGTGATGTGGAAGTGGTATAAAGCGTATCAGAAGCTTGAGCACATCTTGCTCCCCTCCAAGCCCTAATAATACTGTATGTAAAACTGAGAGAATGGTTTTTTCCGGGTCTATGAGGACAATCTGGAAACAGAGTCATGTATCACTTGAAATAAGTTCACCTACAGAGACACCTTTACTTGTAGCAGAAATGAAGTTCTTACTTGGCTGCATCCAGTCAAAGGATTCCAGTCTTTTGAATGGATGTTAGGGAGCTCCTGTACCGCTGTGATTTATTTTAGGCAGTCAAGGCAGATATCTGAAGTACTTTCTTGTTTTGAATAGTAGTACCAGGAATGTAAAAATTGCTCAGCAGACAATCTGTTGGCTCCTGAAATATGGTGTCCTTGCTGTCAGATGGGTGTAGCCTTGCATGAAAGAGCATAGGCAGAGCAGAGAGTATACTGGCATTGGTGAACCCCTTCTTCTGAAGCGGGGAGCATGTAAGGGATTCTGCCTTCATCAACTGGTTTGTTTCTAAGCTAATGAACAGCAGCACTGTGGTGGGAAGGTGCTTTCCAAAATGCTTGTAGTTGGAAGAGTCTGTAAAACAGGAGGGCAGCCTCTCAGCGCATCTGTGTTTGCTTTAAGCTCAGCTTGCACAATGAAAGCACCTTGGTATCGGGGGAGAGCATGAGAGAATGCAGTGCCTCTAAAATACACATTTCACCCTCATTTTGCCACTCACAAAGTGAGGAAAAAAACTAATGTTTTGCTGGTGTTATCTTCAAGGGGTGGCTCTGTGAGCTGTTACGTTGGAAAGAAGATCCCTCACCAGAGAACAGGACCCTCTGGGAGAATCTCTCCATGATCCGAAGGTTCCTCAGTCTTCCTCAGCCTGAACGCGATGCCATTTATGAACAAGAAAGCAATGCAGTTCATCACCATGGTGACAGGCCTTCCCACATTATCCATGTGCCAGCAGAACAGATTCAGGTTAGTTTACCTTGGCCAATCTCGCAGAGCGCTAAGTAAATAAAGCTTTAAATGGAGCAGAGGAAATTAGTGTTTCTTTCCTCCCGGCCAGGCTAAATGCAGGTCTCCCGATACAAGATAAGAGCACACTGCCGGTCCACCACCGGGGTTCAAAGGAGACCATGCGACCACCCACAGTTTTCGTTTCAGTGCGGTGGTGTTTTGCGAACGCATGTGGTGGCAGTGCAGAGGCAGCTCTGTGCGGGGCAGGGCAAGCTCTGCGCTGGCTGTCCCTGGCTGGACAGGCGCCAGGGCCAAAAGGCAGGGCCGTGTGGCACCCGTTGCCAAAGGTCTTCCCAGCAAAGTGGGAGGACCTTGTTGCGCTGCTGTTCAAAAACTAAGCAAGAACCCTCAGCAGTGGCGGCTCGCCCCCAGGTAGGAGTGACGGGAAGGGGATTCCTCATCCCACTTTAACCCCAGCTGAGACTGGGGTGAGTCAATATTTGTTTGTTTTTCCTTCAGAGCCCCTCTCCCACCACCCTTGGGAAAGGAGAGCATAGAGGCGCTTTCTTACCAGGCCTGCTGACCGCTGGACCTTGGCTGGGTGCTGCTCCGCAGGTGAGCTGGCACAAGGGCACCATGTCAAGGAGAGAGAGGAGGGGATGCAAGGCCCACGCCATGGGGCTTAGAAACAGCTACCTTCCACTCCGGGGCAGCTCTGGCGGTGCCCCCTCCTCCAGGGGCTGCACCCACCCTTTTTTGCTCAGACAGACGCTGCCAGCCGGGAGCGGAACTGGCTGTTTTGCTGAGCTTTGTTGCCCAGGTTGTCAGTAGGGACTGGTGCCTCTCTGAGCTGGGCACACTTTAATCGCCTCTCACAAAAGGCCTGAGGTCAGTCTTGTAACTGCTCCTTCTTAAAGGGCAGATATTACCCCATGCTTTCCCAACCTCAGCTGAGACCCTGGGTATCATTTGTATTACCTATACAGAAAAATATTTACAAAGCTAGGAAGGATAGAGTTATCTTGCAGCCAGAAACAACATGAGTGTATATTAAAGATAAAGCAAACTGAATAAGACAATCCCTTAGGATATCAAGTACTAAAATAATTGTGAAAGCCTGGAAACTTGGTGTTTGATTTAGCAAAAAGAGAGAGAAAGATCTATATTAAGTAATAAAACAGCACTTGTTTGAAAATGTACATTGTTTTTAATAAAATCGCTTCTTAAGGGGATAAAAGGAGAAGCTTATGAACAGTATGAACATTCAACCACTATGCCGCTTAGATTTTCTTGCCTTGTTGATAAAAGTTGTGTGTTTGATCTCACAAATATTATTCACATAGGCAGTTGCATTGTAATCTCTTAATATGACTTGTAAGAGTAAGGATTGGGAGATTGGGCCTGAGTTTTGTCTCCGCTCTTGTACATGGTAATTGTTGTAGATGCATAAATATGTAGCTCAGACTCAAGTTTTCAAACCGTATATACAAAGCCTCGAGTCTTGTAAGAATTTAATATGCTGGGAGTAGTCTTGAGTCTCTTTAGGATTGGAGCCTTGAATGGGACTGCTCACATAAAACATGAAACATGAAAGGGCAGGAATAGGGATGAGGAAAGAGCCCTAATTCCACTAGCATTTGTGTCAGACCTTAGAATCTGAAGATCACTTAAAGCAGTGGCTTCTAAACAGGTTGTGAAGATCTCTGCAAAGCCTCCACAACCACAAGTGGCCCCATGAAAGTGGACAGAATTATGCTTCCAGTATTTATACCATTTGTACAGCATTTTGTGCTTTTTAGTGTCTCAAAGAGCTGCAACTGGGAGCTTGGAAACCACTACCAACACACAAAAAATTGTCGAGGGGAGACGCGCAAAGGGAAATGAAATGTAGTGATAGCAACTGCTTGTTTTGCTGCGGTTGTTTTTTAATAATAATTGGTGGTTTGCACCATATGACAAGAAATTTGCTGATCCAAAATATCTTACTAACCAGTGCTTCCTGTGCTGTGCAGCAAAAGAACTGTCAACACAAACAGTAGCTGATAAATTTACTTTTGATTTTAAACATGATCTTATAGTGTACTGTACTCTGGTGGTAGATGAGAAAAACATTTCTGTCCCTGGGGCTCAGTGCCTCACCTTTTAAGAATGTTTCTGAATCCATGCTTGCAAAATTTCATTTTAAGCTCTTGTTAATTATTTACATCATAATTTCCTTTATCTTATTCTTCTGATGTGCATACTGACTCATTTTTATTGCCTGAGTTTTTGGAATGCAGCATGTTCCCTTCTAATAATAATAGTGCAACTTATTTAGAGCTTTGCATCTTAGTGCTTTATAAATATTAACTAAATAATCCCCAGCTCAAACACAGAGGCAGGTAAATAGGTCTGTTCCCTGCTTATACTTTGGGACACAGGCAACACAGGCCTGCTCCAAGACCACACGCAAGAGAGGTCAGAGCCAGAAGGGGAAACAGAGATTTCCTACCTCCAGATCTCTTTGTCCTTGCCGAGGCTGGGTTTGACAGGGTGACATTAGGCACTCCCAGCCAAGGCATTCTGTTGTAATGTTTGCAAGTTTGACGAGACTTCAGTGCATGCTGAGGTCAGATCAGCAGTGAGATATTTCCATACTTAGCTAAAATGCTCTCCTTCTCCCCGATTCCCCCATCCCTTCATCTAGCTATTGCTAGAGATTTGCAGCCCTTCTTTTTGGGCAGCAGCTGCTGTTGCTGGCAGAGCTCTGGCACATTTGCCCTCATCTGGCACTTTTCTCACTTTGCCCTTGCTACAGTTCTGGCTAAGCTGGTCAAGTTAATCCTATACCATGTCACCTACTTAGCATTTTGTCTTGTCTGCACTTGACTCATGGAGCATGTTCATTAAAATTTGTCGGCTAAACCACACCGATGTTGTATCATCACCACTTTCAGTCAGACAAAGCCAGGGTATTCTTTTCATTCTTTCTTTTTTTTCCCTTCCTTTTTGTTCTTTAAACTTACTAAGCCCTTGTTTATAGCTTTGCAATTCCCCCCTACCCCCGGGATTTTCTTGGTAACACAATATGAGCAAGAATTCATGTACAAAAAAATGCTGTTCTTTGTCTTGCAGCAGCAGCAGCAGCAACAACAGCAACAGCAGCAGCAACAGCAACAACAACCAGGTCCCAGACTACCCCCAAGGCAACCGACAGTAGCATCACCAGCTGAATCTGAGGATGAAAATCGTCAGAAACCCCGACCGCGAACAAAGATTTCTGTTGAGGCCCTGGGGATCCTACAGAGTTTCATACAAGACGTAGGCCTGTATCCAGATGAAGAAGCAATCCAGACTCTCTCCGCTCAGCTTGACCTGCCCAAGTACACCATTATCAAGTTCTTTCAGAACCAGCGATACTATCTCAAGCACCATGGGAAGCTGAAGGACAATTCTGGTTTGGAGGTGGATGTTGCAGAATACAAGGAAGAAGAGCTGCTCAAGGATTTGGAAGACAGCATCCAAGACAAAAATGCAAACACGCTTTTTTCAGTTAAACTAGAAGAAGAGTTATCAGTAGAAGGGAACACAGAGATTAATGCCGAATTGAAAGACTGATCTAAAAGTATTATTTTCTTTCAACAGTGCCACTGGTATTTACTAATGAAATGAAAATTCCATCTTGCGTTCTGTCAAAAACCTTTATTATTCATTGTTTGGCCAATGAATCTTCCAAAACTTGCACAAAAGTTGAAAAAAGGATAATGCAGACTGCACTAGATGTTTTACTCTGTTTTACAAACTGCTTCGCAGCAACAGATGAAGCGTTGAGGATTGTTTGATATTAATTTGTGTTCACTGGATACACTGTGAGTGTACCCAATAAGCATGATACCAGTGATTTTGATTCTGGAGCCTTCAGACAAGCATTACAACTTTTGTGATTTACTGTTTTTTTTGTTTCTGTTTTGTTCTTGTTTTTTAATTATTACTGTAGCACTCCACACTTGATCTTTGGAAACTCACATTTATTTAAAAAAATAAAATAAAAAGAGTTTGTTACTCTTGTTCTATTGTATGTTACAAAAGAACTATAGACTGTGGAATGCAGTTTAAAGATAACATATGCCAACAAATGCCTTGTATTATATGGCACTGCCGTAATTCAGATTTGTTTTCTTTTGGAAATAAAGGTCACTGTATTTTTTTTTCCATTCTCATTGTTACATGGTTTTAAAGAAAATGAAAAAGAAAATGTGAAACACAATTTAGTCCTCATTATTTATTTGTAGATCCTGCAGCATCATGTTGTAATTAATTTTTTTGGAAGTTTCCGTTAAATGTAATATTGCTTCTCTTGTTATCATACTGATTTTTTTTTCTATTTATAAATGTATTTTGATGGGCAGTAAAACAAAGTGTCTTAAAAGTTTTAAATAGAGAAAATGTGCTTTACACAGTTGCCTATAAAAAGTGCTCTATGTTATCCAAGCAATTCATACTATAAGCTTCACTCTTATTGTTGTATGCAATTTTTACTATCATGCAAATAAGCTTAGGTAAATAAAACTAATAGATCACCTTAGAAACTTATGCAATTAATGTGAAAATAATTGATGTTTGCAATGTGTCTTCCTTTGGTTTACAATCAATTTTAAAGCTACAGCTGTATAAATTTTCTGTATAAAGGTGTATTTCTTTTTTATGAGTTTATTGCTATGAAAACACCAGTTATTTTGTTACAGCTGGCTGTTTTTATAAGTGTATCACAATTTTCTTTATGCAGAAATGTTCTGACTAGGAGTGGTTATTGACTGTAACTACACAATTAAAATTGTTTGTATGGTATGATATGGCAGGGTTTGTCTGCGTATGTGTATATCTGGGAGGAAAAACCTGTTCCTAGTGCACATCATACTTTCTTGCCACCACTTTGAAGATGACATTTCAATTGTTCTCCTTTAAAATCACAGGCAGATTTTTTTAATGACCTTCTTAAAATTTGAATTTAGATAACATACTTCAAAAAGAAACCTGGTTTGGTTATGAAAATCATAACCTGTCTTTTCTTGGTTTCAAAACTTGCCTGCCCAACAGAGATAGCAGGATATTATTGAGTCAGAAGGCTATCAGGCATAAACATATTTACAGTTCCTGGCAGTAATGCACTTATAATGGATACAGCTGGTTTTATTTTACACTAGAATTATGCTAACACTGTTCCTTGCACTAATGTATAAACATTAAAAAAAAACATTAATAGTCATAAATAGGAAGGATGGGCTTTTCCCACAGCAGTCCCCTTCTAAGCAAGATTATTTTTAATGGTCATTAATAAGGTTCTTGATAAAGTCATAATAATTGGTGACCTCTGAATTTATGCAAGGCTCATGTCTAGGCTAAAGAGCAGTCTGCAGCTGAAAGCTGTGAAGTACACACTGTTGTTCTCCTAGGAGAGAAACAGCGTATAACCCGTGTGACTTGGGACTGGAATTCAGCTCAGTTCTGAAATTACTAAAAGTTTACAAAACTCAACATGAGTTTCAAAGACACAAATGACTGTTAGGTTGCAGAAAATGTCTTTGTTTAGTTCTGTTAACTTCTTTAGGAATATCCATATTAGGCAACAAAGCAGGTTTTCATTTAAAACTGACGCAGGTTGTCCTTTTTCTCAGTGCTCTTGTGGGTCCATTGAGCGGCTCCCAGCTGCAGCACCTCTTGGCTGCTCCCAGGACTGTGTTGGAGCTGCACCATGATTTGGGCTTGGGAACCAGTCCAGTTAAAAGAAAAAAACCTTAAAACCACTCTGGGAGGGAAAGAAGCCTTAGGAGAGACACATACATGTAATTTGGCGTTGCATTCCAATAAAAAGACAAACTATACCCGCACTTAAGGGACTTGTAGTAGCCCAAAGCTATGCTGGTTGGAAAAGGGCAAAATTAATTCCTAGTCCACGGACGTCACTGTGATCAACATTGTATTTCTTCCCTCATTTCAAATGGGATCACTGCTTTGCACAACCATGCAGCCACTCAGAGCTGGGACAGATCCTTGTTCACAGCCAAGGAGCAAGATAATACATATCCCAGGCAATGAAAGCTGATCTGATGTGCAGGACAATACCAGTGGCACCCTTGGGTACACTTTTAAACTAGCAGTGTGTGCATAGGTGGGGTAGGAGAGAAGCTGCAGGGAAGACTTTCTTGAAATATCCCTCTCTCCACACTAAATGCTAATACACACAGTACTCCTAATAGCAGAAACAGGGCAACCCTACAAAAGTATAAGAAGAAATGTTTATAAAATTGTCTTTGCTATTTTGCAAGCAATTTCCTTTTCTTTTATCCTTTTAAGTTTTATGGGTGCTGAAGTAGAGACCATGTGTGCTTGCAGATGGTTATTATAGCTGTTTCTTTTCCATTATCTTCGGTTTTCTTTCTCCTAGCGTAGCTGAGGTTGTCTTCCAAGTAGTTCAGCCTGTGTAGTTGCACATTACCTGTGCAGGGGTTTGAATCATTGCCTTTCTGTGTCCCGGTGGGTGGGCTGTGAGTACAGTCTTTTAACTTGGCCTAAGTGACCAAAAGCATTTTTGTTAAATCCTTAGCAGTGTTTTCAAAGGTGATATGGGTACTAAGGATTCCAGCTTTTTGTGCATGTGAGACATTTATACTGTTAGGAGTTAAGCTATGACAAGCATATGTCACCTTGACTCATGGTCCAGTTAGACTACCTACCTTATGTCCTGTTCTATTCCTTTTTCTCACTGTCTGGTGGAATCCTACCAAAAAAATTACAAAAAACATAACCAAAACAAAACGAAAAACCTACAAAAAAACCCAGAAAACAAAAATGCAAAACCAAAACCCACAACCACAACTTTCCATTTCTGCAAAGGTTAAAAAATCAGACTGGACGTCGGTAATGAAAAACAGAAATCGAGACATCAAAACACTATTAGTTGGGAAGTTGTTAGTAAAATTCACTGAGTAGGACTTCACTGAGTGTATGTAAAATGAGTATTTTGTATATACTTAGTATGAGGAATTAATATAACTTCCTAAGAATAGAATTTAAGCTGCAAAGAAAGCCAAATGCCTAAAAATGAGGGAAGCAAGTGCTGAGAGGGGATGGCAGGACTCAGCTTTTGCTATAAAACTGATGTTACGTATTTACCATGTTTTATGGTGTTTACCATAAAAAGTAGAGTATTTTTACTTCCTGATAATTCCCATTAATCTATATTTAACAGACAAGATTTATATGTATATGCTAGAGTCCCCAGTGTGTGTTTTTCAGCCCTGCAAGAAACCCAAAGAGGCCCCAGATTCCAAGAAGTCCATGGCTTGGGGACAGTCTCACGCCCCAGTCACACATACAGAAGTTGCTTATCATTACAAAGAGTTGCTACTCTACAATTCAGTGGTTTAGATTTGTGTTTTGTATAGCTACCTTAAATTGGTCAGATGACACAGCAAAAACTGTCCATGTATTAAATTATTCTGCTTAATTTTTTCTTAAAGTTGGGAAGGTGCAGGAAATGGAGAAAGAGGGGAAGGTTCCTCCAAACCAGTGATTTTGTTGCAGTGAATTACTAAGTTAGTACTTTGGTTTTGTGCTGGGAAAGCAGCAGATATTACTAAGTTCATTTGCCAAAGCAAATGCCCCATATGTTAAGAGCAGTATAAATTAGATATTATAGAGGCTCTACTTGAACGTCAAGTATTACCAATTCTGCTTAGCTTATTGAACTTGTGCTTTGAAGTCAGGTACATTGCAGAGACCAAAGGTATTTTGATTTTTACATAATGATTTATATTGTGCTTTGAATAACAGTCCCACAGCAAAGCAGGGATATAAATATACTCCCAGGCCTTTTTTTGCACACAGAGGTAATTTAGGTTGGTCTCCTCACAGTGCCTTGCGTCCACACAGTCTTTTACTACAACAAATGAGCTAATAATTCAAACTGCAATAAGTGATCCTCCTTGGAGCAAGAGTAGTGCTACTTGGCAGTGAGTTTGTTTGCTTTCAGGTTCATACGGGAGCCCTCCCGCCCACTCGGCTGCTGGCAGCCCTCCCACTATCTCACACAGTATTGTTTCTCTTTGACCTGACCCGGACGCTCTTCCTGCTCCAGGTCATCTTGCCCAAATGCCATCTCTCCTGGTCACATGCCAGCACTCAGGTATATGTGCCACAGTTTAATATGTGGCAGCAAGGACTGTGTGTGTCTGATATCACCTACCCTTTGTCATCACCATTTATGCTGTGACCCTGGCAGAGTTGCCAGAATAAGCCACTTGCATGGGAAAGAGAGTGATAAGTGGAGCAAACCCAACAGGAGCCAGGTTGTTTCTGGGCTGATGGAGTAGAGGGGGCAAGGGGACGTGCATCGCAGAGGGGAGAAAGAAAAGGAAAGAGGGAAGTGCCAGATAAAGATTGGAGAATCAGTAAGGTCACAACAGCTACCCTTGCATGGGGGAACATGCTCTTTTTGCAAGCTGTGCTACAGCAATACTTAAAGTACTACAGACTACTGCCAAGACTCCATAGAAAATGTTCTTGATCTAAAATGAACAATGGTCTCCAATTGTGGGATTTGCCTTGGCAGGTAGTATCTAGGGCAACACAAAAGCCTCAGCTGTCCATGGCAAAAGAGGTCCCCTATCAATTTGTCCTCTGGTACTGTCCCTATGTGTAAGACATGCAGGATTCTTTTCATCAGCTGCTGACATGTTACCATGGCAGATGCATTTGGGACTCTCTAGGTAACTTGCTTACACACAAAATGTGTTAAAGTAGCAACCCTCTCATTTTCTTCCAGGATTACATCTAACCACAAGCAGTATGTCTGCAGCCTCAAACCTACTTTTTGGAGCTGTCTCCTACAGTCCTACTTCTCCTCAGACCAGATGTGCCACAGGAGTTGAAAAAAAAATGTGTAGTATGGATCAGATGTTTATCGTAGTGTAAGAGAACAGAAAAAAACATGACCTTTGGGGGTGCACAGAGTTGTATAAAGCACACACAGTTCAGAAGTTTGGAAGCAAGTAAGAAGCTTCAAGAGCCTTCAGAGAGAGATTTCATACTGATATAGTCAGTTGCAATGATTTGAAATTGTTGGAGCCAGAAAAGTTCATGCATAGTCGTACTGAATTTGCAGAGGACTTTCTCCCAGAACAGAATTTTAAAAAAAAAGGGCACTCTGTTTTGTTATTTGCATTACAAAATAAACAGTCTTTGCAGTACAAGCCTTATTGCTCTTTCCCATCCACATTAAAGAAGGCCACTATCCTGATAACTACCAGCACTGCCCACAGCTGCGTCCCATCTTGCCTCATCTCGAGGAGGTTCCCCTGCACATAGCATGCCCCAAAACAGCTTAACTCTTCTTCACTCTCCCATCATCAACCTAAACATGGCCTTTCATCTGTATGAATGAAATCTGTAGTCAGTGTTTTCACCTGGGGAAAGCAATTTAAAAAACAACTTACGTTAGAGCAAACCAGGGCAGGGAAAGGTAAACTAGGCTGTCCTTTCACAAGTGAAGGAAAAATTATTCTTTATCATTATCAGCAGGCAGCTTGGACTGTGAAATAAGTGCAGGTGTTGGATTGCCTTAGTAGGCAAAATGCTATACCCCCAGTCTAATAAGGATTTAATATCAGCTGAGAGACTGAAGGAGGCAAAAAAGGAGGAAAGGTGAGAAAAAATATCTAGATAATCTATCTCATTAGGGGCTATCATACCCAGAAATGGCTGGAGAATTGCAAGACTAGTTTAAATTGAAGGACATCTGAGTTAGCCACCAGGAAAAACTAAGTCAGGACTACTTTGTGGTTCACATACTGCATGTCCTGCAAAAATGCAGAGAGTGAACACAGTAACAGACTTGCTTCAGAGGAAAGATTAAATAGAGAAAGCTTGTAAAAGGGTGGTGGCAGCTTGCTTCTTCAGCAAATACCTGCAAAATTGTAAGTGATGGCTACAAGGTGAATACAGAAAGCAAATTCAAAACTTCTTGTAAGACAGCTAGAGCCAGTGTTGAAAATTATCAACCAGCAGGATTAAAAAACAGTAAAAGGGAGCATTTTTTCTGCACATTTAACAGCTGAACTCACTGCTATACACACCCCTTCATACCAAAAAGCGCAAATAGCTTAAAAAAAAAGTTCAAAGAAAATTGTGAAAACAAACGGTTGATGTGACCTTCTTTTGAACAGGCCAAGAACTGCTTTTTGCTCTTGTGCTGGGCAACCCACAACCCCGTGATGGCATCCCATGTGGACAGTGTCCAGCATCCAGTCAGTTGCTTTGAGTCCTCCATAGCCACAAGTGAGACAAATTTGAGTGGGCTGAAATTTGTTCTGTTTTCTTGATCAGGTATGCTAAATGCAGTTTGTGTACTTTATTGTCTACATTTTTCATAACCAGATTTTAAAACAACTGATCTGAATAATTTCATTGAGGAGTAGGTCACCTCATATTTACAAAACATTCCCTCCCACACATGCCAGCATAAAAATTTAAAACCCAAATCATTTTGGTCATTGCCATACTACCAGTGCAGTTACTGTTCACAACTGTGCTCCAACTGCAGCAAGAAAAGTAAGGCTCCTTTGACCCCACTCACCGGCAAAACCGGGACATTTTTTATAATTTGGTACCACCTTTCTTTCAGCCTTCCCTGTGCACCTCTCACTATCATTCAGGTTTAGCTGACCTGTTCCTTTCTCTGCTTCAAAAGCCCACTGAAAAGGTTCACAGAGGATTAAAAAAAAAAAATGTCGTATATACTTACATCATCACCTCAGGAGACGTTGCTCCCAAGGTTTTTAGGATGTGTTACAGGATGGCTGGGAGACGAATCAGAGGAATGTACTGGTTTGATTCCATGTCTCCTCCAGTTGTCACTGGGCTTTCTGCAACTCTGGGGAGCCATGGGCAGAGGGATGATCACTGCTGGGGGTAACCTCCCCAGGGCACCGCATAACATGAGCCTGACACCACTTGCAAGCACACTGTTGGACATAAAAAGCACCGTGGGAAAGCAGATCAAAGCAATGTGATTGCATTTCACGTTTGATGCAGCTCATTCCTGAAGCCAGGGTGAATAGCCTAATCCAATGTATCATTCCTGTGCAGGCAGACCCTCAGGCTGGCATCATGTCCCACAGAGCAGTGCTCCAGTGTGCAGCATCTGCCACCATCTGCCCTAGGGCTTGGCTTCAGATTGTCCTCCTCCTTTTCACCTCCTTTTGGGAGATGCTTTGCACAAACTTTGAAGGCCAAAACTCAGCCTGCTTCAAGCCCTTCAGGGCATTTATTCCCCTGCCACTTCTTGCACTACTTGATCTTTGATCCACACTCCTGACCTTTAAAGATTCAAAGGGGCAGATTTCCAGTGATTTAGCTTCAATTTCACTTGCTCTTATTTTTGGAAGTATAAGTCTTTCTGCTTAACCATTGCCTCCCCTGCTTAATCAATATGTCAGCTGTTGATCACAACCACTGCCAGATAGCCAGTAGATGGGACAATTATTCTCACAAGGACTTTTAAGCCCAGACTTTTAACCCACAAGGTCCAGCATGAAGCTGCTGCAAGAGCTCTGAGTAGCAGCTGCCCCTTTTCTACTGCAGCTGCTGAGCCACTCTCCTAATAGTCTCTGGCTACTTTGCAACAGCAAGGGGAAAAACTACTTTGTTTTCTAGACATCATAATATAAAAGCTTAGCTTATTGCTGCTGTAAGAAAGGAGGTGAAATGCCACAGCCAGCTCCAAAACAGCGTGGTTGTGATGTAGAGTAGTCTAGGGTAGTTCTTTCTACCTTGCACCCAGCCAGTGAATGAGTGAAAGGCACAAGACACAACAGGAAAGCTCTTCCCGCCTGTCAGTTTTCACATCTGAGATTTTTGTAAAGAGGCATTGGGGCAGATATTTATACAACCTGGAGCAGCTTCAGACCTGAGATCCTATGGCTCCTGACTTGTCTGCTGAGGAAGGGTCTATGGCAGCGTCTTTCAAACCTGCCTCCAGAACTTCACTATTTGCCTTGGGCCATGGCTTCACCAAACCCACTGGAATAACATCAAGAAGAAAAACAAAGGAGCAAAACATGCTACATGTTAGAAATAATTATTCTACTGAGGACCACCAAAAAATTTGATACCAACCTTCACACTTTCCAAGCGATATTCATGGCCACTGGACAGCACCTCTTCAACTAAGGATAAGAATGTATTTGGGAAAAAAAAAGTGTGTGGCCAAAACACTGGCTCAGCCACTTGAGCTCTAAATCTGCTGTGGCCTCACAGAGGTCATGGGCCATGAAGCAAAACCTGAAAGGGTCTTTGTGTTGCTTTGATATGGTAGGAATTACCTTATATTCAGCAAGCACTGAGACTGGGGATAAAAATAGTTAATTTAAGACCATATTACCCCACACCTCCTTGGTTTTGCTGTAAGCACTGGTCATCAGTATTAAACAATCTGTACTGCCATAGTTTAGGGATAGGATGTTATAGCTGCAAAGTGCTACTGGTACTAATGAGAAGTTATATGCTACATACAAGACAAGTACCTGTAACTGCAGTTTTCTGCCTGGACATGTGGTCCCTTATCCACTTCTTCAGTACTGAGGTCACGCAGGTAGGCTGGAGGGCGTTCCCAACTTCAAGGAAGTTCCCTCCCTCTGCTCTTTTCTTCTTCCTGGCTTCTGCCAGAGCACAGTTCATGTGATTCATTAAGGGAAAGCGAGACACAAAGTGAATTCATATCCACACTCTCAGTCCTTTCACAATACCCTGAAGTGAGCTATAGGGTTGCCTTTAGGGTCAGGAAATTGTTTCAGAGGATTTATGCTGACTTTTCTCAAATGTTCATATGCAACTGTGTAAGCGACTGTTATATCAAGGCACCTTGATGGCCCATGAAGGGATCCCTTCTAGCAGGCAGATGAGAGGGTCCTTCAGCACAGAGCAATGATCCAGTCCGCTGGGTCTGTATAACACTGTGTTAAAGGCCCACCACTGAAAGTGCCCTGAGAAAATAGCATCAGAGGCAAGTGAGGAACAGCACAGGGGAGAAAACATGAACAGGAAGGACTGCCTTAATACTGAAAATATGGAAGAAACAATAAAGAGAGGAGGGAAAAGAAATAAAATACAAGCAGATTACTAAAATGCACAGTAATGTCAGTAAAATCTCCTACCCTTCACCTGTACTAATTTTGTTCCAGTATTTCCTCTCATGTCTTAAAAAGATTTGCCAGTTTTACTCTCAGAGGGGAAAAAAATGAATAGAAGCTATTTCTTCCCCAGTGAAGGGAGTGTTCTAAACTTTGATGGACTTGGATTCTTCTAATTTCTTTTTTTATTATTATTCTTTCTTTTGGGTTCATATGCATGATGTTTATCTCATCCATGTATGGGAAGAGGGGGAGGAATGGGTAGGCTTGACTTGTGCTAACTGTTGACAACAGTTGTTTAATTTTTTGCAGCACGCACCCAAGTATCATGAGACTGAGTAAAATATAAATAAATATGCTCTTTGGAAACCCTATACATTTTTATGGCCTACAATACCTTCAAATCATGGAAAAACACATGTTTGTTTGTTTTTTTAAAAAAGATTTTGGTGGCAATGCTACTTCCCACTGCTGTAAACAAGGTCAGGAGGCCAAAATTAGTCTGTCCTATTTTGCACAAAATAGTCAACAACTTAAGATGTTTTTGCAATAATCAGAAAATTATTGACCGGTGTCAACACCCCCTTTCTGATAAACTGTTGAAATGTTAATATTCTTGGCAAAATTGTTTTTGCTCTAATTACTGTATCCATCTGCTCTATAAGATTGATTATACTGTGAGAATGTTTGTTCTCTTGTCTCCTGCAATGATGGGCCTCTCCTTGGCTCAGAAATAGTCCTGCCTCATCTTTACACAGAGACAAATGTGCAGCAGAAATCAAACCAACACTCAGCTCCAATGAAGTTGGATAAAAATTCCTTGAAGGAGTTAATACAGTAGATATCAACTGTCTCTTGGATGGACTGTCCTTTGGAAAACTATTGCCCTGGCCCAGATGAAAACAGCTGGCCTCCATTCAGCATGGATATCAGTGACCAGGAAGGCCACCAAAAATCTGGGAGCCCACAAATACTGGCATATCAGCAGCATTACTGATTCAGCTGAGGAGAAGTTTGGCTAGTTGGCAATGCCAGGCCCCCTCTACAAGAGCTCCTTGGCAAAGAGCAGCTGAGTTGTCCGACGAGCAGAGTGTTTCCTGTCCTATCTTTCATCAGCACCTGCAAAGGCTAATGTTACCTGGATTGGATTGGTTATTTCTGGAGCCAGCATGTAGTATATGTGCTAGCTGTGGTACATGCCAATAAAGACCCAGTAAATGTGATGTCAGGTATTAATCATTATTAAAGCTGATTAAAACAAAACACAACAAAAACCCTAAAACCAGTGGAAAAATAATTGCTTTGTTGGAAAAATCCTGTTGTCCCATGGGAAGGGGAGGAATTAAAAATTGCATTTGATTTTGTACTAGTCTTTCAAAATACATGCACAAAAAAGTCATGTCAACTCAAAAAAAATTATTTTCTTTGAGCGTTCTTGCACAGCAGCTGAACTTTTTCATTGGAATATGACGCTTTTCTCACACATAAAGTAAATTTCAGCAAAAATATTTCTTTTAGAAATAAAATTTTCAGATAAGAAAAGAAAAAGCAGATATTATTTTCCGGATACTGAACTGTGTTGTCACGTCTCAAGCATTCAAAAGTCACTGAGACTTGGGCTGAGATTGCTTTCAGGTTTTTCATTTTAAAAAAGATTTAGTGTCTTTGTAAAAATCTTCCAGATTCTTGACTCCATAGTGTGCATTCAGTGCATATACTTATCCTTGCAGAAAGAAGCTTAAAGGCTAGAAACTTTCAAAAAGGAAGAAAGACTTTCTAGGTATTGGAGGGCTGACTTTTTCACGGTTTTAAATTCATGACGTATGAGTACATCTAAGTTTTCTGGAACTGTAATGCAGCCTGAAGAGCATCTGCACCTTCATCTTAACCCTTCATTTGTGCCAGCAGGGAGTATTAAGTTCTAATCAACTAACACAGCCTGCTTCCAGTGTCTCAGCTACTGTATCATACAGGAATACTTTCAGAAGAGTTTAAGAGAGAAGGGGGAAAAGACTAACAAAAATATTGTTACTAGATTTATTGGACATAG
Source organism: Pseudopipra pipra (assembly GCF_036250125.1). Taxonomy (NCBI): domain Eukaryota; kingdom Metazoa; phylum Chordata; class Aves; order Passeriformes; family Pipridae; genus Pseudopipra; species Pseudopipra pipra. The sequence continues at coordinate 118,879,313 of NC_087549.1, forward strand.
TGTGGGAGAATGAGGTTTTTAAGTGAAACTCCTCTTCAGAAAAAGGTATTGTATGCCCTCATCCTTAATGTGCTGTTACACTATTTAGCGATTTATGTTTTTTACACAAGAAAAAAGTTTCAGTGGAGAGAAGGTGACTGCAGTCCAGCCTTGACATAATACCCCTCTCTTGTCTTCTTCTGGGCTTACCTTCTCCTCCCATTTCTTGCAGCAGTTTCCAACGTTAAGAGCCAGCACAATGCCATACCACTGCTTCCATTGCCTGAGCATGAGAAATGCAGAAGAACCTCCTATAGGAGAAATGTAGTAGAAGTTTCTGCAGACTTCTTGCTTCAAATAGAGTTTCTCAGGCGTGGGCATCAAGTACCTAAGACTTCAATTCTGCTAGTCTTTGTGTTTGGCGACCACCATTTAAAGGACTTTCCACCTGGAAAAGACAGATTTTGGCTGCTGACAAAGCCAGGCAGTAACAAGACTCCTTTCAAGATGAGCAAAGTTGTAGTTAGGTACCCAGGAGATATAAATCCGGGGTAGCTTATGCTGAAACCAGGAGGGATTTCAAAAAATATGTTGAGCTGACATCTCCTTTTAATTAAAAAAAAAAAAAAAAAAAAGAACAACCAAGAAACAAAAACCTTTTTCGAGGTGTTTTTCATTCTAAATTGGTTTAATCATAGCAGCCATAAAAGGACAGATCTGATTCTAGCAAGCATCATGGTAAATATATCACAGAAACTTTTGGCATGAAGATCTCTAAATCTCAGAAAGGAGAAGAACTGAAAGTTACAATTTGTAGGACAAATACAAATACCTCAGAAAAGGACACCAGCAACAGTAAAGACCTCACACTCCAAAAAGAGCCACTGGGAAATCCAGAAGTCCAAAAATAAATTAGGAGTTTTCTAAACATTAACCGCTAAGGTTAATCCTTGTGGAGGGACTTGAGCACTTTCTCATTGTCCCCTGCACAAAATACATGAAGGATTGCTGTGACTGAATTAGGCTCGATAATTTCCTGTCTGCCTGCAGACTCAGACTGACATCCTGACGCTGTCCTACACTGGAGGACTATTTTAAAAGCTGCCTTTACAGGCACACTGGATTTAATGCAGTTTTATTTTTAAATGAAATCTTTGATTATGGAGAACAAACCTATGGCTAGGGATACATGCTACAGAACCACAAAGTCTGTGGGGGACCATGCTTATTGCAGCAAAATCGCCTTCTCAGTGTTCAGCATTGCTGCCATGTCATGTTACAGTAATAACTGCAGATGAAGAGCTTTTAATTCATTGATAAAAGCAGAAGGCTAGAGTATCTGGCTAGCTGTAATGAAGCTTATTATTCTGCAGCTAATTTTCCGATTATGTTAGAGTTTTATTTCTGAGCACTTGTACCAGAAGACAGCATTATCAACATAATGTCTAAACATAGAAGGTCCCAGGAAGAATGTTAATGAGCTATCACCTACCTCAGCAAAGGTCCCTGTTATTAATAGTGAACATCCTAAGTATAGATCAAAAACTCTCCCTGAAGAGTGTGCAACCTGTGTAAAATATTATTACTCATTTGGAACATAACTGGAAAGTAATGGCAAAGTCATGTCTCATTTATAAAAGGTTGTGGTTTCTTTATGATGGTAAGTGGATGAAGGCACAGATGAAGCACCCTGGTCCAGCAGCAGGATTCCCACACACACACTGCAGCCCCAGCCATGAGCTGGAGCCTGATCCTGGAAAAAAAGCTGCTCATGAAGGAGCACTTGGTTGTTCCCTATCTTCTACCTTTTTTAACTCTCCTGGTTCCTTTTTTAAGGCCAGGAGGCCATGAAGACTACTGAAACACGGGATCTGCTTCTTCCTCTTACTTTACCACTGAGATCCTCCAAAAGTCTGAAAGAGGATACTGGCACATCTATTTCTGTGTCAGGGAACAAAAGCAATGTCATGATAGATTCATGGGTAAAGAAGAATCAAGGGTGTGACATCTGGGTAGCCACCCATCACTAAGATCCAAGCAGACCTTGAGTCAATCACATACCCTGGCATCTTCCTGGAAATACTGAGACAGGTTTTTGTTTTCCTACAATTCCTTCCAAATTTCATTGGGAAAAGGAATACTTCATGTCCTCTTTCTTTGCTATGGCTGGTCTCCCACCATCCCCAGACATAGGTCCAGCTCCTTCTGGGTGCTTAGCAGAACATAACATCATGTTAAAACAATGTCTCTTTGGACCACCCTCTCTCAAGAAAAAACATCACCACTGGGCTTCCTTGTGCCTTAGGAGTGAGGAAGAGCAAACACTGCTTTACTTGTTTGGAAATTTCATAAATATGTCCACTTATCAATAGAGTGATGAGAAAGTCATATATTGAGTTAGTCTTTGGCACGTTTAAGCTAGACCAAAGCACAGCAGAGATTGCTGTAGGATACACTTTGGGTTTGCATGTAACAACACTGTAGTTCAGAAAGGTTATTTATCCTAATCCACAGAAGCCCATAATTGCTTTGTAAGCTCACTGCCTATTTAAGGGAATTAAAGCTTGAGAGTTTCTCTCCTGTATTGTGTCCAGACAGAAAAATTTTATCTTCTACCCCTAAGAAAAAAAAAAGAAAAAAGAAAAGAGAAAATGCAAAAACCCCTCTAATTTTAATTAAAACACAATACTTGGCAGTCTATTTCTCTTTGCTATTCATTTAAATATTGCTGTCAAAAAACTTGATGTCATTTCCTAGTGGCAATGTGCTCTGGTTGTAAAAATCGGTTTAAAACTGTAGTTCATGACTTTTTTGTAAAAGCATCAGTTGTTGGAGATGTTAGTATCCAACTGACACAGCTGACATCAGACACCCATCCGCTGTCCCCAAGCTGAAGCTGTGGCAGGCCAAGGGGTGAGCGTGGTTTATCCTGCAGGCTTGTGCCCACCAGCTAGCCCGGAGGGGCTGTGGACAGGGGTGGCATGGCCATGGGGGCCAGCTGCCAGGGAGTTCCAAACCTGATATTGCCCTTTTTTGGGCAGCTGGCCTTTTCCATGCTAGGGGTCACCTGGTGCCAGGAGCAAGACTAAAGGGAGCCACCTCAGTCATAAGGCTTACTTTAATCTGACCCTTGCTTTTTTTCCAAAAAGGGACATTTGGGGGACAGTTGCACTCTAAACTGTGCTGCCTGTGCTCCAGCACATGCTGATTAGCCATGAAATGCCAAGCTGCCAAGCACAGCAGGCACACTGCATGCCAAGCAGCTTTCCGGGGTGATGCCTGGTCTGCACCAGCCCCAATTCCACACTGAGGTGCAGAGTTCCTGCATCCCAGGGCATGACAGTGTCACACACTCACCCAGGGGAGAGGCTTACCACTGCAGATGGTGGAGGTCTGACACACAGGATCCACAGCCTTTGCAGAAGGGAAAGAAATGGTCTGCAAAACAGCTGAGGAGATGGACAATGATGGCAAAATCCCCTCCCTGAGCAAATGCCAATGCACCAGCACAAGCTCCTCTGCATATTGGGTATTTTGTCTATTAGAGACCAACCCATGTAGCCACAGGCAATCTAGACTCCTTAGGGAAACAGAAGGTTGCCTACTTAGACTTATTAGGATGGTAAATGGCTGAGCAGCTGGATGAACAGGCAAAAATAAACTACCTGATATTCTTCCAAGTGCTATACAGAAACCATCCTCATTTCTCCTCAGTCCTCTTGGCTTTGCAAAGCTAAAGGGATTTAGATGCTTAACATTCAGGACTTAGAAACAAATCATGGCGATGTACACAGGCATCTTTGGAAATATGTCCTAGAAGACAGCCCCACTGATTTTCTATTAGACTTTCAAAAACAGAGGTGCTGGGATGTGGCAAAGGCAAGTGGAATTGCCAAGATGTTTTGAAGAACTTTACATTCACGATGACCTTGCATGTAAACAGCAATGTAGAATATAGGACTTATGTCCAAAACTTTGTAAGATTCAGGCAGATCACAAAACCATTTCTAACAAGATCTAATTCAGTAAGGAAAAAATCTCCACTGTTCATATCATGGAAATCTGGACAGGACATTAGATATCAAACTGCAGCTAATAGACAAATCATCATTGTGTCATGTGCCATTCACCTGTGACAAAATTTTAAGGACTTATCCATGTAGGACCAGCCCACATTACAGTATAGTTAATTTTTTATGTGGGGGTTTTTATCAAAACATTTTTTCAACAAACCATTATTTCTGGTATTGATGGCTTTGCATAGAGCTTTTCTCTAGAACAGTTACAGATGTTTTGAAACATATAAGTATGTATGAATAGTTCAAAGAGTTTATTCTTGTAATTGTGCATTACCTTGAACTCATGTCCCACAGATTCCTTCTATACTGTGGAATCAGTGTATTGATTTCCTTTTCTATCTACTCAATGCTTCTTTTTTGTTTTTCCTTGAAAGAAAGAAATTTTACGCAGCAGTATACACTGCAGTTTACTGTGCATCTCTATATTGGTAAGACGCTGAGAAAGACTGTACTGTATCGTCAGTCCATCTCTAAAGTCTGTTATTCTGTGACCCTTGAGCATGGAGGCCAGCATTTTCCAACAGACTGTGTAATATTAGGCATTTGAATCCATATTTATACACGTAAATAAAGTTAGCCCTGCTTTTCAGAGGACTTTCAGATCCCATCAGTGGGAGTTTTTATGGACAGAAGACTGAATAAGCATTGCAGGATTTAATTAGTACTATTACCCAAAGGAGTGCTTTAAAGATGGCTATATAAGAGGACGCTGATACAGTTCAGCAGATAACTGTTCCTTTTTTTCTGCATATAATCTTTCAGTGATGCTTAAGAGAGGAGAATATTTTTCCTTAAAAATTAAGTTTGGCTATGTACAGCTTGAAGTAGTGTTAGTCAGTTAATGGATCACGCATTAAGGATGTCAGTATTCAGAAAAAGGGAAGCATGGAAAACTAGGGTCAGAGTAAGAAAACTGTTTCTTCAAAGCTACACTTAAATGCTGACTTAGTAGAAGAACAATCAAGGACAGTTAAAAACACCTTTAGGAGTTTATATGTAGCACACACTCACAGCTTCTCAAAAGGAATGGCACTCATCACACGTATCCTTGAAAAAGGAGGAAGTCTGAAGTCAAAAAACACCACAAAATTTATGACCATCTTCAGCTGGTGCCTCAGCTGGTGTAAATCAGTGTAGCTCTGCTTGTTTGGAGGGAGTGACACTGATTTACACAAGCTGCATTGGACTGCTGTGCCAATGTGCTTCTTACATACCTAAAGAAAAAAAAATGTAAAAAAGGGGAAGGGGAAGATTTCTACATTTATAGTAGAAAATGTAGGATATCTGTACAGTAGGAAATCTGTACCTGTGTTTCCTATAGGAGAGCCCCAAAATAAAAGTGAAATTTCAATTTAGAAAGTTTCACAGTGGCAATTCAAAATATTTGTGTAACATAATTAAATTCCACACGTATGTGTTGCTGTGATGGTTTGGGGTATCTGTCTTTATGGAACTAGTGATCTCAGTTGCACAATATGAACTCGGCTTACACTCTTGATCTTGCTTCATTCTTAGTTTTTACTGTATTATATATTTACTTGTAGTGAGGCCATGAAGCCTGAGGCCTAAATATCTGTCAGTGAATGGGTTGGGTATTATATTGTTCATAGACTAAATAAAATAAATAGGGCTGAACAGATCAGCCCTAACAAATAGTAAGATGGCTCCAGCCTAACTTTATGTAGAATAAGATTTGGTGCAGAGGATTTTCTTCTCTCAGGAAAAAAAGACAAAGATGAGAGATGTAGAACAGGCATTTTAAGAGAATTCACGTAAGGATAAAGAAAAAAAAGGAATAGACTATATGTAATTTCATGTTCAAGAAAAGAAAGTTGAGCTTAAAAACATTAAGAATATGTCACAAAAAGGAATCTTCTAGGGTCCCAAAAGGACATCATTCAAAATCCAAAGATATCTTAGGAGAAATGCAAGAAACACTGAAAAACAGCTGGATTAATTTTGCATTGAATTCAGTAATGGATTCAGTCTGGACCATAGTAAAGAGATCTATACTTGTGAAGCATTCTGCAAAGTGTACAGCTTATTTAGACAACTATTTCCTCATGAAAGGTTACACCTAAAAAACCCGCACATCAGAAATCTTTGGAAGAGGCATTTGGGGTCTTTGTGGTGAGTCCATTGGGAGTGGGCTCTTTCAGGGAACGGTGGCAAACCAGGGCAGTGATTCTCCCTGCTGAAGTGAGGCAGGGACAGAGGACAGGGAAGGTAGAGGATTGCTCACCACAGAAGCTGATTGCTCTACAGTCCAGGGCATGTGTCCACCACCAAAATCTCTGCAGTGACCTGCAAAGACCAGGTATGGTCTGAGGACCCCCAGAGCTGCTTCTCTGTGAGACCTCCAGCCACATTCAGAGAGGGCTTGAGCTGGTCTAAAGGCAGTCCTTCTCTAGTTCTGCTAAATCTTACACCTTGTGGATGGCTCAGCCAATGGGATCATTTCTCAGTTTCTACAGATTTAGTTATTTACTCATAATCATTTCACTCACCTCTCACATTACAGCCCTGTTGTTCATCAGGTCTGAATTTATCTGGATGTCAAAGTCCATCTCCATGCACTGAGTTCATAAGAGAAAAGTACAGCAAGAAAAACTTCAAACAGAAGAATACACAGAGGTTTACACTAAAATTTTTGATCAGTCCTACTTAGATTTTAAACTCTTTATAGGTTTTTGGGAGTTGGACTAGACTGAAGTGCCTCACACATGATGAAGTGTGGATGGCAATGAGAGTCTGATTAAGAATGAGAAAACCAATCTGAGTAGAAAGTGATCGAATGGGGAATAAACCGAAAAAGTTCTTCCTGACTCATCCCTTTGGCATGTAGGGGAAAACTCCTGCAAAAGTGAAGCCAGTGAGTATTGCAGCCATAACTAGTGACTGCAGTGGGTGTTCATATGTGTAAGAAACAGATGAAAGATTTAGCAGATAGATGGCAAAACAGGTGACACAACTTCTGATTCTGACTTATGGAAATTGATACCTCTGCTGAAGTACAACCTGCTCTCCAAATCCTGACATTAAGATGAATAGCAGCCAAACGGCAACCCTGAGCATTTGATATTTGCGAGAGCTCAAATATTGATTGCACTACTTATTAATGAGTTTCATTCATAATAAATACACGGTATGTTTGCACAGAGGAGGTGTTTTCTAGGGGAGGCATTACATGCTGTATTAAACAATGAATAATTTCTTAATCTTAAATGTGAGTAAACAGCGGGATAGTAAGTGTCATGGTTAGAGGCAATTTCAGGAAGGTGCAAGTGTAGCAAGTGCTCCAGCACACCTGATGAGGCATCTCTTACCCTGAATGAAGATTTCTTTGATAGCAAACACTATGTGAGGTGTTATAAGCTAGAAATTACTGTCCTAGCAGACAAAGGGTTTGTCTTTTTAAGTACTAAATTCTGTGTTGTTTCATTATTGTATTTATTATGGTAACTTTCTGTGCTGCCCTTTTAGAGCTTCTCCTACTTGAAGTATAATTGCTTTTACAATATCTGGTCTTGGCCAAACACCCATTTTTTTATTCTCCCTGTAGATCTGTTTCAAAGAAAGTGTTTCCTTCATAAGACAGATGACACATTTGAAATTCAGAGAAAATAATGTATCAAAAAACCTGCACAGAATGGACTTTTTAGAATGGATGTTTAACATTGCCTTTCATAATGGCTGTATTCTCCAAATTGCTGGTCGAGTTGCCATTTACTGTAATGAAACAGAAGATGATGTCTTGTGTTTAGGAATTGAAACTTCAGAACCCTCAGCGTCCACTCTTTCTTCTTCCCTGTGTATTTTTCAGTACAGTTGTGAGAGCAGTCTTTAATTTCTATAATCAGCTTTTGATATAAGAGGCAAAACTGGTGATTATGGATAAGCAGAACATCTAACCAACAATTAAAAGAATCACTGTTTTATATTAAATATGGAACTTTTCTTGCACAAATGTTCTCTCAGAATACAGATCATTGCAACTGGGCTACTTGAAAAGTTTAGTGTAAAACTGCTGTGGAATGTTTTCTTTCCTTCACAGCCAATACCCACAAGCCTCTGCTTGCATTGGTCTCCAGTAGTCCATTCCAAGATTCACTGAAGGAAAAGGGAACTTGGCCAACATGGACACATCTACACTGTCTTGCCAGCTCGGTGCTCCAGCTCAGACTCTCCACCTGCCCAGCCTGTCTAACTCCTTGGCTGAGACAAGCCACCCTTGTGCCTGGGGAAACCCCACCCCCGGAGAGGACAGAATACTGGGCTTAGCTGCAACATGAGTCATGACCATGCAGTGTAGCAGGTACAACTCTTTTAGACCACATGGAGAAGCACTTCTTGCCCGCAGACAGGCACAGCTAAGAGTACAGAGCTCAACAAAACTGATCCTCTCCCTGCAACTGCAGGAGGAAGACTTGTATCTGAATATTCATGCATAAGGTAACAAACAGATAAAACTCTTCCAAGGTTTGATTGGTGATATGATTCACAGAACAAACAGTGGACCATTAAAGTATTTGCAGAATGCCTGTTATAATGTTTTAGCATTTTACTGTTACCATAGGCACCAAATTTCCCATCAAACACTAGCAAGCAAGATTGTTCTCAAGAGGAACAGACAGCAACTCTCACACTTGTGACTGGAGCACTGGATAGGTCTCGGACACACAAACATTTGGCTGTATCTGCAAAGTGGCAGCTTCAAAGTTATATCATTGGCTCTAGTGCAGATCCACTGAGACCTCAGACTCTTTTATTAGCTTCTTGACAGTGGTGGCAGCCTCTTGGATAGGAGCAGCATCACTTATTTTTGAGAAACAACATATGGTACTTAGAATCCAGTGGTTGCCAGCTTGTGATGTAATTAGCCATGATCTCTGAACATCTGCACTCATCAGTTAGCCTTTAAGTTGGTGATCTATTGTTCTACATCAGAATTGAGATTACTCTTTCTTTGGGCATGCTTCCTTCAAGAATGCTTAATATCTTTAGTTAAAGTTATTAGCTTCAAAACCCTGTGAGTATTCTGTAGACAGAAATCCTATTACAGATTATCACCTCGTCACACTTGAAAAGTTCTCCTGAGGCCGGAAAAAGGGGACTGCTTAAAAAGGCACTGTAGGACAGTGAAGGACCACAATACATGATAGTACTGTCAAAACAGAAATACTCTCCTCAGAATAACAATGTTTACTAAATCGTATTTGTAGACTGATATTGTCAGACTTACTGTCATGCATACACATTAGGTAGGTCCAATAGATTTTTAACAGAGAAATTGGAGTTTAGAAATACTAGTCAGAAGAACCAAGATTATGAAAATATTTCAAAATTTTGCTAGAGCTTTTCATTAGAATTTTTAATGTCAAAGAGTGACAGCCTTACAAGGTGAGCAAAGAACCACCATTTACTCAGTGATTTTTTTTTGCTTTCTGAATTGCAAAAGAATATTAACCTAGTATTTGTGACCAGTTATAACCTTGGATTACCAGATGGATTGAAAGAGACAGTAAGGCAAGAGAGAGAAACTATTAGTTAAACAAGTAATCTCATGGAAACCATATGGGCTGTTTAGGCAATTAGGATTATTCATTGAAGAAGGGACTTAAAGAGTCTTTCAGGAAGTCCATTATCTTTGATAAAGAGGTTACATTGGGCAATGTGAACTATCTGGAAGAGAAATGATGCTGGAAAAAAATTTAAAAGAAAGAAAAGAAATTGAAAAGAAGTAAAAATCCCAGGAATAACAGCTACATCTGAAATAGCACAATCAAACAATAAATAAGTTGGTGTATAGTTTCCCTAGAGGTCTAGAAAATAATATTAATTAGTCCTGGGACAGCAGAAGGAGAAAGGAAAAAGTCACTGACATGAATGCTGGGCACTCAGCAAGAAATCACTCATTTTTTCTAGCTCTGTATTACTAGTACTCATGCACATAACTATAGGACATCTAAGACAGGTCAAGGACACTTAATATTTGAGATTGTCAAGCTTATTGTAAATAGTAGTGCAGCTTCTCACTTAATAAAAGAAGGCTACCATGTAGCCTATATTGTATTTTCTTAAAGCTAGTTGAAGACTTTCTGTCACACTGCATCCCCCTGCAGCTTCTGTGAAGTAACCAACATACACTGAATTTTCCAGTGAAGCTTTATTCCCAGGCTAAACATACCACCTAAGTGCTCCCTGAAAGTTAGACACTGGACAAGGGACCTGGAAGATAAATTGATGCATTCGGAACAGACTCGTACAGACTGAGCTTGCTGAACTTCAAGCACAGCCAATCCTACTGTTTTGCCCAACAGTCGTTAGGTAATTCTAGGGCATCCCAGGCAAGATTATCTTTCATCACCACATTACACCACCCCTAACAGGTCTAAAGTCCCATCCTGATTCACAATGGAAGCTCTTTATGAGGCATGAATCCTGCATACTGTCTATTATAAAGATTAAAATCCTTCCACATGTGAGGGATGAAAAATTTGTCCTCTCTGAGAAGTTTTTTTCTGGAGGAGGCAAGTTCCTTCAGGTGAAGAAATAGTTGATCCATGTAATGAGGCCCTGCAAAGTGTCATTCAACTGAAATCAGGTTAAGATAACCTCAAATGACAAGCAAGAAGAGAATGTTTGTTTTCCCTGATTTGCAGTGGCTTTGCTATACTTGGCTGCAACACAAAGAATTGAGTTCTGATAAGCATTGCAAGAAGAGAAGATGATTGTTTTGCCAGCTTGAAAGAGAGGGGAACCTGGGGAATTCATTCTTATTTATATTATTACAAATATCTTTGGTTTTTTGGCCTCAGAGAAAAAGACCAAAGGACATTTGAAGCCTGCACTTTTTCCTGTAGCATTTTCATCAGCTGACACAAAGCCGGCCAATTTATTGCTCTGACTGACAGCAGCTGATCAAGTGTTCCCACAGCCACTATCACAGTGTGAAACATTGGGTTCAAAATGGTGATGGGTTCATTTGCTGTAATTCTAAATGGGACAGAGCCCAAAACCAGGATCCCAGCTCCCTTGAACTCGAGCTGTTCAAAATTCAGATCCGTATCAAAATCTTACTGCTCAGGCCCATCACTACTTAATTTACCAAGGCTGTTACTGGCACAGCACTTCATTCTGGCTGTCTTCACTAGCCCTCACATGGCAGCCACAATAAATTATGCAGCTGGGAATGCAATAGCATCCTAAGCGATTGACCTGTGCAAGGATAGTGAGATTGCTCACATCGCTGTGCTGCAGCCCCACACTGGGCAGAGCAGTCCTGCCCTCCCCCAAGGGGACAAGGACTTGATCCTCCAATCTCCTGCATGAGAGTAAATCTGGCCTATTTGGCCAGTGCTGCCTCCCTCCTAGTAGGTATCAATAGCACTGGATAACATTGACCAGGTAAGATTTCCCTTAAGCAAGTCTGCTTCCACCTTTCTTAAGAAACACTGTTAGTGAGCAATGCTGTAGCTTGTAGGAGGACTCCTCATGTAGGGACTGAGGTCCCTTTAATGAAGCCTTCACTTTAGCCTGCTTGTATACTTGCTGGAGAACTGATCAGTATTCCCATCTCTAAAGCAGGCAGTGTAGTGAAATGTGTCTGTGACTGCCTGAACCTAAAGCCCAGAGGATGACTGATTTGGCTGAGACTCGGGAGGTGCATGACAAATACAGAAAAAGTGGGTTAGAAATGGGAGCCAAAGGAGCCAGCAAAGTGTACCTCGTGGTTCTTAGACATGCAGTAGTAAAGGCATATCCCTAAGCACTGAGCAGCTCCAAACTGTTTCTTTATCCTGTTTTTTATGAGAGAGGATCCCACTGCAATGGTCCAGATGCCATGCTGTGCTGCATGCACTGCAGCCTAAGATCCTCAGGAGCTGAAGCCATGCGAGATCTCCCTGTCCTGGGACTAACCCGAGTTTTCTTCCATGGGGCCATTGCGCAACTTCAGCAGGTGCAATCGCACACAGTTACCGGGGTGTTTCCAGCTGACAAAGCCCTCCACAGATGGGGACTCCCTTCCTCACCGCTGACCTGCAATTAAGTGCTCTCAAGCTGCTGCTCCTACTTCCTCAAGCATAAAAACTTTCCAAAGGAGCAGAGAGGGACAAACTACAAGTTCCTGGCTTAGCTCCAGAGCCTACACAGAGCTGCTGGCTTACAGATCAGAAAATGACCTTCTCTCTGCAAAGGGAGAATCAGGGCATCTCTTTTACCTGTGAGATTGGGAGCTTTCCCTCCTTCAGACAAAAGCGCTTCGCACCGTGTCCTTACCTTCACACAGAGATTCTCAAGGGACAGACACTGAACAGCGTGGCCTATGGTAATGCTCATAGCTAGTGTGCACCTCGCTTTCTGTCTGAAGCATCAAGTATTCACCATGAGTGCTGAGCTACATATGGCACAAGGTATACATTATTCCACTGGCAGCCGTTATATGACACTGTAAGTAAAATAAAGTAACAGGTAGATATATTTTTCTTGTTAATCACAAACCTAATTTTCTATTAAAATGTATGAGATGACAAAATCTCAACAAACTCTTTAAAGCTATTACTAGAGGATAAAGTATTCCACCAAAGTATTAATATTAACATCATTAAAAGAGTTTTATCAAGTGTGCCTTTATCTCCAGATTGCAAACAATAGCAGCCTGAAGGAGAGATATGCCCTTGAGTATTGTGGTATGAAAACCAACAGCAGTTTTAGAGCCACATAAAGTCTTCTTGTGGCTTCAAAATTAGGAGAAAAAAATTCTTGGAGCCACAATTATAAGAAGTAATAGAGTAAATGAATCTATTTTTCATCACCTTGGGCTCTGAAAAGAAAACATTTGAGAATTATATTGATAAGAGAAAGAGCTGAGATATTCAAATGCATTTAATGTTGTTTTAATTGATTAAACTAGATCAGGAACATTTGAAAATGCATAAAGGAGCTGTTTCTGCATAAATATTCAAAATATATCTGGTTCAGAAGATAGATGCTGCTTTGTACATGTAAGTGATACAAGATATCTATCTTCCACAAAACAAATAATGTCTTAGAGTCCAGGAGATTAAAAGTCTTACATTTTTAGGGTGCATTTTTTGACCAGTCACTTGCTAATGTCCCAGAACTGTCTCTCCCTCCTTTGGAGAGGGAGTGCTTCTGGCAGCCCAGAATTGTAAAGAAGGGATTTTAGAGAAGGGAAGATAAGGAAAGATTTTGGTTCTACTATAACAGGCAGGTTTGTCCAGAATTGTGGTGGTGTCAGTGAGTTACAGATTAAAGCATGTGAAAGCCTGGACAAACCCCCCACACTCTATTTGGGGAAAGTAGACCAACTTCCTAGCATCTGATTTCCAAGAAAGATCAACACCATCTCATCTCTGAGGATAAGGGCTCAGTTTTTTGAACGCTAAACCACTGACTCATTGATACCAAGAGCACACCATTTGGTATCCCTGGCTCTCGTATCCCACAACATATATTTAGTATAGCCCACAATGTCCACTGCTTCCTAGCAGTCCTGTGTGAACTGCCCAGAAACAATTATCCCTCCTTTTGCTGAGATCAGGGTTTTTTTATAAATCCCAACAGTGGGTTGCTTCGACGGATTTATCAAAGGGGTCTTCTAGGGAGGAAGGGATGGTCTAGGGGACGGGACAGGGGTAATCAAAAGCCAGTCTATTGGAGGGCCTTTATCAATATCAAAATTCCCAATCTTGACAAGGTCCCTTTAAAATGTTTCTTTGTTTCATGATCATAAACTCAGAATAGTCCCTTTTGCCACATCACTATAACACTGCTCTGAGATGAGGAAAATACAAGAATATTGTACTGTAGATGTCTGTCTCCCAGCTGCATTGAGTGATGAGGCTCTCTCTTCCCTGTATGTTCATAAGAGGTAATTTCTTCTAGAGTCTCTCCATAAAAAACTCCTTACAGGGAGCCCACCATTAATCTTGAGCACAGTAAGTATTAGCCAACATGGTAAAAAGAACATTAAAAAAAATCTTGTCCCTAAGCTGTGGAAGCCTAAATAATGACAGTAATAGCATAATCTCACTCTCACACACAAAGTTGTTAACTGACAAAAATAGAGTTTGTGAAAAGCAGAGCACACAATCAGAGCAGAAAAGCACAACTTTCTTCACTAATTCCCAAATAAATAACACCGAATATATTGCTTTTAAGTGCTTCATTTATTTTAAAGAAATACTTCTAAAAGAAGTGTTCCAATGACAGACCATGAAGAGCACTTTATAAAAGATTAATTATATCCTGAAAGTTACAAGTGTCATTGAGTAAGAGGACTGCTGTACAGAACACCAATATACCATCCTACTCAGCCACCCATTCGAGCTTGGCCTGATCCTGAATTTCCAGCTAAGAACTGGAATTATTTAGCAATTATTTAGCTGAGCATAAATATTTAGAGACAGTTTCTGCTAACAAATCTTGCCTCTAGGAGCCAGGCCCATAACAATATTCTTGGCACTAGTTTTCCACATATAAATCACCCCTCTAACTTCACACCTTCCTTATTTCATTTTTACAATTTTGTAGAATACCCAGTCTGGTTTATTTATGTGATGCTGCATCTAGGATTCTCTATATGAACATTGTTATTAGATCTAATTCTGGCTCCATTGCCACCATTAAAAGCAGCCCTACGGTATTAAAACAAGAGACAAGGGAAATAGGATTCTTAGAAGAAGTGGTTGAAAAAAAATTAAAATGTTTTTCTAGCTGAGGAAAGCAAAAACAAACAAAATACCTTCCTTCTCCCTGAGTTCTACCCCAAATGTCTGCATTGCTTCCCTCTTTACTATTACACAGATAGAAACCAGTCAGTCAACTGGTTCCCCTTGTTGGGGGACCAGCAAAATATATGGGGAACTAAATCTAGTAATTGAGGTGCTTATCGAGCATGTGGCTGGAGCAAACAGAAAGCAGCTGGGGCCAAGTGGCTACCCCTACCCTCTGAGATTTGCCTTTTCCAGAAAAAAGCCCAATAAAAACACTTCAACATTTGCAGCTCCATGAATCGTGTTGCAAGGAAACCAGTAACTAAAGAAATCTCTTAAGCCAGGAGAAATATTTACTGCCTGAAGTGGCCCAGGAGCATCTGCTGGAGGTGAGGTTCAGGAGTTGGTGTGGTCCGCAATGGACCTACAACAACCCTCCCTCCCTCCACGACTGAGATGGGTTTACTGGAGCAAAATTATAGCAATTCAGCCAAGATGTGACATGAAAATATTCCCCACTACTAAAGCTCACTTTAAATGCATCGTTGCTGGCACAACTCTCTTTCTATTAAGCTATTCAGGGCATCCTGCAAGTTATTCCTAGCATCTACTGCAACCTGGCCATTTTTTATTTCTGTGGGAAAGCACCTTTTTTGACAGCAAGCCCACAGTGCTCCAAGAAAATTGGCTACTTGCCTTGCTTTGTTTGCTTTGCAATTTTTAGACACAAATTGAGCCCATCACAAGTTCACTGCCTCAGTTTTCTACAGCAGTGCATAAAGCCTACAAGAGGAAATGGGGTTTGAGGATAGGCTCTTTAACTGCAAGTGTTGAACTGCAGGGAGAGCAGTGGCCACAAGCAACAGCCCTTGGATACAGGTGATCTGCCTGTTGCTGATGTGGGAAGAGCACTACTTTCCTTACCATGAAAGCAAGTCACGTTTAAAAAAATGACTCTTCAGGCCTTCCCAAGGCTACACAACATGTTAGGGAGACAAAGAACCAAAAAGACCCCAAGCTAGCCTCTTCTGCATGTGTTTGTTGAATCAACTGTTTCACACTGCTGCAGCTTGAACCTTGCAGTTCCAGCACACTTTAAGTCAAGGAAACGTGCCCCAACAAAGAGCTCACCAGTTTTCAACTCTAAATGCAAAGGGAGAAGTAGCAGTAACAGCAGCACCACAGCTGAGTTCTCTCTGGATGGTAAATAAATCATGGGAACAACAATCCCCAATTTCACGTTAATTGTTTGGAAATCTCTACAACATCAAACATTTTGTTAGAAATCTAGAAAAAAATCAGCATAGCTCTTTTGTTGTTTCTGTTGTTGTTTTGCTTTAAAATGATTTGTTCTAAATACAGCTAAACATGCAGATGACTGGTTTGAGACTAGTGTATTTCTTCAAGTCAGAAAGAAACCCCACACTAATGGTTGGATATGGGGATGCTGGCAGAGAAACTATTTAATAACAGATGTACCTAGAAGAACACTCTGCTCTTGCACAAGGATGGGGAGAGTCAGACCTTGGGTTGGTCCAATGAGTTTGTCTCTATGGAACTCAATTTGGGCAAGAGCACTTTTCAAATCAGACTGGAATATTCCCTCATTAATTGTAAGGCATTGGAGGATGACCGATAAAACAAATCTGGAGTTTCTCACAAAAGACTCGAAGAAGTTAATGACTTGCCAGAATTTTTTTTTACTTTGCTGGTATGACACTGAGAAAGGAAGAGTCAACACAAACAGTTTTTGAAGAACCACTGTCTCTGCTCATGTTGCACTTTGACATATACAGCCTGATCTTGCACTTGTCCTTTTTTTGTTTGTTTATTTGTTTGGCTGATTTATTTGCAATTCAAACCATATCTAATTACTGCCCACTAACAACATTTCCTTTTTTACAGAGCAATTGCTTTCCATATTTTGGCTTTCCATTGAATTTCAATGTTTTGGATCACTTGCCTCTATTGTTCTATTTGAGCTACTGTTTTTCCTCACACTGAATCCCTTTATGCTGTTTTTGCTGATGTTTCTAGCCTCTCTGTAGCCTATTGTAATTTTCCTATCTTCACTCAGATTTGCAACTTCTTTTGACTTTGTATCATCTGACCATGAATTACATTATACTATTTCTTTCCTCTTCGAAATTTGATGCCTAACACCAGCTCCTTTGTGTTGAAAACAATGAAGTAGTTAAAGTATAACTCTCTAACATGTTGATAAAAGCTATCATAGGATTTCCCTAATTTATTCCCAGCAAGTACCTGGCCTATATTCATAGGTTCACCTAAAAGGTAGGCTTTTATAGTCCGGTCCTTCCTTAATGGTTTGCACAATAAAAACCCATCAAAATAAAGAAATTTTTAAAAAATCATTAATTTTTTTATAGTTTTGATTTCTGTCTGATTCTTGCCATGTTCTGCACTTTAGCCCTTCTGGCTAAATTCTTAACTGTGAAGTGTAAATAAAAAAGAAAGTAAACTGGGCTGAAGTCTATAGTGCTGAGTCACTGCTCTCCTCCCACTCCTTTCAGCTGTTTCTGTTCCAGATAGATGGCTACAAAATCAGCCTCTGGGGGTTGGTGATAATGGGAGATGTGGCAATGGGACTTAGAGACAGGATAGGTAGTAAAGGCTTTTTCTAGGGGAGAGGGGGAGGTTTTCTCTAGTTATTAAGGATTCTAAAATAAACTACATATTCCTTCCAAGCGAAGAATTCTGGCCAAATTTTCTTGCACTGTTTAGCATTTTAGGTATATAGTAAGATGAGAAGGGATTGTGGGTTACTTAAATCCCAGAAGAAAAATGCTGAGAACAAAGTTGCTACATCTGGGAAATACTTTTTCAGAGGAACTGAACATAAAACAAATGATTTACTAGTGATCCTTAGCTTAAGTTGCTTTTAGTGCAAGCAGCTATATTGTATTACAGGAGCTTTTGGTAGAACTGTAAGATGTGAGTTTATGATTGTGCTGAAATTGAACTGCATTTTAAATCTTTATGAGACAGTATTAAAGATTCACTGATATCAGAATATCTACCATCTGGGCTATTCTCTAGTAGTTGGGAAATGGCTATTTCTTGGAGCCTCCAGGTCTGTTTTAACCTGCCATTGGCTGTAACACCTGTTCCCCAGACCATTTTGTGGGCACTAATGTCTTTTCCTACTCTCATGGTGTCACACAGGCAGAAATAAATGAAATTCAGACACCATGTTCTCCTCGAGGTTTAACATGGCCCTCAAAGTTCCTTACTTCTACTCTAGCAGCAAATCCCGAAGTTAATGCAGCCAATTCTGCAAATATGAACACTTGTTTCAGAATGGATCCTATAAGTAAAAAAGGTGTTTAGGAAAAATACCTCTGATTAATAAATTTTTTTCTTTCACTACCAGTCTGCCTGCAAACCAGTTGGTGACATGAGCCAACTGTGTCTTGGCTGCCCATTGCATCCAATAATGTATGGCCCCAGTGTGGGTAGGGGACTGTAATTCACTTGCAGGACTCTGCTGATGTCAGACAGCGCCTGAGCAGTTTATGAACAGCCACAGAGCCTTGAGAATGAATTACAGCCCTACATTCACTCCTAGGACATCTGTTGTTGTTCAGTATAGAGTATACTTCCTGTAAATTAAAAAAAAAAAAAAAAAAAGGCAACAACTGCACTACTTCTTCACACAGTCTTCAGTTTCCAAAGTATCTTCTCTTTTTTTTTTTTCCCTTTATTTGAAACCAAGCAGATTCACAAGAAAAACTGAGTTTTATCATGGTATTTTCTTGCTAGAGTCACCATTACCATTTTAATTTTCTTATTCAAGGCCATCATTCAGGACTATAGTAGCTTCATAACACAGGTAAAAGGATGGTTTCTCTTTCCTGCTTGTGTATATATAACCATTGACCCTATAAAGCCAAATTCTAACTAAATCAGTTTAAAGCCACTGTTATTTGAGAATTATCAATTCTGATCAATTTGCTTGTCTTTTGCCCGATCTGAATTTAAAAGCCCTTTGCGATGTCACTTTAATTCTATTTCCATAGTAAGCTGAGTTGCACTGGGGCAAATCTGAAGTGATCTGGTGTGTTTTGTTTGCTTGCCAATACAAGTGACTCAAATCCTTGGAGTCTTTCCAATTTTTCAGAATTTGGCCCAGAGAAGCTAGTTACAGCATGTGACATCAAAGAGGCGTTTGTGAAAAACTTTCTTAAATGTTCTATTTATGAACATTTCTGGCCATGTGTCATGTTTTCTGTAGGTTTACCCCCTCCTCCTATTTTATTACTAGGGACATTTGCCTGAAAACAGACTATTTGTTACTTAGCAAGTTCATTTGCTCCTGCTGCTTATTCCTCACTTGAAGTCACTCCTGTGATTGTGGCATCATAATTAGTTGCTCTGGAGATGATTATGATGTCACAGAGGACTGTGTGTTATATGGCTGCAAGTGATGAATAAGCAGCAGGAGCAGATGATCTCTCAAGCAATAAAGACCATGTCTTTATGAAAATATCCCTGGAAACAGAAAGGCTGAAATTCTACATTAAAGCAATGGAATAGTTTCTAGTATGTCAACACTTTCCACAAAATAGCATTGTTTCTTTTAAGGGAGAAATGGTGTTGGAGAGGAGGGGTTATACCCTTCCTATCAGCTACGTGCCTCACTTTAAAACTACTT
Source organism: Pseudopipra pipra (assembly GCF_036250125.1). NCBI lineage: Eukaryota > Metazoa > Chordata > Aves > Passeriformes > Pipridae > Pseudopipra > Pseudopipra pipra. Next base: position 118,898,785 of record NC_087549.1, read on the forward strand.
TTGAAATATTTGGCCTTCACTTGTCCTTTGTGAATTACAGAGAGAGTGAACAAGTTATATCTATCAATAAAGGGATGATGTATCTTACATAAAATAGCACATTCACTTCTGATGATCAATGATCCCCTTTACTACCTCTCAGACATCACATGAAATAGTAAATTAAGTGGGTACTGACACACAACCTAAATCCCACTACTCTTCTGCTCCAGCAAAGAGGTTTTTGCCAAAGGGGTGTCCTGCAGGCCACGGAAGGCAGGATCCACACACACTGCCCTGTACCTACAGAGGAGGCTCCCTACTTCCTCACACAGGAAACTGTCTCCCAACCAGGTGCTTCTTGGCATGTCAGTCTTGTCCTGAAATCTTTCTGCTGGCACAGTGCCGTCAGTTTTGGAGCTCTTCTTGGGTCTGCTCTGGCTTGAGGAAATAGTTCATCTCACCCCTTTCCCTTTTTACCCTGTTTTATTCTCACGTCTACCTTCTTCCCAACTGCCTACAATGGAAAGAAGGCAGAAACACGGAAGATTGAGTGCAGGTCACTTACACAACAATAACTTACATAAGACCTAAAAAGGAGACATTCCTACACAGGCATAATTGAAGGTAGCATGCCACCTTGCTTGCTTTTTGTTCACTTAGTTTTGATCCACCTGCATGCTACAGTTGCCCTCTCTGATCCTCTAAAACTCATAAGTAAAATTGCCAGGAAACACCTTATCTTCCATCACAGCACTTTAGTCTTTCCAAATGTCAAAGCTAATGAACTAAGCATTTTTAAAAAAAAATAGACTTTAATTTATTGTTTAATACATTTGATATTACTCTTTTTTATCTAATTGGTTAATCTAACTTTCTCTAGTGGGACAAAAAATCTGCTTGGCGCCACAAAATACAAGGGAATGCTTTTCCTACTCTGACTACAAAGCTTGCTGTTTAATTGTACAGATATTTGTGGGTTTGGCTAAGGTGAGCATTAATTTGTTATTTTAGCAAAAAGCTTCAAATAATTTAGAATGTGCTATGAAAATATTCACTGCCTTTTTGCAAATAGCGACGTGCTAAATGTTTGAGAGAAACTGCCATGCTACTGAGAGGACTTTACAAGTAGATGCTTGAAAAAAAAAAAGGCAAAATTTTCAGTGGTTATTTTCTGGAATGTTGAAAAATGCAGCTTGCAAGAACCTGCCTAGTGGGCAAACATTCTCACCGTGTCCCTAGTTATTTGTTTTAATTAATGTTTTGAGCTTTTTTAACCTCTGACAAGGGTTTTTGTTTTGGAGGCCTTTGCCCTTCTAGTCTTCAAGAAGAAAAGTCTGCTGCTGTGAAAACAAGAAAGGAGGTGATTGAGGTGATTGAGGATCTGCACAGTCCTCGGGACTGTCGCCAGGAAAATGGGGACCCACTGAATTCAGATAAATACCCCTGGCTCTTGTGAAGGGGAACTTCAATAAATCTTAGCTTCATCCTGATTACAGACCACGGTGTAAGTGATCGCTTACAGCAATACTTGGTGAGATCAATAGCCACATGCCAGGAGAGTTTCTCTGGGAGGGCTCCCCTTGCTGGGCAGGGTGAGCCCGGCAGCACAGTGGCTGCTGCCGAAGAGCAGTGTGAGCGTTGGGAGGAATCAGGGTCGTGACATGCCATGAAGGCATGTCCTCCCCCTCACTTGTATCAAGTCATGGAGTTGCAACCCATCTGCTATGATGCTTTTTGGCAGTCGTGAGGGACCTCTAGGGAATTCTTCCTGAAATGTTTAAACACTGCATAGACTCTAAAGTCAGAAATCTCAGAAAACCTGTGGCTTGGGTGCACATGGAGCAGTATTTCTTTCCTTGCTCACATGATATAAGTACATGGATTAAATGGTAGAGCATCTATTGAAAAAGGAAGAAAGGAACAAAAAATAGAAGGAAAATATGAGCACATTAATAATCCCTTATGGCTAAACTACCAGCCTTCAGAGCACGCTGGCCACGGTCCAAGCCTTCCCTCAGCAACGATGAGTGACAGAATGGGTAACAAGTTTCTGATTTCCTCCTCCAGCCATTACCCTCACTGATGTGCAGCATTTCCACAACTATCACAGATCTGGGTGTCAGGATGCACCACTTCAGCCACAAAACCACTGGTCTCAATCCCATCATTTCCCACCACTACAGCTGCTTACTTATTTGCTACCTGTTGCTCTCCCCCCCAGGTCTGCCACACAGCTCCCTGGGAGCCCTGCGCTGCCAGCATGTCCTCCACCAGGCCTTCACCATGGTGAAGTGATTCTCCACATCACTGCTTTAACTTTCTTAAGCTGCGATTTAGGGCTTCCTTTATCTCCCTGCTCCTCAAACCTGCCTCACGTGTGGCATTGGGCTGTGGTGGTATCTTCTTTGGGGACTCAGAGGGAGCAAAGGTGCCCAAGCTTTTCACAGAGCCACCTCTACCTCTACGGTGAGCTTTAATAGAAATAACCTGTCTGGAGATTAAATCCATTGTCCTTCCCTTTTCAAGTCTTCAAGAAACTCTGAAAGACCACTCCCACCCCTGGGGCCTCAGGGCATTTTGCAAACCTCTCTGCCAGAAGCTGCTGCTGTGCCACGGCCCAGGGCCCACCTTTCCACCAAAGCTGTTTGTTTGTTTGCTTTTGCCAAAAGCTGGTAAAATGTCCTTCTTGAGGTAAAAAAAAAAGTCAAGAGTATCAGAAACTTTCACTGCTCCAACGCCACATTTGCCGTGGCCCATGTCAGCCATATTCAGGAGGAAACACCAGGTTCATCCTTTAGCTGGCTGGGGGAAGCTGCTGAAAGCATGAACGTGAAGGAGATGTTTCTAATGTCCCTCTTTCTGTGGTGCTGGAGGGACAGTCTGTGCATTGCTTTCTAGGATTTCTGCTCAACTTGGCAGCAAGATTTTAAGTTAAGCAGCAGCTGATTGAGTGTGATTGAAGTATATAAACTTCACCCAGGACAAGAAGAGAAAGAGCTGGTAGGTAAAGCATGAAGTGAGCAGTTGGGAATGACAAACTTCATCACAAGGAGGACAAAATCACAGGTCAAACTGTTGCAGGCATTCAAACATCCCTTTGACTGATCCTGTTCAGCAAATGCATAGCTATGGATTGCCTGTAAACCAGAACTCAAAGAATGGGGCCATCAACTTCACACCTGGAAGACTTTTGTCTTTGCTCAACTCCTGTTCGTACCTATGTACCTTGTGACTTGCTGTCCTCTACAGATGTGTGGGTGTTCCTGGAAACCCTTCAAAACCATTACTGACCTGGGATCACAGCAGAGACGATTGTTGCCCTTCATGCAGTAACCTGTACAGATGCTCAGATGGTTTTGAAATCTGTCTATTCAGTAACTAGTATTTGTATCAGAGCACAGGAAGATGTACAACCTTAAACAAATGCCCTTTATTCAAGAAAAGTTTTTTTTTATTGCACCAAAGAAAGAAGCACAAAACAAGGAGAATGTAGGTCCTGTCGATCCCCACAAGTGATATTTTACCTCCAGGAGGACACAGTAACTGCTGAGACTGCGAAAGTATTATCTTGCTTTCAGAGAGCTCTCTGATGAGGAATTCAGTGCTGTAGCTGTGGCACAGCACGAGACACGTGGTTGGGATGTAAAAAAGTGAAAAATAGGGACCGAAGAGCTAGAATGTCTGTGATGAAGCTCCTCCTTCAGCAAAATGGGAAGTGTTAAAGCTCTGAATATCAATCAGCACTTCCCACAGGCAGTGGGATTCACTGGCAAGATCCGCCAGTGTCTCTGAGACATTGAATACTTTCCTTAAATTAAAATTGTGACCAACTAGAGGCAGAGCAAATTACTGAGGTAATCAAAAATGAGTGACATTACTCTTGTAAAACAAATCTACAAAGTGAAATTCATTGTAGGATGCATGAAAACTCCATCAGTTCTCTGTTTTATGTAAATGAACCCCCCAAATACCAACAAATAACACAAAATTGTAAAAATGCACTGCAGAGTTCAAGTTTACAATTTAATAATAATTGTGTATGGTATAATAATAATAATAATGTAATAGCAATAATAATAAGCATCCACTGCTTTATTATAACTACAGATTGCCTCTGATTGAAAGTCATTAAAAACGTATGTAAAAATCTGGAGTAAAAAAAACCAAGTACTTTTTGCTCTAGCTGTTTCTGTACGGTATACTTAGTTTCTCTAAAGCAAATCAGTGGAGAGAGGAGAGGAACAACAGGAAAACCCAAAATAATAAACAAACCATTTTTAAGACATGTTATAAAACTCCTGAGATTCAATTGTGAGGGCACTTTCTCCCAGAAAGATGACAGCAATTATCTTCCTGCAAAGAACAAAAGAAAAACAGGGACACACTCTCCTGCCGTTCAAAATACCAGTTGCAATTTTCAATCTTTGCTTTTCTCTGCCCTCAAAATATTCAGATTAAGCAAGTGGCATGCACTACCGGGTACCGCCAGAGGAAAAGGTACACAAGTAACCCAGTCTTGTTCAATACTAGTGGCACAGATCAACTCCCCATGGTCATCAAAAGGACATTTCACATCTTTTGTCTTTGCTTCACCTGGATACCCTTGTTCCCACTCTGAGGGAGATGAGAGTCTACAATAGTTTTAAGGGATAGTTGCAGAGGCTGTGGGAAGACCTCAGGGATGTTCAGACAGATCAGTGGACTACAGTTTACTGATAGGCTGGGTTCTGGATTTGGAGCTCAGCAAAAAGAAGCATTAAAGCACATAACCAAGCTACCATGATATTGCACCTATAAGTCCTCCCTCCCTGTACGTAATGCAGTTTGGAAGGGTTTCTGCTTATGTCCATGCTGCCAGCTGAGCAAGATGATACACGGTGTGTCAGAATACAGCCTCTTTCACAGCCAAGTGCACGGTAGCTTCATCCTGACCAGCTTTCCTATGGTAGCAGTAGGGGGATTCATTCCTTTCCTCCTCATGTTCCTCCTCCTGCTCCTCCTCTTGAGTTTTTCTTACCATTTTCAGATAATCCCCAAGGTTAGACTTAGGAGAGACTTGTTCCTGCATCTGACCATCTTCCTTCCACAGAAAGTCTGCTCCTTGTAATGTAGTGCCCAGCAGAGCTTGCATTTTCCCTAAACAACAGGTTGGACACTATAAGGGGAAAAGAGCTGAGCAATTGTCATTGAAACAGCAACAGTAGCAGAAAGGATACATGGAAAAGCAAATGATTCTGGGTTTCAAGCAGATGAACAACTCTTAAAAGTCAATCTCTTTTTCTTATGTTTCCGATACCAGAAAGGCACAAGTGAAAACAAGAGGACACCAACAGATGTGGATCATCTGGAGTTTAACATGAGAAGCATGTTTTGAAAGCTAAGAAATTTACAAGCTATATTTCCCAATTTATACTTCATCACTTTTTTACATATGCAAAACAATGGGCATTTCTCTTGGGCAGCTCTACAGCTCAGTACAGACAGAAAGAACTTTTTCAAATATTCAGCCTTGGTTTTCCATTTCCTATAATTATCCCAGGATTCTTATCTATACCCTAATTATACCCTAGGTATATAATTAATACCCTAGGTACTAGCCTAAAATAATCCTCTCTATCCTTGCTGTCTGCACCCATCTAATTCTCCTGGGAAGAAAAGATGTTAATAAAATAGATGAACTGTTGTCATTTTTTTCCCCAAAGCTTTAATAGAAAAGAGAGGACAGCTGAAGGGCAAATAGAGAGCCTTACTAATTCTAGCATCTTTTTACACAACTCTTAGCTTTTTCTCCAGGGTTTCATAAGCTGTAGGTCTTTTTCTTCCTGTTTTCACTGCCCTTAATACAAGTGTTACTGAACTTAGTCTAGTGCTTATGCTTTACTACTATCATGACAAAATGACTTTTACCCTGTGGACAACATTACAGTGAAGATGCTACTCAGCAGCTAGAGAGAAACCATTCATTTCTGTCCTCTGGATCTCAAGGGAGTGTGAGTAGATAATGTCATTTTCTTCCTGGATGTGCCACAGTCCAATATGTGGAGTAACTCTTGTTCAGGAGAAAGCCTTTTTCCCCACTCTTGTTAGCCATGTGTTATCTGCAGCTGTAAATAGGGAGAAGTCCGAGGTACAGGCTGAAATGGTGCCTTATGAAAGCAGAGGGATGAAAACCTCTGTTGTTCTTCTTTATTTGATCAGTCAGCTCTGCAAGATACGACATAAACACATTGATCAGTTCCCAGAACAGCTTGTGAAACAATTGTTTATTTTGACCAGTCTCAATCATATCTTATCTATACCAGGTCATATAGTCTATCAAACATATAACTCAAAATAATGACAATGGTAATTTGGAACTGGCAAATGCAATGTTATGGAAGGTTAAATTTAAATTTCCCTGGGGTCAAAGGTATTTAAGGATAATCTAGACACTGGCTTGAAATACAGCATAGTTAGCTACCAGATGAAAATTATTTTTCTTGCAGCAATTACCATGGTAGTCCCAGAAGGGGTTTGTTATGTTAAAACAGCACTGAGACTCTAGAACTGTTCACAGGCAGGTTTTTAGGCTGCTTTGGAGGGCCTGCTGTTTGCTTTTGTTGGCAAGCATGACCTGTATGTTTATTTTATTCCTTCTTTACTTCACATGGTGAATTTTGTTCTCTGCATGTACAAGAGGATTACAAGCAATAGATGTTAAAGTTTCTGTTTACCTACAAGGCATGTACAAACAGGGGGCCTGATCCAAACCCTGTTATCATCATTGAAAAGTTGAGTCATCATCTCTGAAAGTCTAGCTGCTTTTTTCAAGATTCCAAATACAAATATATACTGGAATGCACAAATATGTATCTTCAAACACCGTGTTTCAAAATCTGAAAGATTTTATGGGAAAAAAAGAGGAAACTATCTTTTCTTTATCTCCTCCCTACATGGTGGGTACTATTTTTAAGAGTAACTTTCTGTTTGATTGAACCTGAGTTTTAAAGTTATATGTCACCAAGGATTATGCCACAGCTGTGGCCAGAGACCAGTTTACTCTGGAAGGATGTATGAAGCTCTTCTTTCAGTGATATCTGGCAGCGTGTAAGACAATTCTCTGACCCACTCACCCTGCTGTACTGTGTACTGCTCATAATCTGTTTATTTTGGTGAACATAAAACATGCAAACCAATGTCAGTATCTCATTTGCCAAGAAAAGTGAGAGAAAACCATAGAACAAAGGGGTCAGCCCAACAGCAAGGGTTGATAGAGAAGCACACTATCACACATGGTATACAGCATGGAAATAAGTCTTCACATGGTGCATAGGAGACCTCATCACAATCCTCTCCAGGGAGTCAGCAGGAGGTAAACACTGAAACGGCCTTCATGTAACACATGAGCACATCCTGTAAAGAGCATATATAGATGGTGAATCTTTCTAAAAACTGATACTTAGCATGCTAGGCAAACAAACAACCAGCTGAATACATGTAAATTAGATGAATGACTTGAGTATAGGAGGCAGGAACCTTATAAGTCAAATGATCCCAGCTTCCAGAAGGATTTGCATATAGCATAAGGAGGAACCTTCTGCAGATGAAGGTTTGCTAGCAGGGTGTGTGCCTGGGGAGCTGCATCTTTGTGGGACTGGCTGATTTGAAGAAAAAATTAATAGGCTGGAAAAAAAATCCACTTTCAAAACTTCAAAAAGCAAGTGCCTGAATGCAATGCTTTCATTTTCTTGCCCTGTGTGCTAGTAGGTTGAACTTTCCCAGCTGAAGTACCTCACTTTCCTGCTCAGATACCATGAGTCAGCAGTCAGGCAATATTTCCTACATGTGGGAGTTATGAGAAAGAGACAATTCCTGTGGTTTGAACGCTGGAATGGGATGCAGTCCCTCAGTCATTGCTTGCCTCTGTTGCTCATTTTTAAAACAAGCAAAACAATCCCATGTTTTCTATAAGGTCTTCAGAGTAAAAATTGCCCCCAAGGTTTGTCAGCGCAATGCCTAGCATACTAGATGGCATGTCTGCTATGTGACTCTGTTCTGCAGACAAAAATAATAACCTTTAGGAGGAGGGCTCTTTGGCTGTACTTTTCTTTTCACAGAGTACTGAGCTGTACTCTGTTGATGCTGAGTCAAAAACATGCACTTTTTTTCCATATTCATTACTGTGCTATTTGGAAGGCTCAAGGACGTGAAGCGAACTTTAAGCTGAGAAGATGTTAACAGAATGTAGACATGGAAATCAGTGTTTCTATCTCCATCTGTTTCTTTGGTCTCAAAAAACACAAGTGCCTCTGTAGCACAGTCAGTACAGTGACAACTTCTGGGCCCAGTGGGCAGACATTTTTCACATCCTGTTTTCAGAAAGACTGCCAATACTAAAACCTTGTCACTGCCATTTGTAATGCACTTTTATTTTAACACATCAAGATAAAATTGTTTCAGCCCACTGCCCAGCACTTGCCACCATGACTACATATCTGAAGCAATGCTCTCAAGCATACAGAAAATTAGGAAGAAAGCCTGCAAAATGAAAAAAAAAAAAAAAAAAAAAAAAAGAGCGGATTAAACGAGGGTTCTAAAACAATTTACTGAGCTCAACACTGTCTATCCAATCATTTGGTCTTTCACACACTCATTTGATAATCAGGGTAGATATTACAGCTCCAGTGAGGATGGAAAAGGAGAGAGGGAAGATTGAGAAAGTGGATGTACAGTTATTAAGATACCATTGCATCCTGTCAGTCACATAGTAACCTCAAATCTCCCTCCTCACATAGATCAGTGACTGTTATGAAGAAACATCTGCATCTGAAAACTAACTTACTACTGTCCAGCTTCTCTATGGGATATCCTTCAGAGACCTGGAAGCAATCCTGCTAAACAGAGTGACTCCCTCTCTACTTCTCTATCTCAGCTGGCTTGCATTGCTGAGAGTTCCTTCAGATACTCGAGTACCCAGTCTCATCATGGTGCTGAAATGTTGTCCATTTGGGCCATCTCTCACTGGCACTGTGCCATCCCCATCATGGAGAAGGCCTGATAAAAGTGGGAAATTGAGTTTGGTTTGGAGGAGGCTCTTTTCGTGCCAAACCTGTCACCATCAGAATTTAGGTCAGCCGGAAACTTACTCTAAATTGTCATAAAAACCATCTGTGATTGAAGCTGTAGAGTCAAGCTAGCAGTGATGTCACTGCTGTTCACCTCTATTCTGCTGAAGTATCACTCACAGGGTGGACAGAAGAACCAGAATGGACATGCAATTTATTATCAGACAAGACAGATGAAGAACAGTTTGTAACTTATCAAGTGGGTTCTGCACAATCCTTTGATCTGTGTTACCCACTCTATTGTTAACACCTGTGCAGTGTTCAATAAAACACTCCCACAAGCCCTTTTCGGTATCTCCAACGTGCAGTCTGTTATATTTCCTGTCGATGATGCAGTACATAACTCATTTAGAGGGGCATGTGAAGTGTTCATGAATGACAAATTAAGATTTAGTTCAAACATCCCTGATGGGGTCTTGGTGCATTTACTAGGTTTATAGATCTGTTTCCTGGGAATGTACCTTATAAAGTTGCATTTGTGGGTTGTTTATTCAATGAAAAAAGTGATCCATTATGTTTTTGTCACTGTTTTAGACATGAATGGAAGGTAGGGAAATAATTGCTGTAAATAGCTCTTCTTTCCGATTTTCATGAGAGTGAGAGTTAAAGCACAGCAAATGGAATAATCTATTCAGAATTTCAAACTGAAACAAAAGAACGTATACTCTAGTGCATTTATTGTCTCCTATTTCTTCCATTTTGGGAATTTGGAGAAACAAAATTTTTCAAAAAAACTTTGGTTGATAAAATATAGTATGGGAAAATGGGACACAACATTTTAATTGGAGAAAAATAAGTTTTAGTTTTAGTTATTCCAGGGGTTGTGAATGGTGATGGGGAGGAAAGATTATCCCCCCACCCTTTTCTTTCTCTGAGAAATTCTCTGGACTTTCTGTTGCTGTCCAGTGTGGAAAGTGGTACGACTAGTTTAGTGTTTCTAGACCAGAGGGCAAAAAGAACTCCTGCCAGTCTCACAAAAACATCCTGTTCTTGATAAATTTTTATTACTCTTTGGAAGATCAAGTAGGTTTTGGTAGTGTGCCTCTGACTTCTGTGAGCATCTGTTATTAACAAAACTTTTGCTATTACTGAACACCAGAGTTACTAAACTGTACAGTGGGAAACTAGACTTAGTTTGCAATGTCACAGTGAGTGGGTTTTTTTATTCAGAATGTTGTGCACCTCTGCCAGTGGCCACCAACCAAAACTCTTATGTTTTCAGTCACAGGCTAGTTATGAAGTCATTTTTTAAACTAGAAAGAAGAAAAGATTTATTGGAATTTCTCAGCCCCAGAGAGGCCAATGGACACAAGCAGGGAGGAAAATTAATGTTACTTTAATTCTATGTGGACAAGTAAGGCACAAAAAGATGAGCTTTTACAGAAGTCCAGAAGAAGGACAGATCAGAGCTGAAAATGTTCTTTCACCATTGCTGTGTACCACATTTCTAAAGGAAATTTCTGTATGTGGATCAATTTTCCATGGGTGGCCTAGAGGACTTGAAAATCCTTTACAAAGCTATTTCCTTTGGAAAAATAGAAAAAGACAAAACTCTCCAGGCCTCTTCTTACCCCACTGAAGGGTAAGCACTTCCTCTTGAGTGCGGTGGCAATAAATATGCCTATGTACGCAGACAGCACAGGCCGCAATAGCGCTGGGATTGCTCTGAAGGTTGTGTGTTTCACATACTCCCTGCACTTCAAGCTTGGCAAGATTCGATCATTTTCCCTACTTCCTTTTGCAGTACAGACACAAAATATTCACTGATGTGGGCAAAGACATGTCAGGAGGCAATGTGTTCATTCCCTGTGGCATGAGGAGTTGTTCTGCAAAGTTGTTAGCCTCTGGTAGCTTAGCTGATTCCTTTCCTTGTGTGTTGCAGGAGCATCCAGAAAAGCTTACAAGATACTTAGGGTAAAACCCTTTCCATTTGCAGCATAATCATCTCTGGCTCAGGCAGATTCAGTGAATTTAATGTGGTAAAAAAGAAACTTCCTTTTTCTGAGCTCTCACTCTCTCTCAAAACAGATTGATCAATAGAGCAACACAGTAAGAGCAAAGACCTGTTTTCAAAGAGGAAAATATCTTGTGAATAAGCCACTGGCCTGAAACTCAAGAAAATGTCTTTGCTTATCACATGTTTGCTGACAGAGAATCCTTGCAAAATGCTGGATTTTCAAGAACAGATTGCTGAACTCCTACTTTCATCTCAGGAAAACTGCAGCCAATAAATCATAAAACCAGAATTACAGAGACTGTGTTTTGGGGTAAAATCAAAACTGGAATTAAACATTCCACTTTCAGAAGATAAACCTATAAACCTCTAATCCTGGACTATTGGGCCAGTGAGCCTTAGCCAGTAAATAAATTTCACCACTAAAAATGAAGGGCAAATTATTTGGCCCCACTGAGCTGTCAGATTTTCTTCCTTTTGTGCACCGTTCCTGTAGAGCCCCAGATCCAGGGTGGGCTGTGGTCAGATTGTTCTCGTATTCTCTTTATTCTTCTCCAAGCTCCTGACAGTTTAAGGTAAAATCAGAATGAAGGCTTAAGAGCAAAACTTTACCCTTTGCTACTGATGAAATTCACGGGTCTGGTAGCATCACTCTCATTCCAGGCACCGATGAAATGAAGCATGTTGAAATACTGTGTGCTTCAAACTCTTTCTACTTCTTGTTATAAAGAAAGGTGAAGGACAATAACATTAAGAAGACAAAGGACACATATGCCTGTATTTACATAATTTACTGTTTACATAATTTTGAATTTAAATTTGGTCTGCAGTCAGGAAGGATTTTTTTTCCCCCTATATAAGATTGTTACAGAACTGGGAGGAATTTTACTTTCCCAGTAGTAAGACTTAGCTTCTTCCAGAGGTATTTCTTTTAGGAAATGCACTCACAACTGGCTAGTGCACTGGTGGTATCCCTGTCCTCTCCTGATCTCCCCTTGTGACACATTACAATTTTGTGGATGTTGCCTTTAAATAAGTGTAGAGGATATACGGAAAGACTTAACAGATTGTGAAGCATAAAATGGATGTTCTGTGACCACTCTCCAGACAAAATGTCTCCCAGAGGTTCCTGTGACTACGGGGAAATTACGTCCAACATTCCTATGCAGCCTTTAAAAAGAAATTTTGAAATTTAAATATTACTTTGTTTTCCATAATTGCAGCAAACAGCTGTGATCAACATTCAAGTAGACCAAAGAAAAAGATCTTCCAGTCTTAACATTTTTCCTGACAAGTTAAATATCCATGACAAATTTCAGATATGTGCTACTCCAGTCCTCTGTATGAGAATTCATTTCATGCTGTAGATTTTAAACTTATGCTGTCAAATTTAGGCATATTGTATTTTACAAGAGATTTGGTGGTTGTTTGTTTTATTCTTCTATCTCAGACTCATTCATTCCTGGAGATAGACTGTTCCATCAAAACCAGAAAGGAGTGTGGACTTTTTGTAGTAGAGGTCTCCTAGGCATCACTTTGAAGACAGATGCAGCAAGCAATTTAAAATTACATAGCGGAAAAAAAGCGTCTTTAATGGTTCTTCTTAATAAATAAAAATGGCCTGATTCCTATTTTGCAAGAACTCAGATTTTGAAAGGTCTGTATTTTGAGCTTTCTGGGTTCCAATCCCTCCCACAAATATGGAGGGCAGAGTGAGGATCCAATGCAAAATACTCATTTCTGGGGACATCAAAGATAGGTGCCTCTGATGTGAGTGCTATGAAACCTTAAAACCTTTCCTGCAGTGGATAGATTGCTTAATATCCTACTAAATTATACTCCTGTCTCTGAGTACAACTATTAGAGGTGATTCTCAAAGATATTTGGAGACTAGGGTTTACGTGTAAGGCAAACAGATTGCATTTGTAACATTTAACACACAATAACGATAATAAAACACACTGACGTGGGTTTTCTCTGTAAACAGTCTCCTCTGAAGATAGAGCCAGTGAAATGTTTTGAGAACTTTGACATTTATAGCTGTATTTATAATCTCTTTTGGATCATTTCCTCATGGAATCACATGTTTGTGTATTTTAAATTCTCTGGAGAAATAAAAATGTTTAAACAAAATAATGATGTGATAGGCACTTTATGAGGGCTTGTTCAACACGCACATGTACAAGCAAGGCTGGGTTTGTTCTGAAGTCAGTGAGTGGGAGTTTTGGAAGTGGATATTAAGGAGAGAGCCTCTTCACTGGAATGATTAAATACGCAGGAAAAAAACAAGTATACCCAGGCCTGTACAGAAGATGGGACTCAGTGTCTGAGAAGTAACACGGCAGTTGTTACGCTTGCTGAAACAATATGAAAAAGAGGTAAAGAGAAAGGAAATACACTTATGTTCATATGCATACATATGCCTCGACATGTGTAAATGAATTCACACTGGCACACATCACATAGGCACTTGTATTAGTGTGTAATTCACAGTAGATAATTTATTTGCCAGTCTTTCTACTAATGGCACATACGTGAGCAGACTGCTTTTTCCTAAATGTGATTCTCATAACAGAGAATATGAGTAGGCTTTTACTGTACAGTGAGAGCACAGGTAGCTTCATGTGAATATTTGGTGCTGGCTGTCCAGATGCTGGCTGTGCCCTTTCACTGTTATGGACCACACAGATCACATGTGGTTTTTTGTGTTTCTACGTCAATGCCTTCATAGCAAAAAATAAAAATATTTGTTTCATAGAAAAAAAAAGATAGCTATTTCCAAAGGGAAAGTACAGATTAATAGGATCAGAATTGCATTAGGTGTGTATATTTTCCCTGGGCACCCTGACCTTACTTAAGACATGATTCAGCTACATGGTAAGATTGTCACCCATGTTCATCAGAAAATAAATTAGTCATTGCAGTGGTAGATAGAGAAACTGCCTACACAAATTCAGAAAGAAGAAGCCCTAGGAGGCCTGTGCCAGTATTGCCTTCAGCACAGCTATGTCTTCACAACCTAGACCCGTATCGCCTGCGAAGTCTGGTGAAGGGGGTTGAACACCACATTCCAAGAGCAATCACATATCTCAGTTCTTCCAAAGTGCTAAAAAATTGCAGAAGCACAGAGAAGCAAGTTCATTTTTAAACTCAAGCAAACGCTCACCCAGAATGTTTTACAATGCTCAGTTTAGCTTTCCCTTCTATTTTTTTCATATTCATACAGTATCACAAGAGTGTCAGGAGTGTTTCTAAAAAGAAAAGAAGATACAAAGAGCTTGTGAGCCCTGGAAATTTTATTCTATGTCAGCTTCAAAATTCTCACCAAAGCTGTGCAAGAAGCTTGCTAGAACAGCACCAGATGCTCAAGTGTCTTCACTAGTTGGAAAAGGATAGCAATTCATGAGCTACACGCGGCTCCCATTGAAGCCAGTGGAAAGATCCCCACTGATAGAAGGAGTCACTGGATGAAACCCCAGTTTTTTAAAATAGGTTTCCCTTCTACCACCTAGAGAAAAAAAGCAGATATGGTTGAAAGTAGAGGCTATTCCAGAAGGAGTAATGAGTTTTTCAAGTCTAATAGATGCTCTTGTAAATAAAGACCTTTTCTTCTGAGAATTCAATAATACTTGGAAAAACAGAACTGTTTGCAACTCTTCCCTGAAAAATAAGGAACTCAACTGTACTTTCAAATGTTTTTGATGATTTTGCTCTTGTTTCTAGTAGCAAATATATACTTTGTTTTGTGGTATATAGTGAAACCTAGGAAGACCTCATATAGTAGAGGAAAAGCACACAGGTTATGGGACAAACCCTGTCATCATTTAGCATATTATTGCCTCATATGTCTTAAAAGGCAAGAACTGCTTTAGACCAGCTCATGGATGAGGAAGAATTGTCACCGAATTGTCACTAAGAGGTAGTTCAAGGGATGGAATTGTTTAAGTAGAGATCTCTGGGGAAGAAGAGAGAAAGCAGAGGGTAGAACTCTAGCATATAAAGCTCATGTAAATAAAGCACTGACCTTTACTTCTGACACTCTGTTTCAAGTCCAGCTTTCTCTCTTAAGTGGAAGTAGATAAAGGTTAGTGGGGAGGTTTATTCCCCTGGGATCTGTGTGAGGTCCATCAGACATCCCAAGGGAAATGATTTGAAAGGTCACAACATGGCTGCTGGCTATCTTTTAGCTGTGGAAGGGCCTCCAAACTTCACTTAGAGTCCTCTGGATGATTGAAAACTATCATTTGTTGTTGTTTTGACCTCTCAACAAGTTCTCGTCTTGGTTCCAGAGCATTTAAAGACTAGGGAACTCCATACTGAGCCAAAATGAACAAGATAGCTTTTGGCAATTCCTTGTCAACTATATTATGGTAAGTACTTTTTGCAGTCTTTGAAGTGAAACCATGTTCCTCCCCTAAACTACTCTGCTGCCCCACTACATGTATTTAATTCTGAAATTCCCAGTTACTCTTTAGAAAATAGACCTAGAGTTTTCTAAGGTACTAGAAAATCCCACAGTAGTTCTCAGAAAACTGTAGGAACTGTAATTGTGTAAACAATGTCTAGGTAAGAAAAATAATTTCTGTGACTCATGGAGATAATGAGATATTTAATATTTTTAGAAGACACATCACAGAATTAAAAGAAGGCTTCATACACCACTACTATCCACTGAAAAAATATTTTCAGTAGCCTTACTCTTTCCCTTTCCTTCTCACCAAGCATCAGATTGCTTTTTTCCCTTGTGTGTTTTCTCTCTGGCTATTCTTTCTCCCATTTTGTTCATGTCCCTACATCCTTCTTTCCTTTTCCTCCTCTGTTCATCCACAACCAAGGATGTGCAACAATGAATTACGTATTTTTGGCAGAAAAAATGTTGTAGACCAAAAGAAGACGTGCCCTTTGTTTTTCTTCTGGCCAGTTCTATGTGTGCTGAGTTACATGGAGATCAAAAACCCAGAATACTTTCTATACACCACAAAACTGTATGCAGCTTTTATTAGAGATGTAAAATGTCTCAGTATTGCAAACTCAATTCTCCAACCCCATCACTGACCAGAAGAAAATATCCCAACCTTTTTTAACTAGAATATATCTACTCAAGTGTATCATAAATGACTGAACTAAGTGAATCAATAAGCGGGGGGGGTTCATTTATGGATAGAAAGAAGTAATCAGTAGTAATATGATTGTTCTCTGTAGAAAATTGGTAAGGTATAGAGTGCTGCCATTGAGACGTGGGCAGCATTAGTCACTGTCAATATTCTCAGAGAGTTCTACTCATTGTGATGAAGCTTTATAAATCTTTGTCATGTCTTCAGTGCAATAGATACAAAAATCTACTTACAGTTCAGGTAACATATTAACATAAATAGCCAAGTACCAAATAGGATATCTAACAATTTCCTTTTAAAAATGGGAGTTAGATTATTAGGTGATATTGTGCTGTATTATCTTCCTTTTTTTCCTTCTATTATCAATGTATACAAGGAAGAAAAGTATATTTAAGAGATACTCATGGATGTCATTAAAAGTAATAGTAAAAAAATATACATCTTTTAAGTATGGAGTTCATGTCTCCCATCTACTAGAGTGCTTCTCACCTGAATTCTTTCTGAATGTTATTCAATAACATGTTTTCCTCTTAAAGATATTTATTGTATACGAGCTGATCATACTCATATGAGTCTATTCTGGATCCGATCCTCTCTAGTTGTCAACTGACACAAACCTATTTGATGTTAAATAAATTCACTCTAGCTGATGTTTTGGCCCCTTCTCATCCAAGGCTCAGATGCAGTTGTCTCCTTTGCTTTCTGCACCAATCATGTCAATGTCTAAAAAGGGGTGCCCAAGAGGTACAGGAAAATAACTCCTCATATCTGGTCTAAGCTACTTTTAAGCCATGTTGCAGAATGATTAGATTTGGGTCCAATTAGTAACAGTCAAAAATGCTGTAAAAATCCACCTACAGTGTCAGTTCAGGGTTGAGACTGGCCTTTGTTGTCCATTGGCCTATTGTTTTACTAATATTATCTCCCTAACCCTCCCTTCAGCTCCTGTGTTTTCAGGCAATGCTACCCACACCTTACACATTATGAAATGTCATCAATGGAGTACTTCTCACTATGAAAGGATGATGAGCTAGTAAGTCAATATATTCTTTTCAGACCACAGTGAGTGTCTGGCCCTCTCTGTCAAGGACACACAGTGTGTATATCTGAGTCTATTTTAGCTTTAAAATTATGATTTTAGCAGATATTCCCAGAGGCCAAAGGATCTGACCCATTGTCCCAACAGGCCTAGAATAAAGGCAAATGCTGATGAAGCATCATGGTCTAAGAAAAGTAAATGTAGGTAGACATCGTGATTGCTTTCTGGGGAGAAACAACAACAACCCTCAAAACAACAAACAAAGAAAAAACCCTAAAGTATTTTCTTCATAATGATCTTTTAATATATGAGGCCAATGTAGCAGGAAGCAACTATTTGATTCAGGACTTATATAAGATGCAGTGATAAATACTCAGAGTAACTATGCAGTGAATACATCTGACTGTGTGCATGCAGAAGAGACACAGAGATAAAAGATGTGTTTGTACAATTGTACTTATGCCCAAAAGTAATTACTGAGTGGTCTGCACTCTGGGCTGGAGGACAAAAATAATAATCTATTTTTCCATAAAAGTAATAAGGTAATTACTATGTAAATACTATGTCACTACATGATAATTATTGCAGGCCAGGTTTTTCTCCCCCTATTCATACTGACTACTGCTACCAGGTGAACTGGCTCCCACCTCCTTGATAGCACAGTGACTATTTGGAAACCATGTACCGAGTATGGGTAAAGGTGACACCCTTGTGTAATTAAATGGTCAACAAGCAATTACTATGTAAGTACAGTATAATGGAACTGTGCAAAAGAACCTCTAAGCAGAGGACCAAACACATTTAAATATTGCTTTATTGGAGTCAACCTGTCCTGCTTCCATTGTCAGTAAAAAGATTTCCGTACACATTTTTTTTGTTCCCTTTCTATGTTCCTTTTAAACAATTCTTAGGTTAAAGAGCAGAATCATAACAAAACCACAGAAGCCAAAGATGCATGAGAAGGGGTACATTCACGTCTTCACAACTCCATTGAGCAGGTATGAATATGCTGGTAGAACCATCTCTGAGCAGAAGCCAGCCCTGTGCCAGGAGCAGGAAGAATGCTAGCCAACAGAGGTGGGTGGCATGCAAAATTTTGGGTTCCAGTCTGATTTCAGAAAGCTGTTCCAACTGCTATGTGTCTTGGTTACCCAGCCAGGAGATCAGAATATGTTTATTTTCTTTTTTTCAGGGATGCTATGAGAGCGAAATCCATTGCTTAAATGTCAAGCACTGAGGAGCTGCAGGGACAAGGATCTCATCCATAGAAAGGTTTTTCCTTCACCTCAGCAAGCCTCCTATGTATTCATTTGAGCTTTTGAACGTTTGTGTAAATACAGTGCCTCTCTTCTTATCTAATTGCATTTGAGGATCTCAAAGCACTCTGAGAACTTTAATGATCTCGGTGATACTGTTCCTGTTCTTGTTAAAATCTATAGCAACACACCCTTTGGTATTAGTAGCAACACAGTCATGCCACAGGTTTTATAAAATGCTGAGAAGGAAGGTATATATCTCATGCTTTTTCCAGTCAAAAAATAATATGTTTTTCCTTAGGAGCAACAGCATGGAAGAAGCTTCTTGAGAGTGATTATTTTACTACCAAAGCAAGAGGAATTGTACCTACTGGTATCAGTGTTATGCCTGAATCATCACCCTCTTCTCCCAGAGCTGAGGTATGCAACAATGGTTAGTTGTCAGAGAAGATAAAATGAAGATGAACAACCAAGAGGCCCAAAATTTCTTAGCACAGAACTGAGACATGATAGTGTCTAATTGCTAAACTGTCCTTAAAGGTGTTTGTGTTTTCTGAAGCATTCTGTCACAAGACCATCATCAGGCTCATTATAAATGGAACCCACCAGTACCTAATTGGTATTCCAACATCTTTGAGCTGTGACCTAGAAAGAAAGAGCAGAGTATAAAGAAAATAGTAAAAAAAATAAAATCTTCTTGTGGTCCTAGAATGATAGGGCAAATGCCTGTTCCTATACAGTACATGCATAAACAGCCCTTTCTCAGCTGCAATTTAGTGTTGCTATACCTTAGATTGCAATTACATTGAATCACATTGCAACAAATCTTTGTAATGCCAATCCTATCTTTCCACCTCATTGACAGCTCTGGAGATGCATCTGAAATTCATAGTAGCCTCATAGCCTATGGCAAGAGAAATCCATGCTGCTAAAATTTTATTTTAGAATTCAAGCTGGTTTCTCTCAGCCTAGGATGCTCTGGTTTTAATCTTTTGCTGCCTAGCACAGTGTATCAAAATAACCAGCCAATATTGTTAAACTGTCAGGGGTCCTCACTGCCACTGAATTTTACCAGTATAAATAAATACTGCAACTTAAGGAAAAAAAGAATCCCTCTGGACAGAATTTTTAACATTAATAGAATTAAGAGGAGAGGGAAATTGTGTATACACTTCAACTTGACACTAGCCTTCTCCTTTCCTTTTTTCTTTTTTTTTCCTCTTTTTAACAGAAAGAAAAGGCTTGAGTGTAATATTCAGACTGATTTACTGCTCAGGCTGATAGGGACTCCAGGCTGGATCCCAAAATTTGAACACCGTTCAAAGGGAGAGATATTTAAAAATCCCAGAAAAAGAGATATTTCCAAATTAATGGCATTGCCCAAATGCCTTGGCTCCTTGCACCCCACCAGGAAGGTTTATTATTTTCTGGTAAAATGTTGCTTGAATGAGGAGTGGTAGTCAGTGATGCGTCAGTGCTGCTCTTTGAAGACATTAAAAAGCTGAATGCACAACAAAGAACAGATGTTCCAGCATGCTTTATTTATGCACCCATCAGCAATCTTCCAATGACCACAAAACACAAGCTTTTTTTTTTTCTTTTTACTCCTCGCAATATTATTTTCTGATCAACTCACACTCTATTTTTCCTCCAGCTGAAGTCTTACGTGAATTGGTGTGTGTGTCCGTGCGTGCACACATTTGTGTGCGAGTGTGTGCCTGTGTGCGCACGTGTGCCTGTGTATGAGCGTGTGTGTGTGTGTGCTTGAAAGTCTGCTTCCATCAAAAGCAGGCTTCTATTGAACTGTCGAACAGGTGTGGATTCTGCAATTAGATCACATTTCAGAGAGAGAGAGACACTGAGGGTAATAATGGCGGTGAATTCTTCATAGTCAGATGCAGCACCATAGCGACCAGTAACAATGAAGAATAATAGGTATTAGTATTAGGGTGATTATTTTTAGTTTATAGAATCATTTGATTGAATACTGCCATAAGGCACTGTTAACGTGTGCACAACGCTTGCCAGCTGTAGAGCAAACTTGTTTTACTGGCACTTATCTGAAATTCTCATCTCTCCCCCACCCTCCCTGCTCACAATTGGAATGAAAGTAGCGATTAGGAAGTGAGATGTAATGCAGATTAAATGTTATGATGGACTAAGATCCTGATAGGTTATTAAAACTCACTTGCATTTGGTGTTTTAAAGGCATAGTGTTTGCATATTTTTCCACCGGTCTACATCTTTTGGAGACAAAACAAAGGGAACATTTTAAAAATCCACTCATAACCAGGAGGCTTTTTAATAGTGAGTTTCCAAATTTATGACCTTTCTGTGTGTGTTTTACACCTGTGAGTTGTAAAGTATGGAGCAACTGTGTTACCAGTAACCGTGGATAGGATTTAAACAGAGCTAAGGCCTCTGCACTGCAGTGGGCCAGATCCTCAGCTGATGTCAGCTGGCATCTCTCCATCGAATTCAGAGGTGCTACATAAAGTTGTACCAACAGAGGATCTGCAGCAAGGGGAGTATGACAGCCTTAATTTGGAATTTCCCTGCATCTGTGGGTATAAATCAGAGGCCTAACATTATTGTCACATAATATTCTGGTGTAGCAGAGGTGCTGTGAATTTTTAAACATTGAGAGAACTGTTGATGTATTGTTCCTGCCCTACCCTCCTCCCTCCCTACTTTTGGCGTTGTAAGGAAGCGAGAGTATTGCAGAATTGGACAACATGGAAAATTCTGATCTTTGTTCTTAATAGATCTTGATATAGATACTTTGTTTTCTCCTTGGCACAGAACTTGGTTCTTTAGAGACCCTCAAAAGAAAAATAATTCTTCCTTTGATGTCACCAGGTATCATAAATATACCATTATTCCTTCTGCAATAATAATCGCTATTAGCATCAGTAATAGAAGTAACAGATAGCAGCAGTATTTGATAGTATCCAAAAAACATGCTCATGACTTCATTAGAGAGGTGAATGTTATAATCTATTTCTTGTAGACTAAGTAAATAAAGACTGTCTCACTCAAAGACTTGGCATGCACTATGTTAACTGCCACATTCCAATTTCAGTTCCCTTTTGTTGTTAATTAGAATTATTTTTCAAAAACAATTAAAAATATTTTTAAAAATGCCTTCAATGTTAGATCATGGTTGTTTTATCTGTATTTGGTCCAAGGAAACAAGAAAGGCATTATTACTTTTTTCTTTGACTTTATGACAGTGCCTATGCAGATGTTACAACACCAACTTTTCCATATGATTCTGAATTGCAATCATACTGTGTATTGACATACTGTTCCATTTATTCATCTGATTGAATACTGCCACAAGGCACAGCTAACGTATGTTAACAGTGCACAGTACCCATAGCCTAGTGTTCTTCACAAAAATGCTAGCAAATACAACAGTGAGTGTAAACTAAAAATCACGTGCTGAATTTTGGCAAAGATTGGCGTAAAAACACCTCCAAAAGTTACATCCTGGGATGTAAGTCTGAGTATGCTTTATACAAGTCTCAAAAACAGCAATGGGAATCTGTAGCTTATGTATATACGCATAGTGTGCACTGACACTGTAATAAAAACACTATCAAAAATATAATTTCACATGTGTCTTAGGTTCTTTCTATATACAAACCATTCATGTTTTTTCTACTCTTATTTTCTTAGGTTTTTGTTTCAGTATTTGGGTTGATGGTTGGAAAGGCACAGTGCTAAATCCACTATATTTTTTTCTTTACGCCCCTCAAAAATATGCTATAGTAATTTAATATGCTTTAAAATTTCAATGCTGATGAGGAGTTGCATGCCATGTTTTAGCCCACTGAACAAAAGGCTTACTGAGTCACACATAGCCTATTCAAATAGGAAATGCAGATGCCTGCTAATTTATCTTCTCACATAAATTCCGTTTACCAATCCATACAAGAATTGCCCCCATGTCTTTGTAGTACTGCAACCAGAACGGATGCTGTCACTCAGGGGGGACATGTGACCATTAGTGCCACCACCTTGGGGAGCTCTTTAGCATACTGTCCTCCACTGCTGTAATTAAAACTAACAAGAGCAGTCTACAAAGGAAAATAAGAAAATGCGAAGAGAGAAACCTGCATATTACAGCTTGCAGCAAGCTGGAGAAAGGAAGTTAGGGAAACATCCCTATACGTTCCTGATACGCAGAAGAAAGCCAGATTTCTATGGAGGTTATCAGTGAGGAGAAAAATGAATATATAGACAAGACAGATGATTCACTATATGAGCAGATTATTCTCAAACCATTAGTTTAAGAACACATTGGTTAGAGAAAATACCTTTTTCTTAAAGGAAAAGGAGAGGAATGCTCTTGCATCGATGGGAATAAATAGAATCAAAATTCTAATATTTCTCCACTTCTGCCAAAGGTGATGCTAAAGAAGAAATTAGATATTGTAACTAAGGTGGAGCACTTTCCCCTGGGAACAGTTTAGCCACCAAATACACAGTTTGAGGTTGACCACAACTACCCACATATTTAATTTAAATTCAATGAATAGTTTCACTTATAGAAAGACTTAAAAAAAGATTATGAAGTTAAAGCTTTTAAGATACACTGTTTTAAAAAGGAATATTGTGCAATTCTGTCTTGGAACATTTTACTTCGAAATTTAGCAAATGAGGGTTCTAAAAGATCAAAAATACACAAAATAAAGAGAAATTAATTTTGAATTAAAATGAGGCATTTTTCATTTTCCCATTTATATCGACAAAAAGGGAGGAAATTCTGCATCTGGTCAACTGGAAATAGATTTTTACTCCTGGTTTTGCAACTCAGCCACTGAATCAAAACTTGATTATTTACTTATGATTTGACTTAAAAATACATGCTTGGTATAGCACATAGCCTTTTAGAAATGCCTTGCTCCCAGATCTCTTTGACCAAAGCGCAATGGCTTCACCTTCGAAAGCAAAGGATGGATGCAAGAATTCATGGGTATGAGAAGACAAGCGGCTGGTTGTGTTTGCTCAGCTTATGAAAACACCAATTCCACTGCCACGGTGATTAAGATCTGCAAGGTCAGAAAGCAGCAATAGAACAACAAGCTTCTGAAAGCTGCAGTTCTACTTATCTAAATTTTCCATTTCCACCTTATTCTGTCAAACTCCCCTTGAGATTTGACAGGGGCCCAGCGGTTATGTGATTAGTAGGGAGTATCTTTGAGAAATGGTGTTTTATATAGAACAGGTGATATTTCTCCTCTAATGGTAGGGCAACTAACCCACACACCTTCTTGTAGACCTAGTTCTTACAGTGGTTTTTCACCACAGTAAAAGCAGATGGATAAGTCTGTAAAGAGTTCAGATGAAGGAAATGGAACTACTTGAAGGATGAATGACTTATGACAGGCACTTAAGATCTTGTCTGATTTAAAGAAACTTGTCATAAGCCAGATCCCTGAGAACCACTGGGCTGTCATCACTGTCATCATGGTCAAGAGAGTGCTGGGCTTTCAGCACTCTTCAGATCCAACATATATATGTTTGGGCATCAACATGTATTTATATAGTGCAGGGTAAAAGGAAGGCA
Source organism: Pseudopipra pipra (assembly GCF_036250125.1). NCBI lineage: Eukaryota > Metazoa > Chordata > Aves > Passeriformes > Pipridae > Pseudopipra > Pseudopipra pipra. The sequence continues at coordinate 118,922,809 of NC_087549.1, forward strand.
GCTGAACACCAACACCCCGTCAGTATCAACGCCTTGTACCAATGTCCAGAGCTCAATAACAGCATGAAAACGAAATTGGTGTTGGTGATGAAGAAGGGACAGGGGGAAGAAGAGAGGGAAGGAGGTGGCTAATGAAAGATTAGCAGATCTCATGAGATGGTGGGCTTTTGGCATTAGAGTGTCTTCAACACCAGTTTAGGGTATCTGGAAAGTAAAACGGAACCAGACCTTGCTGCAAATGGTCTCTGAGGAATATGGGGAGAAAGGAGAGGGGTAAAGTCAGGATGTCTGTGGCCACAATGGAGGTAGAGTTTCACTAGAATTTCACTTCTTTGGCTTTCTCTTGTGTATTTTAAAATAATGCCTGTAGAGAAATAAGCAGAAAGGGTCTCATAATTCCAGAAGTTAATGTATTTGTTTACTGTTTCCCTTTTTTTAAAATGGAAATGTATGAAAGTAGAAAACAGAGGGTGCCATGATGTTTTTTCTTGATGGAAAATAGCATTGTTTGATAAGCCTCATTGCTTTGCTGGTGCTTAGAACATTAATTCCTTCTAACTCACAGATGAGTTGACCTTTGGCTGAACCAGTCTGCTGTCATTTTGGAACTCCATTTTTCATTTATTTAAGGACAGATTCTACCATCTTTACTTCTGCTACGGAGTGCTTTACATCTTATGGTGTCCCATCAAAAATATACTACTTAATGCAAATAATTGGACTTCCTAGTTGTTATTTTGAGGAAGCACTTCTTCAGTTGCTAAGGAGTTACTTTCTCATCCTAAAACAGATCTGGGTACTGGTGTCTACAGACATGCTTGCACTTTATCTACTGCCTCTCAAAATAACTTGATGCCTCGAAGAACACTGCAAAAACGTGCTCTGTGCCCCAAAGGACTTGTAATTCAAATTGAATATCGAATACTAGAGGCAAATCACAAGAAACAGGCTGAGAAAGGACTGGGTCACAGTAGGGTAGCTATATATCTACTTTTTTTTGCTACATACAACAGTATTCTGCTCCTATTCAGGCAAAACATGTGTGTGCAGGAGGCACCGAAAGGAACAGAAACATGGGAGTGTAATGGAATTAAGAAAACATGGTGAAAACAATGTCAAGAGAAAATGATGATGACATCCACCACTGTGAGAAGAATATTATGTGAAGTCTGATAAAAGAGCTTGCCTGTTTGAAGTCAGAGGTGTTGAGTAAATATACTTAGGATGAGCATGAGATGGAGCAGAAGTAAAATACCTGATAGACAATAAAAGCCACCTGGCACTTTAAAATCCTGTTATAATTACATTTTTTTCACACTGATAATAAAATATGTAGAAATTATCTATATTATTTAGGCTTGTGATGTATCATTTGTAATACCCAAAAAGCTCTTTGAGAAGTAGCTTTTAACATCACCACACATTGTTTTCACAGCTCACATTATTAATGTGAACACCTTCTAACAGCTGCCTCATGAATCAACACAACCTGACACCCTGGCAACAGAAGTGGTAATCCTGACCTGTCACCATTTCACCATCACCATCACAAACTTGGATATCATATGTCTGATTGTTGTGCTGTGCAGCGCAGCCTGGCATGGTGTGCACGTACATTGTGTCTGTGATGACAGAGAAAGTTTGAATCAATAAATCCATTATGAAGAGACAACAAGGAGGGGATTGCCATGAACGTAAGTGTATTGACATTTAATGTTCCCCCAGCACACTAATTTCCTGTACATGACCACAGAAGCCAAATACCTACAGATATACTAGAAAAAGGAGGCCTGGGGGCTCTATGCAATAAATCCAGTCTGAAATAGAAGGACACACTCTTTTTACTAGAGAGAACTAAACCTAAGTCTTACCAAGGATGCAGAAATTTAGCTCTGGTTGCTATTTCCAGAAAACCAATGATGGACTACAGAAATGTGGATTTTTTTTGTAGGGAAGTGATGAGATGCTGAGATTGCAGTAGGAAGAAAAAGTGGAAATGGAGAAACACAGGAGTTTCTTAGAGTCAATGGAGAGGCCCTGAGGCAATAACACGTGGTTTTTTTTAATTTGGATGAAGAAAACACACAAAGTTTCTTCTCCCACTGAGAGACAGTATGAGTGCTGGGAAAGCCAAAAAAATCCAGTCCAAGAATACTCATAAATTCCGAATATGCTTGGGATGAAGATTTTGCTCTCTATCCTTAGGATGGAGCATCCTTTATGTCAACTGATGTTGGTTTATTCCATCCCCAGGCTCAGTCCTCTATCACTTACAGGATGAAATAGTAGGTCATCCATATCAAGTTCCAAATTTTATTTATTCAGGAGCAGTTAGGTTTTATGATTTAAGGCTCTTAATGGGAGCTGGAAATTTTTGCAGAAGAAAAATGATTGATGAGCAGTAAGGAAATGTATTGCTTTATAGGCAATTTGTATTTTTTGTGGAAAAGGTTCCAAATTATTAATATAATCCCCCATGTGTAAAAATGGGGTTCAAAGTCAAGATATATGATACCCAGAGATGTACATACCTGCATACACTGACAGCTTTGTTCATGAAAAAAAAACCAAACCAAGTTGTTTATACTGCAGCAGTAGCCCAAAAGTACCCAGTCCCAAGAAAACCCAATTCTGGGACAAAAAAACTTGGTATTTGTTTAATTAGGTTGTAAAAAGAATGGAAACTAGAGCAGAGCAACAAAAGAAAAATGAGAATACAGTGGGCTTTCCCTGTCTGATATTACATATTCTCTCTTCCTTTCCTCCTCCCTGCAGCCAGCTAAAGCAACTGGCAGGTGCAGTATTACTCTGCAGATGGACCAGGAGTGACACACATACAGTTATATATGCCTGGCACACTCATATTTCCTGCTTTGTATCACATGTCAGCTAGCCAGGCAGTAGCCAGATTTGAGAGGACATCCCCAACAGTTGTTGTGCATGGAGAGGAACCAATCCACTGGCAGTACACTATTAACCCTTCTCCAAAAATAGACTGTCCACTTAAGCCAGGGCAATAATTCTTATTTCCTCCCATTCTTTCACCATAATTCTTTGTTTCTCTTTCCTTCCTTAGAATAACTAAAGTGGATATTGTTTTGGATAGGACAAATGGGCACAGGTGATTCTGCAGCACTGAATTGCCCCAAAGTTTTCACAGATTTTCTGCTGTTCTTGCAGGTCTCCCAGTCCTAAACCAGGTCCTTTTATGTTGGGAGTGAGTAAAAATAAAAGAGGTGTAAGGGGAGGAGAGGTGAGCAAGAGTCCTGCTACTGTTCAAAATTATCGCTGTATTTTATACGAATGCTACTTAGCCACAAAAATTAATCCATGCTTCCATAGGAAAGGCCTAAATTTGCTCATAAACTAACTCACAGATCACTTTTATAGAAGATCTTTTGGCATCTAAAGATGCAACTAATTATTTGGTAGGAATTACAAAACCATCTAAATGTATATTGAGACTGAAGGGTCAAAGTTTGTTTGAATCAGACAGATTTACAAAATCATCTGTCTCTAAGAACCTAAGTAGTTTGTTAAATCTGGTCTGATATCATTACAGAAGTGCATATTTTGCTTAAAATCTCATCCAACACTCTTCTTAATTTCTGTCATTTCGAGGGAGGGAAAATTGCTGCTGTGTTCATCTGTGAAAATACTGTGGACTAGGTTCTGCTAACAAAGGCACTGGAAAGCCAATGTCACCATCTCCCTGCTACATTCTCCACCTGTGGGAAGCCCTGAGAGATGGAGAATCAGTGGATCAACTCTCATAGCCCCTCCACGCCCCATGGAAGGGTGTAACCAAGAAGAAAGTAGGTGGATCAAGCAGGGATGCTCACAGGCATCTTAAAGCAAGCTCAAGTTCCCTTTATGTGACATGCACTCTGGAAAAAAGAGGTCTCTAGACAAAGAATATTTTAAGGAAATATCCTACCAATGCAGGTTTCAGCCAGTCTCAGATCAGGAGAGATTCTGCACAAAATAATTACCACTACAATTAAAAAAAAAAAATAAATTGAACATAGTGATAAAAAAAGAAGAAAACAACTACAAAATTGTGTTCCTTTAAATCCTGACATTTATCACACCATGGGATTCACTTTTACTGCAGTATTTAAAGGATTTCCTACTCTTAGACTTGGGAATACTGCAAATAGCACAGTAAATTTAACTACTATGTGCAGTAAATGTCAAGATTTTAATGGTACCTACTGTATGCCAGTTGGTTAGAGAGTCACCTATATGGGTTAACATGTAAGATCTGATTCTGCCCTCAGTTATGTCTGTGTAAACCAGGAGTAAGGGCACTTAATTCAAGAGAGTTACCATCACATGAAGTCTATGTGAAATCAGAACCTAGATCTGTATCCAAAATCTACTTTGCAAGGAAAGCATTGGTTTAAATCGGTTCTTTCCAGAAAAAAAGTCCTCATCGAAATCAAACAACAGGGATAGAACATCAGGATCCAACACACAGTTCCCACTGCAGGTGTGCCAGTCGTATGGGCCGAGATTGGCCACCACTTGTTTTGCATTTATGAGTCTTGCAGATAAGAAATATACGAGGGCAGAGCTGATACTCCTTCTGTCAGAATAAGACTCTGCCTCTATACATCATCAATTAAGGTATTAAACAAAAATATATTAACTTCTACTGTACCCAGAGGACTTTCATTTTTTCTTCAAGCTTGAGCCAAATAATACCTCAAACAGTATTCTTGTACTTTAGAGAAGCTGCTTTAATGCACCCTATTGTTTCTTTCCATAAAGCACCATCAAGCCATGGAGGATACTGCAATCATGTGTACTCAGTTGCCACAGGCTGAGGCTCCAGTTTTGAAGAAAAGTGTGCTTAAATCTGCTTAACAGAACAAAACCATATTGAATGACAGCTCTGTGAAGGCAAAGAATCTTCCTTTATATCAAAAGGGCTTTTATCAAAAACATTCTCTGAGGCCAACACGAAAGACAAGGCCCTTGAAGTTGACCCTTGCAGAGATGCCATGAAAAGCCACCAGCTCCTTACTGCAGCCCTCCTAGGATATCCCATGAAGTCTTGTACACTGCTGCCTCTCAAGCCAGCAGGCAGCAGCACATACACCTATGAGTTTTCCTTGAGACGATTCCCTACAGCAAATATGCAGCCACACTGTAGGTAACAGAATGGAAAGTCATTTTGAAGTATCTTAAACTCTTAAAACATGCTGTGGCTTTTGCAGAAATATATTTCTTTCCAACATTAAAAAATAGATCTTAAATGCAATCTTGAGATTCGATTCTGAGTAAAGGATTCCAAGGTTTTGGTATGGCTAACCACATTTTCTTAGACATACTCGTTTTATTACCCAACAGAGGTTATTTCAGATCCTTCTATTTTCAGTCTGCCACACACTAAGTACTCATCATTTTATGACACATAGTTACATGGACTAAGATAATGGTAATTATATCTCATACTTCAAAGCAATTACCCAGTGAGGTGAGGAAGGGCTCCTTCTTCCACCTTCCACAATAGAGTATTTGCAGCATGGAGTTATTCACCTTTCTGAGATGCATTAGCTATTGGTCAGAGTCAGAAGCAAGATACCAGATTTAATGGATTAAAGGTCTGATCCATTATCACACATCTTATAATTATCCAGAAGCATAAGTCTTTACAGTAATTAATCAGTGAGAGATTAGTGAATATTCCCAGTGGGAAGATACTAAGTCTGAGAAATAAGTGTAGTTTGGTGATGTCCTTAATTAGATATTGACTCATTATCCAGAACGCTTGTGTTTTTAGACATGATGGTCACATGCAAAAAAAAAAAATCCTTTTGGTTGTAGTCCTTAAAGAAAATAGGGTAATTATTCCAGACATTTACATATGAACTCTATATACTTTGTGCTAGTGGATTCTGTTTTCAGCTTCTCTATAGGTATGGATGTACACTTGTAGCTGTTCTGGATGCAGCCAGAAAATGGAGGGGGTAGTTGTGAGCAAGGCAGCTGTTCTGCCACTCTTACCCCCAGAGGAACTCCTAACCAGAGAAAAGGGGGTTGCCAACTCTGTCACATGGCCTAGACCAATCTGCTAATGCATAGATGGCTGACGAGCCTCAGTGCCCACTGAAGAAAACCTGAAGGACCAGGGAAGAGATGATAAACAACTGCTGGCTGTTAAAATCTTGCAACACCACATGAAGATTCTGTGGGTTTTGTGCTCCTAATTGCCTAATATCCAGCAGTTGAACTTGTTAAACAACCTGGTCCTCACGTTTTGAGCACAACAGTCCTGCAAACAGCAGAAATGGGAACCCAGTGAGACCTCACTTGTCACTGAGTGAAGGTGGGATTTCTTCCTTATTAGTTTCCTGGATCCTAACCCTATGCAAGGACTATGGCACTGGGTTAACTTAACTTTGGCTTTGCAACTCTCATGGGCTAAGCAGAGAATCATTTCTGTCTGTGCACAAATTTACAAAATCCTGTTTTTTACCCCAACAGGTAGTGCCTATGAGATATCATTAGTATTAAGTCTAGCCGTGGAGTACATGTCCTTTTCATAAAAATAGAGGTGTTCAATCTTTTCTACCAATATCCCATTTCATATTAATTTTATTTGGGATTTTTACACAAGGCAACTACAAAGGAAACAGGTTTTCATAAGACTTCACAGCTCCTAAGGAAACAGAGAGCTAGAAGCGCGTCTCGAGCCTCCTCCACGCCTTGTCTCACTTGCAAAGAAACGGGCCAACACTGTGATGAGGTCTGTTAAAGGCTCCCTCAGCTCTTTAGTCGCCTCCTCTCATTCCTGACATCGTGTCCCCTTCTGTGTGCAGCACCATCGCACATTTCTTATACTCCAAATAACTTCTCACTCCTCCCTCAACTCCTTCCTTTGAGGAATCTTCTTCCTTTTTCTCCTCAACACCCAGTGCATCTCTCTTCCCCCCACCCCCCACCCCGAACTGTGAGCTTACTGGAACAGGGAATATGCTGTATTCTTAAAGTACTCTATAAACATGTTTAATAACAATCTTTTTCAACCCTTGATCTTTCCTGGATGAATCCCACTTAATCCTCATTGAGATTTTTATGAATGGATTTTCTGTACCCTCCGAAGCAACATCTTTCTGCTAATATTTTTATGTCAGCAACTAAGTGGGAGATAGACTGTGGCTGCTAAAAATAAAGAATAAAAGACAAAAAAACGCTAATTACTCAGATCAAAACAAAATCTGGAGAAGTGAGTCATAACTGAAAAGAAAGGGAAGAATGTCTTGCTTTTCACTGGGAAAGAAAAAAAAACTACAGAAAATTAAATTCTGCTCCTTTTACTCTTAGGAGATTATTGTCATCTTTAAGTTAACCAAACTAGATCTTAATGCAGCTCTCGCTTCTAGGCTGGAAGTAAGAAATGAAAGATGTCACTAAAACACATATGAGTTGCAAGGCAAGAAAGCCAAACAGCTTGAGCTTTACAAATGAAAGAGATGAAATTGCACAGTACTAAATAAAAGGATTAATTCAAAGCAAAGAACACAAACTACTTCTGACTATGCAAAGCCAGAAAGATAGTACAACTGGTAAAGGCTGTCTGCTTGTACACTGTGCCAGTTACTGAACTAGCATGCATGAAAATAATTTGTAAATAGGTATTTCTTACTTTGAGTTCTCATTTTAAGAAAAAATTCAGTAGTATGGAAACTATAAATACTTCTGAATCCATCCTTGATGCAGCTACACTGCAGTATTTGAAAATAAGCCTTTTGTGCATTATTTAGTGTTTCAACTGTGGAAAAATACTTTCGTAATACAGTAACTTAGATGTCTGAGATAATGCTCATGGGTCAAGTTCACAGATGATGTGAAGAATGATGTAAGATATATATGAGACTTGCCATATCTTACTCCTTCTGTAGTTTTTCTTAGAACAAAACAACTCTTTCTAAATTACTGATTGTTGATTTAATACCCTTATATATATATCTGCATGCATTTTTTGCTACTATCAAGGGTATCATCACATAGGTCTTGTCCAAAACTGGTGAAAGATAGTATTGGATGACTTAAAAGTTGAAAAATTAAAATGTCATTTAAAGCAATATATAATAAAAAAGTTCACTTCTATTTATTATTTATTTAAAGGTTTATGGAATGTGACAGTTTCAGAGAGGTGAGTCGTTCCCTGAGATTAGCCCCTCAAGAAAAATAGTCCACAGCTCACAGATTGACGGAGAGGAGTATGACCACAGACTAAATAAACTCACTTAGCACACAACAGCTATACACATTGGACAATAACACATCATAACAGACCAAAACTACATGCTGTTTGTGGGCTATTTATACATGCCATTACTAGAGAGATATGCCTTTCACTTTCTGGATCTTAGTCTGCTATGCACTCAGTGCTTTAACTGCTATAATTACAAATGTTTCCTCCTTCTCTAATGTGTTATCAAATTGCATCAATTTTCATAATAAAACCTTTGCCCCAATATAAATAGTTTATTTTTGAAAATAACAAAAAATAGGAAGAATTAAATTTTTTTAAGAAATCCCATGCACTGGGGGAGATCAAGGGCATAATCAATTTTTTAAAAAAACATGCTTCTGCAACCCAGCTTACACCTGTTGAAACCAGAGTTTCTTGATTTCATTCTGCAAGGATAAAATCTGTCTTTAAAACTAACCTGGGGAGTGGTTCCATAATGGCAGCTTAAATATCAGCTTTAGAGATTGCCCCATCATTGAAAAATACATCAGTCCTTATGCTCTGTCCCTTAAGCCCTGTTAAGGGTGACAGTTCTGTAGTGAAGAACCTCTAATGCTGCTCAAAGGCACAGGGTTCTTTCGTGGTAAAGGAATGGTCAAAGCCAAAGTCTGAAACTGATAGAGCTGCTCCAAAACGAAGACATAGTTTTCAGGTAAAAGGCCCAGCCTCAGAGGAAAGTACTATTAATGATGTTTTGAATGAGCAGAAAGGTTGAGAGTGAATGCTGACTGGTCAGCTATATGGAAAGTAGCTGTATAGGATATTCTCTCCTACTCATTAGTGGAACATCTGAACAGTTGTTTTATTAAATGATATTATGAACTCTCTGATCATAACAGCAGCTGCTATTCGTCTCTCAGTAGACTAATATGCTGTTTTCCCTACTAAGGCACATTTGGGACAATTGTGGGGGGACACACATGGGTGGAGATGAGTAGCAGTAAGAAGATGGTTAGGATTCCACATTTCACATACAATGTTACCAAATACTTTAAAATGAAAATTCTTTATTATTTGTTAAGTATGTTCCCTGTTACAAGTAACATATACAAGATGGAGTAGCTTCTTGTCTATATTATGCAATAGATTTTCTCACCAAAGGTTTGCCTTTAAAAAAAAGTGGGTGGGATACATACCCATAAGTAAGTGTCCACGGCTGGATGCCTAGATTGCTTATTTATAGACTCACATACACACCAGATACTACAGGTACTTCCAAGAAAGTACAGATTTTGGAGAAAGAAAGATCTATTCTGCTGAAAAAAAAGGGGGCCACATCTGCCATTTGCACCTGCCAAGTGATGTTCACATCTCATCATCTGGTAAAGAAACAGGCACATCACAAAACAGTTCTCCCACACAAATCTCATTGTATTAGGTCCCTTATGTTTCACTAGCCATTCTTGTATGCCCATATTTGTACATTTATGTGTCTAGCTGCAGTAGACATGGATTCTGGATCATTATTAGTTTTGAAAGGGTTTTTAATTTTAGAAAATGCAGTAGCAAAAATATTGTCAGACTCATATTCCAATTTAAATATTAGAATGATGTCTCATTGTCTTTCAATATAAAAAAATTAGAAGAGATTATGATTTCTGTTAAAATGATGCTACTTTGATATGATATTGCAAAGACAATAAGGCACTTTCCTTTAAACTGATTTCCAAAGCTATATCTGAGATCTATATCTGCTGTTTATGGATCACAACTAACTTTATAGTCATGTATAAACTGTACTTCTGAGTGCTGTAAGAGGTATCCCCTGTCTCACAATAAAAATATTATGGAACATTATATTTCCATATAGTAATGGCACTCTTATTTTACTAGTAGGAAAGGTATTGTACTAATTTAATTGACTAACATAAAAGTCTCACAAGCAAGATCAATATTTTATTTTCTCAACAGTTTTTGTCAATGAAGATTTAATTTCCCGTGTAGAGAAGGTGCTTGTATAGCTCACGGATATAAGTGGGGTGTGGCCCTTTCTGCGAAGCCCAGAGGCTTTGACTTCCCTCCCTATCCCAGTCCCATGAGAGCCTCAACACCAAAACACTAGTCTAGATGTCAGTGAATAGGGGATTTATTTGCAACTCTATAATAAAATTATCCCTTGACCCAAAATCATATAAATTCTATGTGGTTTAGTTTATGCCTGAACTACTGACGACTTAGCTATGTTGGTTGGGATGTAATGATAAGAAGACATAAGAAAAATGAAAAAAAATAACTTAGCCTATTTCACAGGTTTGACATCAGAAGACAGAGACTTCTGTAGAAACCACATATTACTCTAATCTCTGTTGTAAATCTAGAACGGTTGTTTTGATCTTTTTTTACATCGGACACAGAAACACACCCAAGTTAGCCTAAATACAACATTGTTTAAAGACAATAAAATCAGAATACTGCAAATCTCCAATTATAATTCAGAACCTCAGCACAATAGACAGATATGTGAACTTTCCCTGAAACCAAGTGCTGCTTGAGAGAAATTTTCAGTTGATCTGGTCAACCACTGATGTTGCGTGAAAGCCTTGGGTAGTTTGGTAGTCAAATTTCACAATGAACTTTGCATTTGCTCAAAACCAAACCTCCTTGAAAATTCAAGGGTTGTAAATTAGAGTCAGAACTTCACAAACGTCAAATTAGACAATAATCTGTCCACAGAACAGATTAATTTACAATTATGTTAATCCCCACAGATTCCTCATCTAAAAGAAAGAAAAATATCCTTTCTACCTGTATATACAGCCTGCTCCAGCGGTCACACCAGGCAGCACAAGGCACAGGTTTTTCAGGCTACTGCTATCATCAGCAAGAAAAAATACTGAAATTCATCAAAGTGTTTTAAAAATAAAGTCAAAGATGTAAACACAACCTCATTTTACAGCATGGATGGAGAAAATAGTAAGTTCTGATGCAAGGGAGGTCTGATGGAGTTAAATGGGAAAGCTACAGCCCCTTTGGCCATTTCACTGGATTGGCTCCTGAGGAGAAAACTCTCCTATCTGGCAAAAGATACTAATAATAAAAATTATAGTTATACACATAATTACTTAACACTTAGCTTTAATAACCAATGCTAATAAACCTGAAGCCTGAATACGATATTGAAATAATATTGCCATTTGCACCTCAACAGCATATTTGTTTATCATTCTTTTAATTTTAGAACATACTTTGTGACTCTGAAGGTACAAATGTGAGAGGAGAGAAGGAGCTGTAATTGAACAGCGTCTCCTTTCTTTGCTTTGTGATACTGTGCTGATTTGGACTGGGATAGAGTTAGTTTTCTTCCCAGTAGCTGGTATGGGGCTATGATTTGGATTTGTCCTGGAAACAGGGTTGATAATACAAAGATGGTTTTGTTACAGCTAAGCAGTGTTTACACAGAGCCAAGGCCTTCTCTGCTCCCCACCCCACTCACAGCGAGGGGGCTGGGGGTGCATAAGAAATTGGAGGGGACACAAGCCAGGACAGCTGACCCCAACTGACCCAGGGGATATTCCATGCCATTTAACATTATGTTCAGTGTATAAAAGCCTGAGGAATAAGAAGGCGGGGGGATGTATGGAGTGATGTTTTTTGTGTTCCCATACACCCAGGGCCCCATTTGAGCTCAGCCCAGAGACTGCCAGGCCACAGCCCCTGCCCAGCCATACCTCCCTCCATTGGCTGGTGGCTCAGCCAGCCCAGGGCACAGCCCCTTGGCCTGCCAGCCCTTGCAGAACCCCAGCATCCCTGTGTAACTTTTGGCATATCACTGGTGAGCAGTGGGGGAACAGACTTGTTCCTTCCAGACCTCATTTTCTTCCCCTACAATGCACAGTCCTTTAGAGCCTGTTCAGGGGAAATTCTGCTGAATGAAGCATTTGATTTATGTAGCTACTAAGACATTTACTGGTTTGCAACACAAAGACTATGTAAGTATAGTTAACCAACACCTCTACCTAAAAACTCTGCTTTGCCATTTTTAGTCTTCATTTTCGTCCTGACACATCACTCTCACATTTGTTCAGGCCAGAAGAGCCATCTTTAAACTACCTGTGAGTTCAATATCAACACAGATTCTCAACCTTGCTCTTAAAAACTCTTTATACCTATCCTCAAAGTTGTATTTTTGTATTCCTGGACTTGATAAATAGCATGTGTGGTGAGGTGGGAAAGGTGTTCATAATTTCCAGCTGAAGTATTGCCTAGTGAAGTGTCAGCTTGGGTTACATAACTCATATATAAACAGACTTTTTGTGGCTGGTAGGAGAATAATTGGTTCACCTCTTCTATTCCCCTCTCTCACACAGCTTCATTGGCCTCTTATTTCATTATTCCGTAAAGCTTGCAATGACCACCATATTCTTTACAAAATAACCTTTCTAACATTAGGAGAAATCTCAAATATTAAGAAGATATGGTCAGCATTTAAACCCTAAAATCTCCTCAGAAAAATACAAAGTATTTTTTGGAGTACTACATTATTCTGAGGTTGGTCAAATCCAAGCCTTCTAGGACACTGCCATGGAAGAAAGGTTAGTGTGGAGCTGAGACTTTGACCTGATATTCAGAGAGACATTTAGCATCCCTCAGCCAGATGCCTCAAGTGCAGTGAAACGACTTTTTACATTAGGTATGAGATGAAATAGTCTCATCCAGTACTGGGTAGACCAGCTCATGTGGAGAACCAGTACAGCATAGCCAGTCAGCTGAAAATCCACCCTTTCCCTTACTACATACTCGCCTTTCCAGACTAGTAAACAAAACCCCAAGCTGTATTAGGTACTACTGTAATAATAAATCATTATGACTTCCCAGGGAATGAAGTCAAGAGTAGTGAGTTAAACCATTGCTGGCGCCAGCTGGAGTGCCCTAACAGTAAGGATTCAAGGAAAGGCAGGAAGGTTCCTCTGCGAGCTTCTTATTGAGGGAACCTCTGCAACACCATTAGTTGCTCATGGACAGTTTCCTTCTTCCTGTCAGTATGGGAGATGGCAATGTTAACATGGGGAGATGGCATTGCCACATGTAATGTACACCAATGTGTTGTAGAGGTTCACTATCATTTCATGCAATTTTCTTAACCTTTCTGTACAGGACATAGAACAAGAGAGAAACAACTAACCGTATCACTGTGATTCCAGGTGTTTGATGAGCCACTACTGACTATATGTGGTTCTTCTTCCCAGCTGAAGGAACAGTCACCTGTATAAAGAAAATATTGAAGGTAGTGTGATGCCTGACATATACAGCTGAGAATTACTTCAATAAGCAATCCCATGCTGATACTGCAAACTGCATATATTCTTCACAAATGAAACATTTTACCATGAATCCTTCCAGCCCAACATGTTCAAGTCTTCTATGATCTCCACATATGTATGCATCAGGCTCCTCTATTCATTCTTATTCTCCATTCCCATCTTTTCCACATTTCACCTTTTCTACAGTGCAAAGGAAGGGACACTTCCCATGCTTGTCAGACCCAGACTTGTTTCTAGACTCCTTCCCATTCTCTCCTGGATGGTCCTCCATCCCTCCAATATTTTTTTAGAGTCTTTTCAGGCTACCTATATCATACCATTTAAACAGATTTTTAAAAATTACTCTTCAATGATAAATAAATGAGTATGCTATTATTTTCTTTCTGCTTCTCACATGAACTTTTGTAGGTGTATGGCTTACAGATTTTTTAATTTTTCACAGATTATAGAATAAAGGCAATTTTTAAATCCCCTCTTGTCTTACTAGAGGTATGAAAGCTGATTAGGGAATGTGCAGAACATGTTCTGGAGGTGAGCAGGATTAAACACATGCTATACTTGCCTAGAAGCAACAATAATATCAGTAGCAGTACTGATGGCATGAGAAGGAACATACCTATGTAAAGTGCACACATATGCATCTACGTAGATATGCTCCTGTGATACTCTGGGCCTGCTCTCTTCAAATGGGGAGCCTTTCCAGTAGAAAAAAGGAGAATTTTTATGTCATTGAGTCATCCCTCTGTTGCATCTCATCACACAAGACTTGTACTAGAATACACTGGCGGATCACTAGAAGACAACTTCTTCATGGTCTTTGTAGTAAATCGTAGTAAATTTTCTTATGCCCATACTAAAAAGATTGGATAGACAAATATCTCCCTCTGTTAATATTCAGCTTAAATCTGAATTCTCTCAAATATCTGAGAGAGTAAAATGAAATTTTACAAATGCCTATGGAATAGGAAATGTAAACAGGAGATGTCTCTGAGGCCAAGTAAATGTGTCAAAAACCCCAAAGTTTCCTGCATCATTTTCTTGTACTCAATTGCATGTACAGTTTGTAATAGCAAATTATTTCTTCATTCAGGTGTCCAATCAAAAGTTATGTGAAGTCCCCCTATCCCAGTTTCCCAACTACATCATAGAGAGCAATATAATAAGGCCCCATTGACAAAAATATTCCTTGATTGCAAGGATCGTCGATATCCTGAAAATGAGTTTTCACAACACTAGATGTGCACTTCAGCTCACTTTGCCAGGTGTTTGCATTGCAGTGATAATTTTCAGCTCTGTGCTGGCTGCTGAATACGGCCCAAAATTGGAATCACCCCCATAGGAGTATTCAGATCGCATAGAAAAATTTAGGCAAAGAATAGAACAGACTACAATCACAAAGAACAGAGCAGGGCACCCTGAATGCAAGCTACATCAGAACAAACATGCAGGAGTCATGCTTATAGCTTTTTAACAGCAGAAGTTTCCACATTGATACACGGGAAAGCTTAGAGAGAATCTCAGAATCGTCTCCTCTCCGAATCTTTATTTTAGGGGGACTCTAGTGTAAACTTAGACGCATGTATTTCACACACAGTGCCTCTTTCCTCTTCACAGGAGTGTTTCCACAAATTATTCCCTCAATCTGAATCTCTATGCATGAGTTTGATAGTGACTCTCCATCATCCTAAGCAGCTGGTGAGTCCTGGTCTAGAGTTTGCTGATGAAGGACGATTTCCATTTCCTCCGTTACTCACCAAAAGCATAGCCTAAATCACTTAGTGATGGTGTCTTTCACAGCCTTTCTTTGCTTTTCATGTGTAGGATAGATAGAGAAAGAGATCCGAGAGAGAGGCTTAGCTCACCATGGTATGAAGGACAACAGTATTTGACCCCTCACAGAACTTAGAGATTCCCATAGACATGCATAGCACCACAGATGCTGTGCATGAAGCCCTGCAAAGGTGACTCTTCACACTTGCACTGAGTGCAGGCTGCCCATCCACAATGCCAGGAGGCATCACACACACGAAAATAGCTGTCACACACAGAAGTTACTTCTACTTCCCTTACTCTGCTTTTCTTAGGTAATCCCTGCCTCAGCTGTCCACACTTTTGAAAGGGTGATGGGAGATGACATTGTCCTAAAGCTAGAGTGAAGAAGGGAAAATCTTACTCCTGAATGTGTTGTGTTGTGAGGACACCAACCAAATTATTTCTATTTGCAATTACTTTAGTGAGCTGACTGTGCCAGAGTACTAGAGAAAAAAGTACCACCTAAATGGAGACTTGCTGTTGATATCAATTTATTGACAGAAAGTTGAATTTCTCCTTTCTGCTGCCAATTATCCCTTGTATAATCAAAAGAATTTCCTTTTGATATGATCTTAACTGTTTTGAGCAGTGGTCTCTCCTCCAAAACCAAGATGTTTAAAAGCAACCAGTGATTTCAGACACCTTACCTTCCAGGTACCTGGTTTGAATGATAGGAAGCTTGGTTATCAGTAGCTAATCTTAAAAACAGTTTCTAAAAAGCATCAGTTCTCAATTTGAGCAAACAACAGTTGATGCTAAAAGTACTAGTCACATTTGAAAATGTCAGCCCTTGTATTACATGCAAATAATGACCAATCAGCTACAAATTATAAGTCTGAGGCTCTTGGTATTTTTTAAAAGCACTCATGATGCTAAAAACTACTTTAATTGATCATTACCTGTCTTAGAGGATTTTGGTCTTTTCACTGATTTAATGTGATTACTCCAGTTTTGACAAAGAGTTATTCCCTAACAAAGGCAAGGAGTCTTGGGCTTATTTGGCAGCACAAACCCAGACTCTGTTTCCCATTTCCTAAAGCACAGCTATTCTGCCAATATAGCTCCCCTGCCCCAGCTGCAGGGCCACTAATCCTCAAGTTGTCAGTGGAACACAGGCACCCCAGTGCCATCCATCCCAAGAGCTCTGCATGGAGAAGTTTGAGCTGACTGGGTCTGCTGGTCGCTCACTCTGGGAGCCATAGCCCATTGCATAATGAAGTAGCACCATATGTTTATGTACCTTCATAACCTGGAAAAGTGAGCATTGCCCTTAATCACCAATATTTATGATTCATAAAGAAATGGAAGAAATCTGAATAAGGAATATGTGATAGGAACAAAAGCTGTCTGTATGCCCACTGACACTGTCAGTAGAATCCTGCTGTCATTGCACTCCATGCAGGCCTGGCTTAATGCAGCCTGATTGCAGCTGTGTCTGCTTTGGTTTCCTGAAAGAACATGCAAGTCTAGCATGGTAACTTGTCATCTGCAAGCCAGGAGTTTTATTCACAGTTTGCTAGAAGCCACATTAAATAGCAACATCAGTCTGGAGATCAGCTTCTGCAGCAATGTTCTTATCCTTAAGCCTGTGCAGATGGGTGATTCCCTATGTGCTTGCTTTAATGGCTGTGCTGCCGAAGACACTAATATCCTAAGACATATCTCTCCAGGGGGCTCTTGATATGAGAGTAAAATGAAATTCGTGTCCAGTTTGCCAGCACCTCACCAGTGCCCTAACAGCAGGGTGCTGTATTAGAAGAAAGACACTCTTCACAGGTGCACTTTTCACAAAAAGACTGTCAGAAAAACCTGAAACATACGCATTATTTAACCAAGCTCATAAATAGCAAATTCTCCAAACAACTAGCAATATTTATGCTTCCTATTTTCTTGGAGTTCAGGAATCTGTGGCTTTGTTACCAGTGCCGCCTGTGAGGTTATTGAGAAATTAATTCTACTGTCAGTGTGTATAGACCGAGCTTTGCTATAAACATGCACCCAAATACTATGCATTTTGTCTTCCTCTCCTCCCTCCAAGCGCTGTGCTAACAATATGACTCTTTACTATCAGTGCAACTTGCGATTATGTAGCGATAAGCAATCCACACTCAATATGCCATCCTATTAGGCAGTGTTAAGTTATTATAGGTCGTATTGCTAAGCCTAAATAAGACCTGACAGAAAAGCTCATTAAATCTGAAAAGACTCAAATGAAAAAAGAACCCTTTTTCCCCCTAACTAGATTGAGGTACTTAGCTCAAAGCTCCCAATCACCTTTGTGAGAGAAGCCTCGTGTAGCATGGGAGTCCCTCACAGAAGGGCTGTGCAATTCCCAGCATTGGATTAGCACCTGTTGCACGGGTCCCTTCCCTTAATTGACCCTGCAAGGAGTGGGAAGCTAATTTAGTAATTCCTTTTCCAGACCCTTTGGCTTTTCTGGTCTCATGAGCAGGCCTCCAATCCCTGGAGCACAGACGACACAGAGAATCCCTTTTCATTCTTACTAAATATAGCACCTTCCCACTTTTTTTGCCAGCAGAAAAACACAACCTGCAGTGGCTGCCCTGCTTGCTACACATGTCCTACATCCCATAGACCAAATGGCAGACTAGAACAGTGATGAAGAAGTTGAAATGTCAGCTTATACCACTCTTTGATTCATGGTTTGCCCTAGAGACAGGGCTTCATCCTTTCATGAGCATACCTAGCTATTGAGTTAAATGACAATATTAGAGCATCCTGTATTCTGCCCTGGGTATCCACCCCTCCAGCAACCTCCCCACAGCATTGGTCTAATTTATATGTGCAATTAAGCACTGTTAGAAGAAAAAAAAACAAACACAAAAAACTATGGCTTATTTTCATTGATAATACACAATTGTCTCAACTACACTGATTAAAATAGAAAATTAAACATAGGACTGGTGAAGTGATTGCATAATTCCTTTTCACTGGGTAAAATCTTCTACTCCTTTTAATTCAGTGTAGCTATGGGCCACAAAGGCTACTGAAACCATTCTGTCCTTTTGTGCAGCATTTTTGTCTTCACTACAAAGTGTGAGGAGCCCTAGTGATCTGTCCACTAATGTGTCTGCATCTCACAAAGTGCTCTAAGCTCCTGGTGAATGTTAAGGAACTAAGTAATCCAAATCAAGTCATCAGGATTAACCAAATGCTTAAAGTTAAACCCAAATGTGTTTTCCAAGATCGAGGCTCAGGGGAATACAGCATTGCTGTTAGCATGTTCAGTATAAAGCATTAAGAGAAAATATGGATTTTTAAGATCCCTTTTGATCATTTTCAAGTAAGTTGCTATCTTGACTTACTGAAGCCAGAAGTATATCGCTGTATGCTGGATGTGGATGGGAGAGGATTTTCAACCTAGTAGCACACACAGGTCACTGATTAGTCCAGACAATGAGGCTCTAATGATAGCAGCAGTGGAGTCCTGTGTTCTGGAGATTTCTCATAGCAGATAAACAGTTACCTTCATGAGTAAAATCGCTATAATTAGTGAGGAGTCCTATCAATCCTAAAACCTGCATCCCAAAAATAACCAACATAATTAAGCACCCTCAAATATCATCACATCTTCCCTCTTTCTAGTTTGGTCTATAAAGACAAGGGTATCTCCATGGCAGGACATAAATCTCCAGAAAAGTCCACTCGGCAGCTTGCTCTCCATTACCACAACGGAACCCAGTGGGTCTCATATTGCCCAGGGAGGACATTTTCTCAAAAAAATAAAAAGCCC